>NW_027185764.1:52732783-52831042 GCF_028583685.1 Petaurus breviceps papuanus | reverse complement strand
ACACACATAAATGTGTGTATTTCCAAACACACATAAATGTGTGTATTTCCAAACACACATGTATATTGCATCCAGCTAATAATTAATACCTACCATGGTACTCCATGTGTCCATGTACCTGAAAAGATAAAAATTACTATTACCTCTAGTTTCTACTGTGTAGTTTTCTATTGTATTGTTTCTACAATGTAACTGATTTTATACTATATGGATTTTTATAATTGAGTCTACGTCTGTCTAAAGTCATCTTTCTATGTCCTTGAATTGAGCTCAGGAATTTTGCTTTCCTTCTGAGTTAGCTTTAAAAAAAAGTTATCTCTCATACAAACAGATGTCCAAGAAGTATCCATACAAATAAAGATCTAAGTAATTGGAGAAATCTTAATTGCTCATGAGTAGGACAAGCCAATATAATAAAAATTGCAATACTACCTAAATTAATTTATTTATTCAGTGCCACATCAAACTTCTTGTACATCTGTTTGTTTAGCCCCACAAGTTAACTTGTTACATACTTAAAAGATAAATCATCTATCCTTGCCTGTCTTTGTGTAATTAGAGGAGTTTTTATCTCTTCCAAGGAGACAAGATGGGCCCCATAAAACAATTAGCATTCCTTAATTGTTAGAGAGGGGCATGATTAGCCTCGCTTGAATGCCAGTCCATCTTTCTTAATATAATCAACTATAATGTTCCTGCCCCAACCCTACACCCTGTCTCCTTTACTCCATGCCTATGAAGATTCCTTCTTTGTTGTAGATCAATAAAAAGGGTCTCCTCCTGCTCTTGGGGTTCCTGACTTTGCTGAGGTTGCCAGTCTGACCCACTTTGTTAACAGTTATGTGTGTCACGGTTAAACCGATCTCACTCAGAAGCTATACCTCCATCTACCTTTATTAAATTTACTCAACATGTACTTAAACACAGTAGACAACATATAAACACAGTGTACAACATATGCATGTGTAGTACATATGTGCACACATGTATGAATGTGCAAGTATGAATATGACACTTTTAGATATGTCTACATATGTACATGTGTGCATGTGTTTCTGTGTATTTCCACAAGGAAAATACAAGAATAAAGAATCACATTGCAGAAATGTCTAGAAGACAAGAGTGAGAGATGACAGTTGGAAGGCTAGACTGTTCAACTATTACCCCCGCAAAGTTGAGGAAAAAAAGGGAAGGCCTCTAGGATATTGGGGCACTTCTTCAGTTGCACATTCAAGAGAATGGAATGAGAGACTCATAGGTTTGGTAGTAACTGTCATGATTGAAGGGAACTGGAGAGAACATAATCCCACTTTAATGTATGAGGGTTTTTTTGATGAATAAAAATAATTCTATGACATTCAAAAAAAAAAGGGTAAGGACATTTTAGTCAATCTCTTTGTATAATTCCAAATGTCTTTCCAAAATAATTAGACCAATTTACAGATCTACCATCAATGTATTAATGTGATCATATTTTCACAACCACTCTAACAATAATAATTCACATTTTTGTCACTTTTGACAATTTGCTGAGTGTGAAGTGAAACCTCTGAATTGGTTCAATTTGCATTTCTCTTATTATTAGTGATTTGGAGTATTCTTTTATGTGACTGCTAATAGTTTACAATTCTTTTGAGAATTATTCATATCTTTTGATCACTAATCTATTGGGGAATGATTTTGGCCTCACATATTTTGTTAGTTATCTACATATATCAGACCCTTATTAAAAATATTTGATGTAAAGATTTTTTCCCTAGGAAACTACTTCCCTGCATTAATTTTGTTCATGAAAAACCTTTCCAATTTCATCTAACTGAAATTATCTATTTTATTTTTTGTTGTCTTTAATTATTATTTGGTTGAGGATTCATACACACACACACAGAGTTGTGGCAATTAAATTGCCTGCTTCTCTTCTCATTTTTATGATATGATTTTTAATATGCAAATACATATCCATCTTGATTATATTATGGCATATGAAGTAAGACATTAGTCTAAACCTAAATTCTGAAAGACTGTTATCTAGTTTTCCTATACATTCTTGTCAATAGGGACTTCCTTCCTAGTTAATTTATGTATTTGTGTTTGTGGGACACTTGGGTTACTAAGTTATTTCTCATGGTTTCTTATCTAGTTTGTTCCAACAATCTATTTTCTATTTTTTAAACCAGTACAAATGATTTTGACAATTAATGATTTTTTGATACAGTTTCAGGGCTAGAAGTACAATTCCTTCATTCTGACCTTTTTTCTCATTTTCCCCCTTGATATTCTAAAGTTAAATAAGCTCTTTGGATCAAAAATATACTTTTAAGTTTAGTTCTCTCTATATATACTATATATATATATATATGCATATATAGTGTATCAACTCTGCCACCACCCTATACAAACACTCATAACCACTTACCAGCATTATTTCATTAAGTCTGTGGTTACAAACTTTCTCACCTCCATTTTCTCCCCATTCCAATCTATACATACAGTTGCCAGAAAAAAAATTCCCTTCATATAAATCTACATGTCATTTTTCTACTCTGAAGACTTCAACAGCTCCCAATTGCTTAATGAACAGTAACAACAATATCTGACATGTATACAGTGCTTTAAGGTTTACAAAGTCCTTGCTTGGCACACATTCTCTTATTTTACCTGCTATAAGTACTTTTATCCCCATTTTACAAATTAGGAAACTGAGGCTAAGAAAGGTTTAAAATGATCACATTGCTAGTATCAAGTATAAGATTTGGACCCCGATCTCTAAATACAGATCTTTTTCTGCTACAGCATGCTTCCTCACACTCAGCCTCCCAAAGTCTTTCCAACTATATTTCATAATCATTCCTTTCCATATGCTTACCCTCCAGAAAAACTGGACATCTCTATCTCTGTAACATGTCCTCTGATTTCTTGCCTCCCTGACTTTACTCATACCTTGTTCCTGGAAGTTCTACTTTTACCCTCTTTACATGTTGAATTGCTATATAATATGCTATTCACGTGGGACAACTAGGTAGTACAGTAGATAGAGCACTGGCACTGGAGTCAGAAAGATTTAAGTTCAAATCCAGATTCAGATACTTACTAGCTACGTGACCCTGGGCAAGACTTAACCCCTAGTTGCCTCAGTTCTTTATCTGTAAAATGGGGATACACTGGAGAAGGAACTGGCTCCAGTATCTCTGCCAATAAAAAAAAAAAATATGTACAAGCCATGTCCTCACGAAGAACTGGACACAACTGAAGAAAAACAACAATATAATATAAAATCCAACTCAAAAGCTACCTCCTCTTTAAAGTCTACCTTAATTTCTTCTCAAATCAGTGAAAAACCTTCCCCCTCATACTTCACAAAATATTTTGTTTCATGCCTTCATGAAAGACTAATCACATATTATTCTGTATTCTTATCTGTGTGTGTGTGTATATATCTATATCTATCTATATGTATGTATATATGTATATCATGGTTTAGTAGGACATAAGTTCCATGAGGGTAGGAATTCCAAATTTTTACACCACCCAGGTCTTTACAGTGTCTACAGAGTAGCTGTTACAACATAACTGAGATAATAATATGTCTGTTGTTGTTTCATCCCAATATTTACTCTGATAAGGATCAAAACTATTTTAAGGATCAAGTGAAACAAAAAACAATGAAAAAGAAAATCCTTGGTCATCAAATTCAAGTCAATACTTTCAACCTCTTAATGAGACTTTTACTTTAGCCTAAAATATTTTTTGTATTTGTTTTGTCTCTTCTCAATTTATCTACCCGTCTGGGCTAGAATTGCAAATAAATGAAGTAGCCAAAGTTAGGAAGCATGAGAGAAGGAGGAGGCCAAGTCAGGTAATAACAGCACTTAAAGAACACTTTGATCTTTTAAAATACCTTGCATATGTTATCAAGTTTGGTCTTCACCATAACCCTAGGAGGAAGCTATTCAGAAACACAGTGACTTGTTCATTGTCACACAGCTAGTGTTTGAGACAGGATTTGAACTCGTCTTCCTGATCTCAAATATATCCATTCTATCCATTATTACACCTAATTAAACAGGTAATTCACAAAAATGTATGATTACCTCTTGATTAAGATATAGTTCTAAAATATACTTATCCCTAAAACTTAAGACTAGCGTGAGTTCAAAAAATGGGAACGTTTTATGTGCTGTAATTTTCAAGATGACAGTCAAAAAACTCATAAACATGGACTTTATTTCATATGGATAAGTCTTTAATTTGGGGAAAACAATGGAAGCAACCAAAGTGTGAGGGTCAACCATGGATGATCACCAATTAATGCCAACCAGGAATTTTGTTCATAGTTATTTATTTAAATAAGTTTGGATTATCACTGTAGCCTCTCTATGAATAGGCATATTGTTTTTATAAAGTGATTATGAAATAATGCTGTCACTTTCCAATGTTCCCTGAATGTAAACAACAGGGAAACAGAGCTGGAAATTCAGTACCAAAACCTAAAACTAAGGAGACCTGTTGGAGCTTTTTCATTTGAAAAAGGACACCTGGAGCAATAAGATTGTAACCATTCTCATGTATCTGGAGAACAGTGGTTTTCTAATACTAGAATGAAAGAGCCTAGTATATGTACTGCCATACTTTCAGCAAGCATTTTGGGGTATTTATAAATCTACCTCCAGAAAGGAATGTGCAGTATTTGTAGGTCTGGCAAGATTACGGCCATTCATTAGGCTTTACTAGTACCCATGCTCACAGTTCTAATCATATTGCACATACATTTTTAAACTATCACATTTCTTTACAAAATGCTTGTTATTACAGATTATTCATTATCATAAGGCTTCAATTGATAGACTTTTATCACAATTATACTTCCATTTTTTTTGTCGGCTGACATTTTAAAAGTACTCTTTAGCCAATGAAACAACCTAATACTACTGAACACCACATTTTTAATATTCTTTATTTATTCTGACCATTTCCTTCTGAAACTTTAACACTGCTTTTTATATAAAGTTCACTTTCATGAGGACTCCTTGTGAGCAAAACGTTTTCATATTAAAGAGTGTTATATTAAGCCCTGTTAGGCGAGATATATTAAGAATGTTTAACCAGGGTAGAGAGACAAGCAGTAGCCTATACTAGAAGAGGTGTTATAAGACAAGGTCTGTTAAATAGCCTGGAGAATATTTTTAAAGTTAACATTCCTTGTCCAAAGTCAAAATTCATAAAATTACATAGAACTTAACATGTGGAAACATTTAATGTCCCAATCTTTGAAAGAATAACTAGATATAATATATTAATGTCTTCCAATTTTTCAAGACAATACTTCAAGACAAAAATATTTTTAGGTAACTCAAAACTCTCTAATTTACTCTGCTCTCTGTGGGACAGAAAAATCAGTATTAAATAATGATTGATGTACAAAAAAATCTCCAGAGACAATAAATCAGAAGCTATACTCTGAAATGTTACTGGTTAAGGTGGGTATAGCAGATTGCATGAAGCATTAAAGCTCAGGAATGCCTTTATATACAGGTTGAGAGAAGCCGCAACTTTGGAAACCAAAACTCAAATCTGTGAATAGTCAAAGTTACCTTCTCTTTCATTAAAAGAGATGCTGTGAACCTAAATAATTAAATGAAGGGTGTGCCCTGAGAATTGAGAATGTTAAGAATGAACTTTAGGGGTAGCCAGGTAGCACAGCGAGTAAGAGCACTGGCTCCAGTGTTGAGAAGACCTAGAGATCGAATCCTAGGCTCAGACACTTAGCACCCATCCAGAAACACCTGGCTGTGTAACCTTGAGCAAGTCACTTAACCCCAATTGCATAGGGGCGGCCAGGTGGCTCAGCGAGTAAGAGCACCGACTCCAGTGTCGGGATAACCTGGATCAAATCCGGGCTCAGATACTCAGCACCACACCCAGAAATAATAACTGGCCGTATAACCTTGAGCAAGTTACTTAACCCCAATTGCTTTAGAAAAAAAAAAGAATGAACTTTAACTAAGACCTCCCCAATAAGTTGCAAAGTTGTAGTAAAAACAGTCAGCAAGACTCAAAAGTGTCCGAAGCATATGTTCCCCATGGCTATGAAGGGAAAGAAAAGTTCTAGTCTTAACTGAAATCATTTTCTCAGATTATGAATGATCTTTTACCTGCTAAACCACTAAAATCCAAGTTTTCTCTTAGTTTTCATTTTCTTTAACATCTCTGAAGTTTTGACACTGTTGATCACCACTTATCTCCTACTCTCTCTTCCTACCTATCCAACTGCTCTTGCTGGCACACATCTCAGGCTCACTATGTGGGAGTATCCCCACAAAGATTTATCCTGAGTCCTCTTCTCTCTATATTCTCTTCCTTGTTATTCACTCCAATATGCTCAATTATTATCTTTACACAAAGGATCCCTAATCTCTCTCCTGAACTCTGGTACCACATCTATAAAAGCTTTTTGGACACATTTAACTAGATGTCCTGCTGTCACCTCAAATCAACATATCAAAAATTAAACTTATTCTTCACTCTTCTAAAAATTATTTCGTTTTTCAAAAAAAAAAAATAATCACATCAGTCAATGTTAAAAAAAAATTCACAAGGTCCTTAGTAATAATGATAATGATCTCAGAGTTACAAGAGACCTGAGATCATCTAGTCCAACCAGAACCCATCTGACACCATCAATAACACTCACTATTTGTTGAAGAGTAGCCATACAGTCTCTAAAGACTCCAAATGAGGAATTATCTACCAACTCCTTAGGCTGTCCATTCCACTTGTAAAAAATTCTAATTGTTAAGAAATCTCTCTTTACACTGAACAGAAACATAATAACTCTTTGTAATTTCTACTCTCTTCTCTGAATACAGGCCAAGCTGTTCATATGAGAGTCCTTCAAATACCTGAAGAGAGTGAACGTGTCCTCTCTCATGTCTTCCCATAATCAAACACCCCCAATCTCATTCAATGACAAAGGGGCACTATCCCCATCCTTTCTTTACACCATCCTGTCACCCTCCAATTTGTCAGTTTCCTTCCTATGTGGTACCAAGAACTGAAAAAAATATTGCATATGTAAATGGGGAACAAACAACAGAAAATACTGTTGACTCATATTGAGTCTCTGCCTTAATTCAAGCCCTATTCACTTCTTTCCTGGATTACCTCAATAATCTCCTCACTGGTCTTCTAGTTTCTCCTTTCTAATCCACCTTCCACATGTCTGGAAGATTGATAGTGACAAAACACAGATACTGACCTTGTCATTCCTACTTAAAAATTTCAGCGTCTCCCTATTGTCTCTAGGATGAGATACAAATTCTCAGCCTAGCAATTATAGTCCTATATATGATATATTTTCCAGTGATTTGCATTATTCTCTCAGCACTATTCTTATCCCCATTTTACAGTTGAGAAAATTGTAGTAAAGTGACTCACCCAGGGTCAAACAACTAGTAAGTAAAACGGAATCTGAATCCAAATCTTCCTGAAAAACAGTCACAGTACTCTATCTGCTGTGCCACCAGTTGCCTCTAGACTAAAAAGGAGAATGCATGAAGAAGAGTAATACAAAATTGACTGGAAAAGCATATCAGAACTATATTGTAGTTATGAACCTGAGTGACTGAAGGAATGATGGTGTTCTCAAAAGAAATATGAAAATTAGGAAGGAGAGGATTTGTGAGAAAATATGAGTTCCATTTTGAACAAACTGAGTTTGGATATTTGAAAATAAAACTGTCTATAAATTACTTTGACTTCTTTGCACAAAGCACAACAAACATTAAATTGGCTGTTCATACCTAACAGAAATACTGATAAGATAAGGATCTGAACCAGTAGTGTTTTGCAAATAAAGTGCTGAGACATCTAACTGCATATATAACAAGAAGCAAGTTGCTAAATATTCCTTTACATTATTTATTATCCAACAAAATTTTATATCAAAGAGAGCATGCACCATTTACAAACTACTGAACTCTGGGGGGGAGAAAATTATAGGAAATAGTAACAGTACACTAAATTGTATTTTCTAAAATTATCTCAACTAGCCAAATACTTTCAGATTAAAAAGAACGTCCATTTACTTATACTTTAGAAAATTCTGTCCACAAAATTAAAATTAAAATAATAATTTTCTTTAATGATGTTTTTAATATAAAAGATTTCCATCCTATACCCAAAGCCTACTAAAACAGACCAAGGGCTTTGTCTCAAAGTGCTGAAATCTAAGGGCATACTTTCTCAATCAAAGCAGCCCCCTGCCACATACATGTGTCAAAACCTCCAAGAATTCCACCTTTGCCGCCACTTACCACAGTGATCTTCTGCACCTGTCACTTCTTCATGAAGGTTTTGAGTTTCAGGGTCCAGAAATAGCTTCACTACATGGAACTAGAACCTGATTCTCCTGACCTAAAGTCATCCCTGCTCTGGATGTTGCTGAAACTGAAAAGTATGAAATGCCTTCCCAAATGAATTTACTCCAATCATTAGGACTCCTAATAAAACCTATCTCTATCCTATAATAACACTTATTTTCTATACGCCAATTTTATATCTTATATTTGGCTATTATATAGGACAGAAGTCCTCAATCAATAGATCTTTAAGTCTTACCTAAAAGATTTCCATTTCAATTACCACTGCTAGGCTTCTCTAACCCCTGACGCCTCAATTTCCCAGGATTCACAGAAGAGATGAGAGCTTCAATCAAGAACTCTGCTCTAAGTACCTAATCCCAATCAAACCTCACTCCATTTTAACAGGAATTTCTGACAAAACACACATATAAACAAGCTCAAAGCTTCTAACAAATGAAGAATACCTTTCCCCAAATTTCAAAAGTTTGGATTTCTTTTTTTTTTCAGGTTACAAAGAAGGATTGTATCAGATGGAATGAACAATGGGAAAGAGAAAACAAAACCAAACAAGAAAAAGAAAAAGAGCAGGTAGTTTGCTTCAATCTGGATTCAAACTCAGTTCTTTCTCTGGATGTAGACATCTCTCTCCATCATGAGACTTTTGGGGTTCACTTATAACCCTGAACTCCTGAGAAGAGGCCAGTCTATCAAAGTTGGTCGTCACACATACGTTGTGTCTGTAATTCTGTACAAATTTCTCCTGGCTCTACTCTTCTCACTCAGCATCAGTTCATATAAGCCTCTCCAGGTAAATATGAAGTCCATCTGCTCCTCATTTCTTATAGCAAAATTCCATTACATGCATATACCACAACTTGTTCGGCCATTCCCCTATTTATGGGCACCCCCTTATTTTCCAATTCTTTGCCATCACAAAAAGAGCCACTATAAATATTTTTGTATATATGGGTCTTCCTCCCACTTCTACAATCTCTTTGGGATACAACCCTAGAAGTGGTATTGCTAGGTCAAAGGGTATGAAATTATTTATAGCCCTTTGGTCAAAATTCCAAATTGCTCTCCAGATTGGTTGAATCAGTTTACAACTCAACCAGCAATGCATTAGTGTTCCAATTTGTCCACATCCTCTCCAGCATTTGTCATTTTCCTGTTTGTCATCTTAGCCAATCTGACTGGGGAGATATGGTACCTCAGAGTTGTTTTGATTTGCATTTTTCTAATCAACAGTGATTTAGAGCATTTTTTCAGATGCTTATAGATATCTTTAATTTCTTCCTCTGAAAATTGCCTGTTCATATCCTTTGACCATTTATCAATTGGGGAATGACTTGTATTCTTATAGATTTGACTCAATTCTCTGTATATTTTAGAAATGAATCCTTTATCAGAGACAAAGGTTGTTTTGACTCAATTCTCTGTATATTTTAGAAATGAATCCTTTATTAGAGACATAAGTTGTAAAAATTCTTTCCCAATTTTCCACTTCCCTCCTAATCCTGGTTACATTGGCTTTGTTTGTACAGAAGCTTTTCAATTTAATACAATCAAAATTATCCATTTTGCATTTTATAATGCTCTCGAATTCTTGTTTGGTCATAAAGTCTTCCCTTCTCCACAAATCTGACAGGTAAACTATTCCTTGCTTTCCCATATTGCTTACAGTATCAGCCTTTATACCTATCATGCACCCATTTAGACTTGATTTTGATATATGGTGTTAGATAATGGTCTATGCCCAGTTTCTGCCATACTATATTCCAAAAAGTTTGGATTTCTAAGAGATGAGTTCCAAATTTTGGCATTTATTTCCCTGGCACTCTGTCACTACTCAGATCTGACTCTCAAGAGATTTTTGACTAGCTACTGAATTTCTTGTCTGACAGTGTTTGATACTAGTTATTTTATCAATTTAATAATTATTTATCCAACTGGTACCTACTCACTAGGCAGAGATCTATATTGTTCGTAGGTGTTATAGCAGGTACCTTCTTACTATCTTAAAAAAAAGAATAAAAATTAAATGTCAATGTGAATTAAATATTTATTTAGTGTTGGAACTAATGATAAATCCCAAAAGTAATAATAATGACACTCAAGTTCTACTCCAATGCTTCTTCACGCTCTAGAGATGGTTTGTCAAAGGCTATACCAGGGAAGAGCAAGCCCTGAAAGATACTATCAAACTGGGAAAGCATGATAGGTTTGATATAGAGAGTATATAAGAAGCCAGAAAGATTTTTCTGTGTACAAAATGCAGTATTGAAGCTAAGTGATTTTGTGTCTGACATGCAGCAAATAGAAGCAAAAAATGTTGACTAGGTGGAAAGAGAACAGTGACCTTTATCTTCTTTCCTTAGATTTTGTTCTGGATCAAATTTGCCTGTCAAACCAGAGATCTTTAGAATTTAAAACCCTAATTCAGACAGCTGTTTGATACAAAGGGCAACAACTCAGCCCCAGATACATGGTATTAAAAAAAATAGATTTACTGATAGCCTAGAAATGTTCTGCCTGGCTTTAGTTAGCTGGGTGTGATGGTCATGACCAATATGAATAAAGAGTTTTCAGTTTGCCCATAGTAGAAAGAAGTTCTCTACTACAGGGGTTGAGATGGATGGCAGATGATGTTAATGAGATGAACACCAAAAGCTTATAACAAGCAGAAATACATAAGACCAGTGGTGTGATATGACCAGGAGAAAGGGAACAAAGAACCCTGGGGAAAGAGGCAAAGATTAGCACAGACATAACTTGACAACCAGATTTAACTCCAAGAGAAAGCACTGCCCAGCAGAGCACAAATGCAAAGACCAATACAGAGGCATTACAAGAAAAATATTGTTAACCCTACAGCATGGAAGCATGAATTTCCCCTACAAGCATGATCCCTACACATACTCCTCCTCCTCCCAATGATGTATGTATCTGCAGAAAAGTGTTTCCTAGGTTTGTGGCAGGAATGTTCTCTTATTACTTTTATTACTCAATTCCATAAAATGCTTTGCTCTGAACCAGATGGGTCCTCTATCCTTTAACAAGTATACGAGGGCAGGGAGAAAGGGACATGAGCCTCGTGAGACATGTTTTTGAATAGCTTGGGCAGCTTTTGGGAGAGCGCCATGTGTGATGGAAGTGTTGCTGGTCCAAGTTTCACAATCTGTCAAATGGGCAACAACCTGTTGTTGCTGTTCATCACCCTATCGGTTATATTCAGAGACGTCTGTAACCAGACTGGGCAACGGGTGATGAATTTTTTCACCAGTGTTAACTCTCTATTAAGTCATAGATGAGTTAACAGGATATATCATAAGAACAATATCTTCTAAGGTTCCAACATGTAGGTTAGATTAATTTTTCCCTGAAAAGCAATGGGATTTAATTGATTTGGAGAACTAAGGCTAGAACCATTGACTTGTCGACATATAGTCTCCTGGTAGCCTAAGTATAAAAGTCCCATAGAATCAGGGTACCTAAAGTTTTACACATAGTTCTGACCAGGCACATTGCTCAAATCCAGGAAAGGCCTGACTCAGGCCAATTTCCTGGAAGTTTAGGTTCAAGAATGAAATGAAATGACACTGTTTCCAACTCCACTGCTCCCAAAGACTCCCTGCCATGTCTGATGGTTTGTGGCATTAAGATCAGCAAGAATTACTTGTCCTCTTTCAGCACATTGATAACAAGGGTCTCCAGGTCTTCATAAATTTTTTTTTTACCTCATCAGGGTTTGTCATGGTGGGAACATATGCACTGATGGTGGTGGTGGTGGTGGTGGCACAGCACTTTCCTGCAAGTGGCAATAGCATTGTCATGAACCTACCATTCACTCCTTTGGGAAAGCATGCAAGCTTGTTGACTAGATTAGATATGACTGAAAAACCTAAGCCAGCTTCCCAGCACTCCCCCTCTCTGTGGCCACTCCTGAAAAACATGTATCCCACTAGCTCTGACTTCAGTAAACTGGTCTTGTTTCACTCAGAGCAGCTATTTGGATGTAATACCTGCTGAGTTCTCTCAAAAGAGTAGTTCATCTTTCAGGTCTACTGGATTTCTTGTTGTCCAGAAGTGCACTCACATTCCATGTACCAATGATGAGCAGAATCATCTTCACAAAAGCTTTTGTACATGTTTTTGTGTTTCAACTACTGGGTGCGATCCCCACCTGCCACAGTAAACAGGGCACAGCTAGGATATCAGTCAGTTTTTAAAGCATCTTTTCTAGCCCCTTCCTCACACCAGAAGGGGAGCAGCGAGGTCCTTAAGAAGGCTTCTCAGACCCAGGATGATAAAGTAACACTGCTGCTTCATCCCAGAGACCTGGGCCGCCTGTGTTCAGGGTTATTATTACAGCGTCCAGCGTATCCACACCTGCAGCCTCATCACTAGCACACTGCCACAGGACTCCGAGGTAGGTAAAACAATAAGACAATAAAATAGTAGAATAATAACATAGCAAAGTAATTGAATAGTAAAATAATAAAATTGTAAAATTATTGAATAGCAAAATAATGAAATAGTAAAATGGTATGGGTGATGCCTCCTAACTCAAGAGTAAATTGTTTTCAAGCGAGGCAGAGTTGTGTGAAGGCATCAGTCTTTCTCTTCCAGAGTTATCAAAATTCAGTGGCAAGACAAAAGTCAAGACAACCGGAGATGGTTCTGGATGCAGTGGATGACCTTGGCATCTTCAGTGTCTGACCAAGCTCTATGGGCTCCACAGCACCTGCTTCTGCTGCCTTCATGGCCCACTGAAACAAAATGCTAACATCTACCTATTCTTCCAGGTAAGTCTTTACATGTTTGAGGTAGACAGCTCACTAACTCACCAAAGAATCTGAGGCCTGTCAGTTACCCTCAACCTGGTTTAGCCTATCTGCCAAGATGATTTTACTGAAGTGGGGCCACTACACACTCTACAGCTTCTTAGAGGTACAGGTGAGAGCAGGGTGGCAGGTGGACACCAGAGGTTTATGAGCAGTCCTGAAAAGGGCTCAGCAAGTCCTCACACCAGAGGTACTAGCGCTCCTTAAACATCCCAAATACCCCCATATACATATACCACAATGAGTTCAGTCATTCCTATATTGATAGACTTTATGCCTCCTCCTGTAACTACTAGGCTTATTATCTACAAGGGTACCAGCTGCATAAGTGATTTCTCAGCCTAGTACAGACTGACTGGCACCTGTCTTGAGTCCCAAGGACACACAGGGATGCAAACAACACATTATGTCAGCTGGGAGGGGGAGAGGGGGGTCATTCTTGGCACATTCAGGTCCAGTGCTTCTGGAAAATATGACAACTCAAAAAGACAAGTTCAGGGGACCCCTTAACATTCCTCAACATTCCAGAGCCCCATTCCTAGTTAAGCAATAAGAATTCTGCCTGGGTGAGCAACAGATGAAAGAGGCAGAGCAAGTTAAAGATCATTCAACTAAATGTGGGAGAGGAGAGGAGGAAGATGAGTCAAATATGTACCACAGTGAGGTATATTTTCAAATACCTTATGTAGGGTTCATAGCACATTTGACATCCCTTGTATAATAAGCATTCAATTCAACACATATTAATAAGCGATGACTACATATATAGCATTATGTTAGGCCCCAGAGAGATAAAGACAAAAATGAAACAACCATTGACCTCAGAGAGATCATCATGGTATCTTTGGAGGATAAAACATGTACACAAATAGTATGATAAAAGGTCAGTATTGAAGGAGGCAAAGCAAAGATTAAAGTACTCTAGGAATGAATACCTTCAGGTGGGAAATAAGTGAAGATGTCCCAGAGCTGAGCATTAATGGAAGAGGAGAATTAAGTCCGGATTATACTGTATCTTCCAGGCATGGAGGAGAACCTGTAACAATTTATGGACACACAATGTTGAGTTCAGAAAATACCTAGTAATTCAGTCTGGCAAGAGGAGTCTGTGAAGGAAAATAACTCAAAATAAGGCTGGAAAAGGCAGGTCAGAGTCAGATTATGGAATAGCAGCCTGAGGAACTGGCAGTTAATATAGAAGCAATAGGGAGATACTGAAAGTTTTTCACAGAGCTGTGCCCTAAGAAGATTATTTTGGGGGCAGCTAGGTGGTACAGTGAATAGAGCATGGGCCCTGGAGTCAGGAGAACATGAGTTCAAATCCAACCTCAGACACTTGACACTAGGCTGTATGACCTTGGGCAAGTCATTTAATACCAATTACACTGCCTTCCCTCCTCAATAAAAAAAAAAGATTACTTTGGCAGCTCTGTAAAAGATCAGTTGGAGAGGGGAAGAAACAAGAGATAAGAAGCTGTTAGGAGGCTGTTCAATTCAACAAATATTTACTGGAAAATGAAACAAAAATTAAAATGTCCCCACTCTTATGGACTTTACAATTTACTGGTGAATACACTGGCTCAAATAATTGTAAAATAATAATCATAATAGTAGCTAGCATTTATAAGGTGCCTATGTGTGCAAGGACTGTGCTAAACACTTTACAAATATTCTCTCCTTTGATCCTCACAATAACCCTGGGAGGTGGGTGTATTATTATGGTTTTATGTATAGCCTGAGCAGATAATATATTGCACAAGTTATATATTTATTTATATTATTCTAGTTTATATTTATATATGTTGTTTATTGTTGAGGAAACTGAGGTAGATATTAATTCAATCAGGCAAAAAATACTTATAAAATGTCTATTGTGTGGTAGGCAGTGTGCTAAGCTCTGAGGATACAAAAAGAGGCAAAAGATAGTCTCTGACCTCAAGGACTCTGAAATCTATACAAAGTTTACAATAAATATATACAAAGCAAATCATATACAGGCTAATGAGATAATTAACAGAAGGAAGGCACTGGAATTAAAAGGGCTCCAGGAAGACTTTCTGTAGACAGTGGAATTTTAGTTGGGACTTAGATGAAACTAAGGAGGTCAGTAGATGGAAGGGAAAAGAAATTCCAGAATTGGTGGAAGACAGACAGAGAGAATGTCCTAAGCTAAGAGAAGCAGTGTCTTGTTCTTGAACAGCCAGGACGTCAGTGTTACTAGAATGAAGAATTCAAGGCAGGAATTCAGGTGTAAGAAGATTGGAAAGGTAGAAGGAGCTAGGTAAATAAGGGCTTTGAACACAAAAGCAAACATTTTATATTTGATCCTAAAGGCAACAGGAAGCCACTGGGTTTCCTGAGTGTGGGAAGAAGGTTCTGTGTGACATGAGTGGTCTTGAATGTTAGAAAAATCATGTTAGTGGCTGAATGAAGGTTGATTATAGTGTGGAGAGAAAGAGGTGAAGTGTCTTGCCAGGATCAAACAGCTAAGTAAGTGTTAAAGACAGGATTTGAATTCAGAGCTCTTCCTGACTCCAAATTCACTGTTCTATCCACTATACTAATAAACTGTCTGCTAAAAAAAGTTCAGCAGTTGATTTTCTCAGTAAAGGAAGAGGTAAAATCATCTGCTAATAAAAGCCTTGGGCTGATGCTGCAGGCTTGAGGAGAAAAGAGAAGGTTTGGAACACTCACTAAGGGAAATGAGATACAAAGCCAGTCAGGAAACAATAGTAACAAGGGCACAGTTGAGATTAGATCACATAAATTTGTTGAACAAAAAAGATGAGGATTAAGAAAAAACTACATAATTTAAGCAATAAAGACTGACTGTCTTTTTGAGAACAATTTCAGTCTAGTAGTTGTATTAGAAATTAGATTGAAATTGAAAGGTGGGGGCGGCCAGGTAGCACAGTGAGTAAGAGCACCGGCCCCAGAGTTGGGATGACCTGGGATTGAATCCAGGCTTAGACACTTAGCACCACACCCAGAAATAACTGGCTGTGTAACCTTGAGCAAGTTACTTAACCCCAATTGCTTTAAAAAAAAAAAAAAGAAAAGAAAAAAAAGAAATTAAAAGGTGAATGAATGGTGAAGAAGTAGGAACAGAGAATGCAGATCATTCTTTCTAGGCTTTTGGTAATAAAAGGAAGGAGAGATACCAGATGAGAGCTTGCGAATAATATCATATGTTTCTAGGATTTGGAGTAGAATTCTATTAATTCAAATTATTGTCTACAATAGTACAACTCCGATACCTCATTGTGACATGAAAGTGACCCTAGGGTCTCAAAGACTGGGCCAGAGAACACAATAGAATAAGCCTACCAATGTGGAAAAGCTTAAAATATAATCCTAGTGACAGATGATAACAAAGTTCTTCCCAGAGATGTAAATAAAGGAATTGGAGGCTTTAGTTTTATATTGCTCCCCAGGTAACAATTTGGTCACCCCACAAAGCAGTGCTCAGAACAATCTTAAGCAAAAAGACCACTGGACAGGACAATGTGAGTTCCAAGTGCTTCTTGTCCCACTGGAAATCAGGAACTGCCTTGGGTCCTCTTGGTTCCAAGGCTGCTCTGTCTGTACTCCTTAGAGATCAGGATGTGCTAAGGGCCACAGTCCAGTTGCCAGCTCACAAGGATGTCTCCCACGAGACCACTCACTTGATGAGCAGCAGCTGAGGTGACTGGTTCGGCCCCCCTCCATTGGTTCATACCCCCATGCATGAGGAGATCATGCTTGAATCTTGCTCACTTTAAAGGTATATAAGGAGCCGGTTTTTTCCCTCCCCCTTGAGCCCCACCATCTTAGAATAAACTACAAGTCATTTCTCTCCCTTGTCTCTGGTCTCTTCAATCCCTCCTGAGAACACAACCTAAGGCTGGTCCTTAGGTTAGTAAAGTTAGCAGGCTGCTTACAGACCACCATAAAGATCAATGTAACTCAAGCATCAATATCAATTTCAGAGTTTAAATATGTAGAAAAATTCTATGAAAAACTTAACAAAATCCTCTAAACTAATCAACAGTTATTTTGAGATTCACTAACTTCAATGGTAAATAATTCTCCCTTTCTCCAAACCTTTCACTTGACCTAGTCCATTCTCTATAACTTTCTTCCCTTTCACTAACACATTCCTATAAAGGATAGTTTATGCTTGTTGCCTTAACATCTTACCACCCAAATTAGAGCAGCACACTGTAACAATTTGAAGGAGGGCTACTTATGTGAGTAGGAGTTTTAAAGTGAAGAAAACTTGATCAGTTTTCACTGTTACTTAAATTCCTTCAGTATTAATACTCTCCAATGAGTGGGTTTTTTTTTTCTTTTTTTGGTTTGTTTTTTAAGCATCATTTTCCCACAAAGTCAGTAAACATTATTAAGCAACTAAAAGGTGTCAGGTGGCTTCACGATTAAGTGAAGGGGATACAAAAGTGGCAAAAGGCAATCCCTGCCCTCAAGGAGCTCACAATCTAATGGAAATGGCTCACAATGTAATAGCTCTCTAACAAGGAGTCCACCATGGTTATGTTAAAAATTAAGCCAAAGCGACATCAGCCACAAAATTACTTTATTTCTCACCTATTCATATATGGTGACAATCACAACTGCCTCACCCTCAAGTACAAATAAACCTGAACTACTGGATCACAGATTTAGGGCTGGAAGGCACCTTAAAAGATTAGGGAATCTACTGCCCTCCTGCCTTTTACAGTGAAGGAAAAAGAGGCACAAAGGTGCGCAGTGAATAGAGCCCTGGAGTCAGGAGGACCTGAGTTCAAATCCAGCCTCAGACACTTGACACACTAACTGTGTGACTTTGGGCAAGTCACTTAACCCCAATTGCCCCCCCCCCAAAAAAAAAAAAACAGGCACAAAGAGGTTAAACAACTTGCCCTGAGTCACCCAGATGGTAACTGAGATAGAATTTAATGCAGGTCATCCGGACTCCCGATCCAGCCACCCACATCTACCCAAGCTGCTTCATTAGCAAACTCACATTTACACTGTGTTTTAAGCTTCCTAACATGCAACTCTTTTGCCAACCAAAAAGGGTTCTGATGCCACAAAAAGGGTTCTGATACCTATTTTACAAATGGCGAAACTTGGGTTGAGAAAGGTGACACGGTATGCCCAAGCAAGCACAGGCTGGTGAATGTCACGTCCTGGATTCGAAATTGGGCTCCCAAGTCCACCCCCTTTCCAGGTACCCAATGGTGCTTCTAAACCCCTCGGACCAGCATTTTATCCGGGCAGGCGCTACCGGAGAGCCTCGACTTTTCCTCCAAATCAAGTTTATTTTATTTTATTATTCACTTATTTACCTTTAGCTTCTCTAAGCCCAGAGCCCGCAGCCTCGTCTTTCTCTCTTTCCCACCCTCTCTAGGTGACCACGACGCCAGGCGGCAGCAATTGAAGCTAACCGAGAAGAAACTGCTACGCCCACCACTAATCAATCTCCTGGGCCAGCCCCAGAAGGACGCTTCACCTAGGTAGCCAATCCTGGCAGATTAAAAAGAAGAAACATCTCAGAAAGAGCACCTTTCCACATACACGGATTTAGTTCCTCTTATTTGATTCACTGTGACAAAAACTAAACTTTCTATCCTGCCTTATCTCAAAAAAAAAAAAAAGACTGATTAATTTTTATTCGACTGGGAAATCCCAGGGTTTTATATATCGACAAGGACCTGGAAGCCAAAGGACGCAGGCGCCCTACGCGCCTTCTCGATAGCGCATGCGCTCTGGGAGCATTCTGTCGCTGGTTGTCTCCTGGAGCAGCCATGGGGAAGGTGAACGTGGCCAAGCTGCGCTACCTGACGCGGGACGACTTCAGGGTTCTGACCGCGGTAAGACTTGGGTGTGCCGTCCCCTACATCTCCCGACCCCAACCTGGCGGGCATGACTTGGGCGCGGGCCGGGGCTCTGGGCCGGCAGGAGGAAGGGAGCGAATACACCGGGACGGACGGTCCCAGAGAGCCGCGATCCCGGCCTTCCAGGGCCCCGGGGCTTTCCGTCGGCCGGACGGCGTCCTTCAGGGAGCGGGCCGGCCTGGGGCGGAATCGCGCCTCCGGTGGGGCTTCTGGGCTGAGCATTTCCGTAGGAAACACTAAGTTTGAGAAGTTCCTGCGGTGAATTCCCTCCTTTAACCTTCTTACATTTCTCCTGATTTCTTGTATTTAAAGTCAAACTTTGTGTCCAGTTCTTGTCTTTTCCTCAAGAATGTCTGAAAGCCCTTTAAATTCCTCTAAATTAATTGTATCCATTTCACACTCCACTTTGCTGGGCAAGTTGCAAAGCCAGCTCTTTTGCTATTCAGAATATCATATTTCACTCCCTGTGTTCTTGAGTTATCCTGACTGTAGCTCCACAATATTTGAAATCTTTCTAGTAGCTTGTTATATTTCCTACTTAACCTGGGAACTTTGAAACTTGGCTGTAATGTTCCTGTAAGTTTTCATTTTGGGATCTCTTTCAGGTAGCAATTGGTGGATTTTTTCAATTCCTGTTTTACCCTCTAGTTCTAAAGTTAAGGGCAGTTTTCCTTAATAATTTCTTTTAAGTATGTCTAGACAGTTGTTTCGATCATGACTTTCAGGTGGTCCAGCAATTCTTGTACTGTCTCACCTTGATGTGTGTTCCAGGTCAGTTTTTCTAATGAAATATTTCATGTTGTTTTCTATGTTTTCATTCCTTTGATTTTGTTTTATTATTTCTTGATGTCTTATGAAGTCGTTAGTTCCCCTTTCCCAATTTCTAATTTTCAAGGAGTTATTTTCTTCAGTAAGTTTTTGGACCTCTTTTTCCAATTGTTCATAATTTTCTTATATTTGTATTTCTTTTCCCAGTTTTTCCCCCACCTCTATTTTTTTTTATTTTTAAAGTTCTTTTTAAGCTTTTCCAAGAATTCTTTTGGGGCTTGTAACCATTTTACATTTTCTTTGAAGCTTTACAAGTAGCTTCTTTGGCTTCATTGTCTTCTGAGTTTGAACCCTGATCTTCTTCTATCACAATTGTTACTATCTGTCATCAAGTTCTTTTTCTGTTATTTACTCTCTTTTTTTAGTGGTCTGTTTCTTGGCTGTTAACTTTTTGTTAGGGTAGGGGGAAGAAGTGAGTTTCAGTTGAGTTGAGAGGGGCACAAAGTAGGACTCAGGGCCTTCTATTCATAAAAATGAAAAGATTACAAAATTAATTGCATCCACAGGTACTCATATTTTGCCCCTGAGCCAAGACCAGTAAACCACCACTACTACCTCAAATTCTCTTACTCCTCGAAATCCTAGAAATATACCACTGCCCCAAATATGCATTCACCCCTCTGCCCTGGAATTGATGCTGTCCTGCAAGAGACCATAATCAGTTCTCTTTGTCCTGGAACCGTGAGCAGAGCCCCACCTTTCTGACCCTACTCACCCAAGTGAGCTTGCTCCTTCTCCCATAGCCATAGCCTAGGACCACATCCAAGCATCTGAGCACCATGTCCAGTACCAGCAGAGAGACCCCTGCCCCACCCCCTACAATCTTCCCCAATCAGCTGTAGCTGCCCAATCACTCCACCTTTCATAGGGTGAAAGTTCACTGAACTGATAAAACTGCTCCCAAGGCTTGCTTTTATTACCATAGCATTTCACTCTGGCTATACCACCACTCTGGAGGTCAGATCTTTCCTAAGTTATTCGGGGTTGGACAACTGCTTTACACTAACTTTTTAACTATTTTTTGCCATTCTAAAATTCAATTTGAGGCATTGTTTTAAGCATTTTGGAGAGGAATTTGGGAAAGCCAGATAATTTCCTGCCTTATTCCACCATCTTCCCACAATCCATCTTCAAATAAATTCTTTCAATTAATAAGCATTCAGGTGTTCTTGTTTATGTGCCCTAGATTATCTTGTAAGGCTAAAAGTGACTTAGATAATACAAAGTTAAGTTACCCAGCTTTTGCAGTAATAAGTTGCTTTGTGGCTTTTTAAAAACTGTATTTTAAAGTTTAGTCTCAAAATTAGTATCATTTTAAAACTTTACCTTTTTTTATACTTCTCAGCTTCTAGTGCATTAAATAAAACGACATTTTAAAAGAACTGAGATGATACATTTGTGTTTGTTTTGGGAGTTAGAGAAGAATCATTTTAGAAGCTGCATATATGTTGTTATTTGTTGTGTGTTTTTAACTTCAGGTCGAAATGGGCATGAAGAATCATGAAATAGTTCCTTGCAGTTTGATTGCCTCCATAGCCAGTCTGAAACATGGTGGTTGTAATAAGATTTTGAGAGAACTGGCAAAACATAAACTCTTAGCTTATGAACGAACTAAAAGTAAGTATTATGCAGTTCATTTTATGAATACATGTGTAAGATTGAGGTGCTTTTTCAGATTCTTTAATATGAAAAGAATCTGATTTTTCTCAATGTGGCTAACTTCTTCCAGTGATGTAGGTCAGCCTCCATTTCTGACTTTGTAGGTAAGTCCAAGCATTTACATAGGAAGATAACATAGTAGAAGGATTCTTGACATTTCTTATGCCAGTGGACCCTTTTGGCAGTCTGGTAAGGCTTATAAATTCCTAAGAATAGTGTCTTTAGATGCACAAAATACATAGCATTACAAAGGGAACCGGTATTTGTAATTAGTTATCAAAATATTTTTTGAAATCTAGTTCACTGGACCCAGGTTAAGAACCTGTTATAGAATTTAAGTGACTCACCCAGAATCACAGAGCTAGTTAGTATCATAGGCAAGATTTGGGCCCTGATCTTGCTGACTTTAAATCCAGAACTCTTATCATTTATAACTTTTATTTGTGTGTGTCTGTGTCTTTGTACACACACATACATACATATGTATTGTTGACCTGAAAATTTGGTTAAAAGAGGCACACAGTCTAGGTGATTATAAATTCATATTGTTTATTCCCTTAAAGCTAGCAAATACATGCTTACTTGGAACCAAAACATAAGTTCTGACTGTCTGATAAAAGAATGAACAGCCTTAAATACGTTTCAAGACAATCACAAGTCAGAATGTTTGTGTCCCTCAGATTTATGGTCTCCATGTGTGCTTAACTATAAAAGGAAGTTTCTTTGTGGAATAAGTTGTTAATACAAATTGACAAGACAATTGACAAAGTAGTGTCATTTGGAAAATTACAATTCCAGGAATTCTATGGTTCCTCTGTATAGCCTATGTCCCTAGGATACTATGATAAAAGAAGTCTTACTATTCTGGTTGCAGGCATCCTATCCTTTAGTGGTTACAAACAGAAAGAATGATCCATGTCAACCTTATCTGGTCTTTGAAGTTGCTGACACAGGAAAGGGCATTTTTAAAGCAAAGCAATCTGATTGATTAGCTCAGACTTTAGCCCTTATTGGGGTTCAAGTGATCTGAAATGATAATAAAATGATTATATACCTTGCTTCCTCTTCCCATTATATAGCACCGAGAAAAAAATGTTAAAAGCTTCATGGTTTTACTGTTCATATTTATCTCCAAAGATCTGCCTAAAGTCTCAGGGATTTTAGGACTGTTTTTAGAAGTTTTGGTGTTTGGAGTTTTTTTATATATTTCCCATCTTGTAGTGTTTACACACACATTCTGTAGCTCCTCTTGAAAGAGATAGAACAGCACACACTCAGTCCACCTGGAGGCCTACTTTTCAGTGTCATTTCCAGAAAATAATTGTGCCCAAAGGGAAGAAAGGGGTAACCTGCATTGAAAAAGTAATTCCCATGTTCAGTCTACTGAGGGAATGTTTTGTCTTTTGCTAAGAATGATTACCATGTTTCCCCGATAATAAGACCTATCCCGAAAATAAGCCCTCCCCTTACTGTGTAAGATTCCTCTAAAATAAGCCCTCCCCCGAAAATAAGCCCTATTGAGATTGCTACTGTAGTGAAGGTGATCCCCTGCACTACCGTTACACGCTACATTACGGTACCCTCTGTATGCACCTCCCCCCCGCCCGTGAAACGCACGCCGCGCTCCGAGCTGCATCCAATCAGAGCTGCAGCAGTGAGCGCGTCATCCTGTTCTTTATTGAATTCATTATTGAATTCAATTGAAGGTACATTGTTTTGTTCACGTTTACCTGTTTATTAAAATTGCTGTCAATGTTCATTAAAATAAGCCCTCCCCTGAAAATAAGCCCTCTGATGTTTTTCTGTCCAAAAAAATAATAAGACAGTGTCTTATTATCAGGGAAACACAGTACATCTAGAAGGAGGGGGGATGACCTGTTAGAGGAGGTGATGACTAACCTGACCTTTAAAGAAAGGTAAGGAACCTAAGAAATAGGGCATTCTATGCATAGGAGATGCCTTATGCAAATACATGAAAGGTCAAGTCTGAAGAAGAAATATTTTGGCTGGAAAATAGTGTATAAAAAGGAGTCATGTGAAATAAGCGTAGACAGATGGGTTGAAACCAGCTTAAGACGTGTTCCAGGGGTTTATTGTGCCTTACAAAGATTAGTTTGGACACCATACAGAGAATGGATTAGAAGCAGAAGAGACTAAAAGAAGGGACACTAAGTATGGGGCTGTTAGAAAAGTCCAGGTGAGAGACAGTGAGGGCTGCAGATTGTGCAGGCCTGGGTTATGTTATCATTGAGATTCCTTCTAGGAACTATAGCTACTCTACTAGAGTACTCTAGGTATATGAGCTTAAGTCTTAACAGTGATTGGGTATGGAGAGTGAAAAAAAAGAAAATTCAAGATTATCAGTTTCGGTGATTGGGGCATGGTGGTACCCTCAATAAATATTTGCAGATGGTAAGGTTTTTGTTTTTTGGAATGTCAGTAGACATAATTAAGATAATTGTTTCCATTTTTGAATGGTTTTCCATTTTCTGCATATATAGAAATTTGGAATCATCTTCATAGACATGGGAGCTCATGACACAGTGCATTAAGTTTGGAAAATACTTTACATATATTCTCTCTTTATATCCTCACAGCAGCCTTGTGAGGTATGTGCTGATTTCGTCACCATTTTACAGATGAGGAAGTGGCCTGATAGAGGTTATTTCCTAGGGTCACACAGCTAGTAAGTATATGAGACCGGATTTTAATTTAGATCTTCCTTTATCCAAGAACAGTGCTTTATGGAAGCGAGTATGAGAGGGGAACTCAGGACACATCTGGGAAATATCCAGGATATGTATACTAGTCCAATGAAAGAAATGGAAAAGGAGCTTGACCCTGGTTGAAGGAAAAAGGAGAGAAGAAAGCTAAGGCAGGAAAAGGGACAGAAAATGTAGTGTCAGAAGTAACAGATCAAGGTAGACAAAGATTAAAGAAAGCTCATCAGATTTTGCAAACAAGCAATCATTATTAGCCTTTGAGATCAGTAGAGTGATAGTGTCAAAACCAGAATTACAAGGGTGAAGTAAGGAAGGAAGTAGAGGCAATGAGCATAAGTAACTCCTTAAGAATGTAACATTGAACTGGAATAAAGATGGGAAGGATATTTTGAGGGGGTAGTATCGAATGGCAGGGGTCTTACTTGTTTTAGGGATGAGAGAAACCTGCAGGAGTATGGAAGAAGTAGTAGGGAGGGAGAGACTGAAGAAGGGAAAGGTGATGGGAATGACTGTCATGGCCTGTTCCTGGAGGAATAGGAAAAGATTTGGAACAGCTGTTATAAATGAGTATCAGGGAATAAATGACATTTATGTAGCACTTTGACTCTGCAACATTATCTTATTGATCCTCACTATAGCTCCTTGAAGTAGATAATGCAGATATTATCTCCAAAGGTTTACAGTTTGGGCTAGGTTGAGATTTCCTTGTGAACTCAGTGAGAATAACTGTGAATTCCTGTAGTGGCTTAGAGTACCACAGGTGTAAAAGCAAAGAAGTTGCATGGTGGGGCTTCTCCAGACTAGGTCGTTGGCAAGGTTTAAACTGCAGGAAAGTATCATTGACTGGGGATTCGGGGCTGTAGGGCTGTGTTTAACTGGATAACTAATAGTGTAACTACTGTGAAGAGAAGAAAGTGAGGCCAAAAGAGAGGTGAAAAACTAGGAGATCCTCAAAGAGTAGGATTGAGGTCAGAATGAGGACAAAAAACTAGTCCTCAGAACAGAAAAGCAGAAGAAGAAATTCAAGGATAGTATATTATTATGATTGAGTGATAATTTCAGAGTTCGAAATCCTGAGGGTAGCACAATTTAGAGTGGTGGTGAGATGCCTCATAGTCATGGGAATTGAAAATATTCAAGGGAACATTAAGAAATATGTGGAGACAAAAACTGAATTCTTCAAGAAATGTAGGAGAGTGATGCTGGAAGTGGCAGATGACAACAAGAATCACATACAAGATATGGTCCAACAGAGTGATCCTTGAAGGAGGAGAATCTGAAAGCAGCTGGGGAGGAGTGGAGCACAATGTGTATTTTGGTTCCTTCTGAGTTGGTGTGTGGGAGAAGGAACAGCCAGTACTGGAAAGAGAGAACAGATGAAGAGGTTCCTGAGGAGAGCCAGGGTTCTGTGAGTGTAAGAAAATGGAATGATTATGAGAGAAAATCTAAGGTAGAGAGAGTAGAGTTCTCAACAATAGATTAGGAACATGGGAGAGCCTGTACAGTACAAGGAATTATTTACATATTATTTTATCCCTATTACTAGACTAAACTTCATGAGGGCAGAGATTCTTTGTTCTCTTTCATATTTTCCATACATACCTCATACATTTTACTGGCAACTCAAATCCAACATTCTAGAAAGAGCACTATAGTTAAAGCTCTAGGCTTTAGTTGAGATTGTTACTTTCTACTGCTTATGACCTTAGGCAGGTCAGCCTCAGTTTCCTCAAACGTAAAAGTTGGATAAATGATATTTGTACAACCTTTCAACTTATGTTTTCAGTACACATTGAATTCTTTGGGGGAGACAAACTGGCAATACAGTGCAAATTGTAAAAACAATAATTTGCATTTTTAAAAATATAAACTTTGAACCATTACCAGAACTTAAGAACTATCTCACTGGGGAACAGACTCAATATCTCAACATTGTGGAATATTATGGGAGCAGCAGCAGTGTGATATAGTAGAAAACACATACTTAATCTGAAAATCAGAAGATGTGGCTTCAAGTCCTGCTTCCAGTCCTGTGACCCTGGGCAAGTCACTTCAGTTCAGTATCCCTCAGTTTCCTCATTTGTAAAAGAATAGTAGATGTGAGGAAAATGCTTGGTAAGTCTGTGAATGAGCTGTTACTAAAAATATGACAATACATTGTAGCTGGTAAATGTGTCAGGTGGATATAGAGAATAGGAAGATGCCTATAAGGTCAGTGTTAAGTAATGCTTTTTAATATAAATAGAATGCATCCCAAAAGTATGTAGTATAGCTTCTGTGTTTAGAAGAAATAAAAACAGTAACATTAAAACTGAGGTCCTTAAGGGAAAAGTATATATTTTAGAAAGTGAGAATAACATAAGAATTGGAATCTATCATTAACAGACATGATTATAGATAGAATGTAACTTTTAAAAATTTTCTTTTTTTCTTTTTTTTAGCTGTCCAAGGATATCGTTTAACAAATGCAGGTTATGATTACCTTGCTTTGAAAGCACTTTCTTCAAGACAGGTGGTTGACTCTGTTGGAAACCAGATGGGTGTTGGTAAAGAATCAGGTAATTTGCTGAAATGTTGAATTCCTTTTTTAAATTAGCTTCCCTTTTACTTTATTTTTTCTCTTTCTTCCGCTATGTATCAGTGTATATATAATTAGTGTGCTATTTGTGTAGAAAAGAAGGCTTCTTTAGTTTTCTAAGATATAATTTTCCTCAGATATTCATAATTAGTACTGTAGATTTAGAGCCATAAAGGTTAGAGATCATCTAGTCTTGTCCTTTCATTTTATTGATGAAGCAAATGTTGACCCAGAAAGGTGAAATCACTTGTTTAAGAAAAAAGCCTATAAAAAAACCCCAAAAGCTATTTGTGTTTGTTTGTTTGTTTTTAATTTTCAGTTCCAAAAATTTTTCCCTCCTCCAGCCATAAAGAAGGTAAGGGGGGAAAACTGTTAAAAATATGTATAGTTATGCAAAAGAAATTACAACATTAGCCACTTCCCTCCCCCCCCCCCCCCAAGAAACTTCGGTCCACACTCTTGAGTCTTTCCGCACTCTCTATATGGAGGTCTATAGTATGATTCATCATAATTCCTTTGGAATTGTGGTGGGTCATTGTGTCAGTCAGAAAATACTTCACAGTTGATTATCCTCACAATATTGCTGTTCTTGATTGTATAAGTTGTTTTCCTGGTTCTGCTCATCTGCTCATTTCACTCTGCATCAGTTCATACAAGTCTTCCTAAGTTAAAGCTGCTCTAGTATGTTTGTGAGCACTCAAGTATATTTATACTTATTTTTGTTTTCTTCATTTAAAAAAAAGTTGTTAAATTTTGTCATGATACCAAAGTACTATCTTATAAATCTCTTAGTAAACAGTTACAACCAGGTGAAGATATTCAGGATAAGTGAGTACCCAAGGCCCATAAGTATTTTCATTTGGACAGTTTTATATCATATGAAGAAATAAAGACATTGTCTCACATCAGGACCACACAACCTGCAGCCCAGAGGCTGTAAGCAGCCCGCAGGCATGCCAAAGGATTTCAGGTGGCCCAGGAAAAATGTAGAAGATGTTTTCCTCTTAATGAAATCCTTTGGCAGGCCACAAGTTGTGCAGGGCTGTCTTGCAGTGTCATAGAATGTACATTAAAAACTGTTATAAAAATATAAAAACCGTTATAAAAATAGTACTAAAGGAATTTCTAGTCTGGAGTGCATTGTACTTTTGTTCTTAATACTAGAAAAACAGGCCAGCCCTTTTTTCACTGGTTGTGACATCATTTTACCCCCTTTTGAAACGCAGTTCATCTGTAAAATTGAAGTGTGTGATACTTAACTCATGGAATTAAGAGAATCAAACAAAAAGCAACAACAACACATAAAGCTCTTTCCAGACCTTAGAGCCCTAGCTAATAAAGCAGGGTACAAGGTACACCCCCAGTGAAGTCCATCATTAGTAATAGTTGATGAAAATCTGTATTTCAAATAATAATTTAACATTTATTTTGGCCACCTTGTCAGATCTTAATTGGTTCATCATTGCTTTTAACCTCAGAGTGTGACTGGCAGCTCATAGGCATAGAATGTTAACTTTGCCATTTCCTTGTTGATTTGTGCTTATAGAGATTTCTTAACAACAGTGTTTGTATATTTGTCGATTTTGAAGACTAATTTAGATAACTAGATAATATCCATAAATCCACTTGCCCAGGAACACAGAAAACTGTAATATATCACAATTCACTGAAAATGAACCATTAAGTGAGAGTCATCCTTAGTCCCTCCCTATTAGGGAACTCCCTGTTCTTCCCTGAGAAAACCTCATGTGTCATACATGACATATACATGACATGGTCTGACATGCAGCCTAACTTGAGGGTACTGCTGTCAGTCTGCATGATAGTAAAGCTTAATCTAAAATAATAAGTATAAATTAAAGTTTTCTTTCTAGCACATCCCACTTTAAAGACCACTTCAGTACCCTTGGCATTGCATGGATGTGAGTGGAACACGAGGACTGTGAATCGTCTGCCTGTCTCATTCCAAGACTGTCACATCCTTCATTACCATTTCTCTCATAATACTATTTATTGGTTGATGATGTGTATTCAGTGACTGGCATTCCATGACTATTGATATTCGAAAGATAGAACTTTTTTTTCAGGGAGAAAAGGCTATAAGTAGTTTTTCAAAAGCTATCCAACCCAGTCTGTTCTGCCTGTTTGATTTTGAGCCAAACCTGTTGCTCGGTGTCTCTTCAGGGTTAGCTAGGTGACACAGTAGATAGAGTTCTGGGTCTGGAGTCAAGAAGACTCATCTTCCTGGGTTCAAATCTGGCCTCAGATACTTATTAGCTGTGTGACCCTGGGCAAGTCATTTAACCCTGTTTTCCTCAGTTTCTCATCTGTAAAATGAGCTGCAGAAGGAATGGCAAACCACTCCAGTGTCTTTGCGAAGACCCCAAATGGGGTCATGAAGAGTCTGACACAACAGCAAAAGAGTTGTCTCTTCCAGACGTATGTACTGAAGGACCAGTTCTGTAGGCTTTCTAATTACCTATATTAGGAAATGTCATTTGTACCTAAGAGGAAATGAAATAAAGTGATGGGAGGTTAGAACTGATTTAACTCAAAGGGAAAAATTACATCTAGTAATAATATCTTTTCTGCTCTTTGAACTTCAGATATTTACATCGTTGCAAATGAAGAGGAGAAACAGTTTGCACTAAAGCTTCACAGATTAGGAAGGACTTCATTCCGTAATTTGAAAAACAAACGTGATTACCACAAGCACAGGCATAATATGTCATGGCTTTATTTATCCCGTTTGTCTGCCATGAAGGAATTTGCCTACATGAAGGTACTTTTAATTATAAATATTTGTATTCACTTTTGCATATTTTTACCTTAACTCTATGCAGCATCCTGAAATAATTATTGGTACAGATTTTCTACATATGTACTTATGACTAGCCAGATATTGTTAATATTGTGTTTTGAGGGTCTGTGATTGCTAAGTTATCTAGATTCCGAATTTATTTCCTAAGATTCCTAAAAATAAATCTCCTAATTTTCAGAAAGATTCCTTAAGGCTGAGGTGAACGGCCCCCACCCATGTTGAGTGAAGACTGTAGAAAGGCTGTCCTGCTCCTCAACACCCATCCTCACATACATGGGTGTTTTGTGGTTAGCAAGGCTGAAGTAGTGAGACCTCTTTTTGCTCCTTTATAGAATATTGCCTTGAATAAGGATTAGGCCACAGAAAGAGAATACACGGCCATGTTAAGGCCCTAGAGTAATTTTTGACCTTGGCATCTGCAGACGTGTTGGGCAAAAGTGAAGAGCACTGCTTGATTTAGCTTCTCTTTAGACTTTGTGAATGGAATCTGATTAACAAAATTTTCCTTTAAGGCTACTGCTCCACTTAGCTACTTGAAGGTTCGTGAATCGTTCAGGAATTGTTCTTCATCTTCTGGTCAGTGTTTTTTCCTCTCTCTTTAGTAATATTAGTCTCATTGTGATGACAGAGTCTTAACACAACAAACAATGGGGAATTGATTTTTAAAAGCATATTTTTTTCCCTGTGTCATGGGAATTATAACCAAATTCAAACTGTATCCATTTCAGTCAACAATCTGCAAGTATTAAGTACCTACTATGTTCCGGGCTGTGTGCTAGGGTCCGGACGTGATACAGGTATGAAGAATGAAAGGATCCCTACTCAGTCTATATTCTGACAAGGGCAACAACAGGGACATGCAAAAATATATACAGCAAAAATATAAAGCTAACAAATACAGATATATACAGAGCAGTTACAAACAACGAAGTCTGGACATACCGGGAAAGACATTATGCAGAAGATGGTGCATGAGCTGCATCTTAAAGGAAGAGACCGCATTTGTGAGGCTGAGGTAAGGAAAGAGTGCATTCTGGTATAGGGAAGGTCAAGGAAACAGAGCACTGTAAGACCAGCAAGAAGGCCTGTTTGACTGGATGGCAGAGTACATGAGAAGGGAGTAATATCCACTGAATCTGGAAGGATACATTGTTTTCCTCCATGATCTCATTTCTCTAAGCTCTTTACCTGGCACAGTTAAATCACTCAGGTTTCAACTTACTGAAATTCCTTCCCTTTTTCTTTCTCACTTCCCCCTCCTTATTCCACATTCTTCTTCCATAGGCAAAACAGTGGTTTCTCCAGTAGCCTCATATGTCCTCTGGCACCTTAGCAAGGCCTTCTATCCATTGCCTTCCTCCAAAGAAAATTCAGTGAATTAAAACCTAAATTTAGAAAATATGTGAGCCATAATAGAATAGGTGATTTCTAAAGTATAGGAAGTTCCTGTAGTATCATTTAAATTATTAAATTTCAACTTTGGGGGAACATTTATTGCTTAAAACTGTTGTATATTTTGGATGTTTTGATGTATATATGCTGTCTACCACAATGGAAAAGTAAGCTTCTCAAGGGCAGGAGCTGTTTTTGCTTTTTCTTTATGTCACTAGTGCTTAGCACAGACACCAGCACATAAGATCTTAATAAATGTTTGTCCCATTTAAGATAAAGAAATGGAGCTGAGTATATTACAGGCATGGAGAAAACAAGCAGAGACACAGAGGAAACTAAAAAAGCTAATATGATCTTGAGCTGAATTCAGGGAGGCTTATTATCTAGATAGAAAACCTGGATAACCATTTTGGGGATGTTAGTAGCAGACTACCCTTGTCCAGATATGTTTGTACTAGATCATTTCTGAAGTTCTTACATCTCTTGAGATTTTTTTGAGACCACATTGAATGTCAGGACATCAGCCCTAGAAACCCCGGGGTAGATGATAACCAGCCACACATAGCTGAAGTTGTGTTAGTGCATTCACCGGATTCAGAAATGAGGAATAAGCAAGCTCTTTCCAACTTGCTACCAAGCACTGCTGCTAGGAACTGTCCAGGGGGGAATAAATTTTGCTTTTAAAAATCAGTTCCCGATTGTTTGTTGTGCCATGAACACCGTCGTCACAATGAGACTAATATTACTAAAGAGGGAGAAAAAAGCACTGAGCAGAAGATGAAGAACAGTTCCTGACTGGTTCGTAGAAGCAGCTGGGTGGAGCAGTGGATAGAGAGCTGGACATGCAGTCAAGATGACCGGCTCACATCTCCTCTCTGACATTTACTTAACTCTGTGCCAGTCATTCAGCTTCAGTGTCGTCATCTGTAAAATGGGGATGATGATGGAGCATCTATCTCACAAGGTTGTTGTCAAGATCCAGTGAGACAATATATGAAATACACTTTGCAAATCTTAAAGCATTATATAAGTATTAGATACTATGTCATTACAATATATGTAGGTCTTGAGACTGGTGGATATAAATGGCATCTTTTTATAGGCCCCCAAGTAAGAAATAACGCCACTGGCCTAACAATAAGGTGGATATTTTGGCACGTACTAGGTGCTTAATGACTGAATGGAGAAGCATTACTTAGCTCTTGATTACAGTGCAAAGAACTTTGTTAAATGCTTAAGATACCAATAGAAAAGCCGGATAGTCTTTGCTTTCAAGGAGCTCATATTCTGAAAGGGGAAGAAGTGGCTTCAACTGCATAAGTGCATAAAGTTTAAATGCTTTTTGATTAATAGCTAGCGTCTATTTTAACACTTTAAAGTTCACAAAGCACTTTACATATGTTATCTCATTTGATCCTTATAACAATCCTGTGAGCTAGGTGCTATTTTTATCCCGATTTTACAGATGAGGAAATTGAGACTGAGAGGTTAAGTGACTTGGGTCACAGAGTTATTAAGTGTCTGAGACGGGATTTGAGCTTGTGTCTTCCTAACTCCCTCTCAGGCGCACTATCTACCATATCACTCAACTGATTCCTGTAATAGATTGTTCAAAGAAACAAAATCATAAATTAGAGACTAGGGCACCAACAGCCTAAATAGGGTGATTTCTCTGCCTTAAATTCAGTTGGCACAGAAATAGTCTCGTTGGAAACTGGCATCCCAAATTAGTTCTCTGCCATTTTCTTTCATTTCAAGAAATGTCTCATACTTTTACTCAGTAGCCAAAGTAGAGAATGGAGAAACATGCTTACTAGTAGTTTTTCATTTCAATTGTGGATTGAAAAAAATTAGTTTGGTTGACTGTCAGTGGTAAGAAGTGGTTTCCCCAAAAGCCAGTGTTGTCTTGGGTTGCATTCATAGAAGCGTGTAACAAAGAACTTAAAATATGTTACAGCATACTTCAAACTAGACAGAAAGGGACCCAAAATATTTGAAAGATGTTCACGTGGAATAACACTTACTGGTATATCTCCAGAGGGCAGAACTAGGCTTAATGGGTAGAGGCTAAAGGGAGCTAAATGTTTATCAGCTGAGGTGATAATCTCACTTTAAATATTGATCTCCTCCTTAGCTCTACATGATTTTCATTCTTTCAGGCACTCTATGAGAGGAAATTTCCAGTTCCAAAACCAATTGATTATAATCGACATGCAGTAGTCATGGAACTCATAAATGGTTACCCTTTGTAAGTATTATTTTTAAAGCATAAATTATTAGTAAGCAAAGTTGTTGGGTTTTGTTTTGTTTTTAAGAAATAACCATAATACTTCTTTAGGGACTTTAGAGATTGGTTTTAAAAGAGTAAACACAAAACTAGATTGAAAACTCAGTTTTGATTTGAAATTAGGACTTTGTAATACCTGGTAGCAATAACATATTTCAGAATACACTGATATATTCTAGAGCAGTGATGTCAAACTCAAATAGAAAAGGATCCTGCAGGCTGCATATTGACTTAGGAAACCACAGATTAACATTATCTTCATTGTATCGTAATTTTTTTTGTTGTTAAGCATTACCCAGTTTTACTTTAATCTGGTTCCTGCCACAAGGGTAGCAAGTTTGACATCTCTGCTCTATAATGCTGGTTGGGAAAAGTGCCCTAAATTCTGAAAAGTGTCTTCAGAGTCTTTGTTCACTGAATTTCAAGTAAATTTCCATCATGATCATAATCAAATGATAAATTAGCATATAAGTGATGCAAGTACATTAAACAGCATGATAAATTAAAATTGTCTCTATTGATGCTTTTCTTACATTTTAAATGGTATTAGGTGCCAAGTTCATCATATTGAAGATCCTGCAGCAGTATATAATGAAGCCATGGAACTAATTATCAAACTTGCTAATCATGGACTAATTCATGGTGATTTCAATGAATTCAATCTATTGTTAGATAAAGATGACCACATAACCATGATTGACTTCCCACAAATGGTCTCAACATCTCATCCAAATGCTGAATGGTATGTACTGAAATGTTTGGATGTTAAAATTAAGGTTATTGATCAGTGTTTTTAAGATTACTTTCTGTTCTTTCCTGGTTTTCCACCATCTTATTTGTGGTAGGATCATAGATCTAGCTGGAAAGGACCTCAGAGGCCTCTAGTATATCCCCTTCATGATGAGGAAACTAAGAGCAGAGAGATCAAGTGACAGAGGAGTAGATGACAAGACAGGGTTTGAGATGAGGTCCTCTGACTCCAGAGCCCACGTGTTTGTTTTCTCCTAGACTACTCCCTCGCTCAGTCTCCTCTGTATTATTTATACCTTCAGGTTTTAAAGGTTCAAGACTGCCTTGTACATAGCTGAATTAAATTGAATTATGGAGGGGAAAAGTACTTTTCAGAAGATTTCAGACTGCCATCATTAAAAATAAGATTTTTTTTTCCTCCTAGAAAGGATCATTTTTGTTATTAATCATTTAAACTAATCCTATGTGTACATTTGATTCAGTGTAGTAGAAACTGGGGAAAAGAATATTTTTCTTGGGGCCATGCACATGTAAGTATGTATGCTTGTTTCAAATCTGAAAGTCATAATCAAGAATTCCAGTTACTCCATTGAGTAGAATTTAGATTGAAGCTAATTGCCACACTTATGAAAATAATTGCAATTTTTTGCTTCATTAGAAATGTTTTCCTTTTAATGAAATATTTCTGTAAATGGATATAATCAATTTATGCACATGTGAGGAATAGCAAGAAGACCAGATATCTGGAAGCTTGAAAGTTTGGGTTAAGGCCACATCATAAAGAATTTTGAGCTCCAAACAGAAGAGTTTGTATTTTGTCTCAGAAGTAAAGTTAGATATTGGAATTCATTGGTTAGGGGAGTGATATGGTCAGACCTATACTTAAGGAAAATCACTTTGGCAGTTTTCTTGAGGGTGGGTTGGAGAGGCTTTAAGCAGGGAGACCACTTAGGAAGCTGTTGTAGTAGTTAAGCTGAGAGGTGGTAACTTTGTAAGTGGTGAGGAAGGGTCTGATTTGAGAGGTGTAAAGGTTAAAAAAACCTAGCAAGATTTGGCAGCTGATTCAATGTAGAAGATGAGAGAGAGGTTCCACATATCCATTCCATTCTGAGATCTTTTTTGTGCCTACCATTACGGTGTCTCATATATGTCCCCTTCTCTCTGCTCCCACAGGCACCACCCTGTGTCAGACCCTAATCATCTTTTGTCTTGCTGTAGCCTTCTAATTGATCTCCCTGCCTCAAGTCTCTACTCATTCCAGGCCATCCCCCACCCTACTACCAAACTGGTTTTTCTGAAGTGTACTACTCAGTAATAATACAGAGAAGACTGAAGGAGGGAGTAGTCTAGGAGAAAGCGAACGGGCTATTGATATGTACTCTACTCAGTAAACTCCCCAGGATCAGATATAAAGTGCTCTATTTAGCATTTAAAGCACCTCACGATTTGGCCCCTTCCTCTCCAATCTTCTCACATCTTTTCTTTTCTCCATGTATCCTATGGTCATTCCATACTGATGTTCCTCCCACACATCCCTCCATCTCTTCTTTTTACCTTTGCATTTACTGTCCTCCATACTGCTGTCTCACTTCCACCTCTTGACATCCCTGCCTTCATTGGCAAGAGGCTTTTATGGTCCCCTGCCTCCTAGCCAATTGATCATTTCCCTCTGAGGTTATTTTCCTTTCACTCTCTATCTTATTCTTATTCACTCTATATTATATAATCTATTCCTATATATACATAATATATATTTAGTCTATATATAATCTACTCTATAATCTATTCTTATTCACTCTCTATCTAACCTCTTTACATATCTCTGTTAGTAAATAAGCTCCTTGAAGGCAGAGACCATTTCTGTGTTTTTGCTCTCTTTTGTAAACCCCTCACTTAGCATAGAACCTGGCATGTTACAAGGACTTAATAAGTGATACTTGACTGATTGGTAATCTAACAAAGGGATGTTGGAGTTTAGTACAGGGCTTTTTGTTAGTTTTTAAAAGCTGGAATCTTGGATGCATTCTAAGGCAGTTGGGAAGGAACCAGTAGTGAGAGATGAAAGATTAGGGGGAACAATATGCTGGGGAAGACTGAAGAAAATGTAGTCACCATCAGAGACCAGAGTAGAGAAGAAAAGAGTTGGGATTTTGAGATGAAAAGAGAAGGGAACTTTTGAAGCATGGCCTTAGTTTTCCCAGTAAAGTATTAAATAGCATTTGTTTCTCCTGAGTGATTATAAAATGTTTGATTTTGCTTCTATTACAGTATTTTACCTTATCACAGTTTGGGCCATTATCATGTCCTCATTTTAAAGAATATGTTTGAGTAACAGCTTGGTGTAGTGAGTCAAGAGACAGGAAGAACTAGGTTCAAATCATGCAGTATCTCTCTTCTCTAAGACTAAAGTTATAGAGACCTGCATTAGTAGTTCCCTTTACCAATGAAAGTACAGGTCCAGTCCCTCTCCTTGTCTTTAAGTAATATATTTTCTTCTTATGTTAGAATAAGTAAACAACAGTATGTATGGACAGATAAGAAAAGGGGAGATTAGGAGCAATTTAAATAATACAGAATGATTCTTACTTTTGCAGGTACTTTGACAGAGATGTTAAATGCATTCGAGATTTCTTCATAAGACGTTTCAATTATGAAAGTGAACTTTATCCAACCTTTGGAGATATCAGGTTAGTTCTGTGAAGTGTTTAGATTTTTTTTAATTGATAAAGCCCTGCTTGTGTGTGACTTGTCAGCCTCAAACCTTAATACTTTTATCTAATTGAGGAAAATATTGAACATTGATATAGTAGGAGCAATATCCTAACTCCTTCCTCTGTGCAGGTTAGGATAGTTGTTTTTTTTTTTTTCTTAAAAGATACTAAGACCATTCTGAAGATTTGTTTGGCTCCAGAAAATAAAACTTCAGACTGTTCACATCACTTCTGTCCACAAGGAGGAGCTCCAAGTGTGCACAGGATGCTTGGCTCATCACCTTAGCTGTATACACTTTAATCACCTCAAGGTGTCCCCAGTGCCTCTCCTTGTTTAGTAGCTTCCTGCTGTGGCCAAACAAATCTCTCTTTGTTAACTGCTGAGTGACATATAAAAGCATCTCCTTTGGTTCCTATATCAAACCTAAACTACTAGGAGACTGGCCTGAGTTAGGCACAGCCCAGAAGAGTCTTGGGGAAGCTTCCTGGAAAAGCTTTACCCATGTTGAGGGAGTCGTATTTGTGTAAACTATTTGGTTATTGGAAATGGCAGTGCAACTGGGCTAGCAGTCATCAGTAACTATGATTGTATGTGAATATAGCCAGCCATCAGACCTAAGCATGAAGTGACCTCCCCCTATCCCACCAGTGAGAATCAAAATCAAGGCCAATTTTTGTTATTCCCCCTAAATCTGATCTGTAATTCTTTCCGGAACCTCCATGGAGGGTCCCTGAGAACATTTCCTCCACCCCAGCAGAAATGGTTACTGCTTACACAGGGGAGAAATAAAACTAAACTATTAGAAAATAATTAAGTAGATAACCATCTTTCCTAAAATTTTTTGTAACCTATTATATTTACTCTCTCACACAATTTATTGTAATTATGTAATCATGATATCATAAATTTTATAAGTCTGTATATTTGAAATATGTATACAATATGTTCTTGAGTAATCATAAACTATTTCATTTGGAGTTCCAAAATTCTCACTTTTTGAATGTATTAACTATTAGAAATTAATTGTCAAGACCATGTGAAATGAAACTTTAAGATTTTTGTTGTGGAGTTTTAATGCTTGAAACTGCTGTTTTTCCTAGGAGGGAGGACTCTCTTGATATAGAAATTTCTGCCAGTGGATATACAAAAGAAATGCAGGAAGATGATGAACTGCTTCATCCACTAGGTCCTGATGATGAAAGTCTTGAAATAGATGAAGGGTCTGAATATCCTTCATCACTTGAAGAACTGACAGAGAAGGTAAAGACTTCTAAGTTGGAAAATGGAAGAAACTTCATAGATAAATCAGATGATGATTGTAAAATGAACTCTTCTGAAGACCTGGTACAAAGGAATACAGATGTGCTGTCCGAGGATGAAAATAGTGCACAATGTTTTGAAATGACTGAATTCAGTCATTCATTAGGAGAAATTCAGGGCAAGATTTTTGAAGGAAAGAAGAGAAGTTGCATAAAGCATTCTTCAATTGATTTTCATGAAGAGGAAAACAGCACTGAAAATATCACCAAGGGAGAAGATCAGGTGCATCAAGGAGAAATTCCTGCTGATTGTCAGGAATATGAAGATGAATGCCCTGATCTGGTTAACTTGTCAGCATTAAACAAAGAACTCAGGCCTTTCAGGTATGGATTCCTATTGATTGAACCTTGCCTTTAATCTTTGGTTCAATACTTTTTCTGGATTCTCATAAATGATTGTCTTTCAGAAAGCCTGACATGTTACCCTTGTATAAAATGGAAACATATGATGTGTCACTTTTTGTCTTTAAAAAATCAAATTTTATTCCTTTGCACTTAATCTGTTTATCCAAGCAGCCTATCCATTGGTTTTAAGTTAATGTTTCATCAGACTTCTGTTAGTAATGCATAATGGTGACATCTAAAGAGTTTACAGGTGCTCTTGAGCAGTCATTAGTTGCAGGCTATTGAAAGAGAAAGGTTTTGTGTTTGCTCTTTTTTTTTTACGTACGTCTACATTGTGCTTTGTTTGTAAATACTGAAGCATGTTCATCTAATCTGTGTCACAGATTTGGGACCAGAGTGTATCTGCCTCTAATGTAAAGATGAAGTGTCATTTGGAAGGGAAGAAGAGAGAGAGTGTCTGTATGTGTGTGCCCGCGTGCGTGGGCCACATTATTATGGATTTATATCTGTATTTATATTTCAGAAAATACATTCCAGGGATATAACCTCTATTTGAAGCAATATGACATAATGACTGAATAAATTCCCTTCATCCAGACAGGAAAATAATGAATATTAGGAATTATTGCTTTGTAAATATCACAACCTTTATCTGTAGAAATGGATGGTTTAGCAGAGGATGGTTTTTTTTTTTGTGACAATACAGACTCTAGTCTCAGCTTCCTCGAACTCTTTGTTGAGTTGAAGGAGAAGATTGCCAGTAGTAGATTTTTGTAGATCATTGAATAGTGTCATTGAATAGAAAAAGGATTTAAATAAAAGAATCCAGACAGAAGTAGAGGAGGTAAAATTAAATTAGAGTTCAAATCATTAATATTTCAGATGACATGCATCATTAATTTATAGGTTTTAACAAGTGGGGACCTTAATGAGCTTCTCGTGAAAAGAGGATGTGTGTCAAAGTACCAGATGAGATTTTAAATTTACAAAATCAGAAAGTGTTTTTTTTTAATTTTAGTACTTCAGTTTTTCCAACATAGTAATATTCTTTCTGAAGTCTTTAGCTTGATAGATTCTTGTGTAACAAAGCCAGAACAGAGATATTTTATGTCTTTTATCTGTGGAGCATTTAAGCCATTGACTGGAATTTAAAGTATTATTAGAAACGCTTAAATAGTGATTTTAGGTTTTCATACATTTAATTATACTATAACAATTGTGCATTAAAGTTAAATTGTTGCTTGAAACATTAACATTTGCTTTCTATTTTAGGGATGAAAACATGGAACAAATTAATCACCACAGAATAAGAACCGAGAGTGTTACTTCTGCTGCCAGTATTGTAAGCTGTTCCACAATTCCTCCGGTAACTAATTTTCAATATTTGCTAATTACCTACAATGGACCTGGTAATATGCTAAGTGCTTCAGGGAATGCAAGGTTATATAAAACATGATCCCTACACTCATTTTATAATCTAGCTGGGAGATTCAAAAGATACCTACAATATAAATGACTTTATTATTAACAGTAACATTAGTGCCTTACACCTGTATGATGAGTTAAGGTTTCTATTGCACTTTTACAGAAATTTCATTTATTCCTTAATATCACAAGAGGGGCAAAGCAATTATTTTCCCATTATAGAGATAAAGAAAGGCAGGTTTCAGAGAAGTTGTTTGTTTCTTCCATTCCCCCTTTTTCCTTCCCTAGGATCAGAAACCTAAATACCTTGATTTCATTGGTGTAGACGTATATTCTTAAAGAGTTTCCTAGCACACAGAGAGACTAAGTTAACTTATTCTCAGGTTCCTACAGCAGGTGTGTCAGAAGGGGACCTTGAATTCAATTGTCTTGGCTCCAGTGCCAGCTCTCAAGCATACAACTGAATCTACTGCACAATTTTTTAAAAAATTTTCACCATGATTGATGAAAATGATGTAAGTAGGCTTTCAAGGTTTTCCAGTACTTTTGCTGGGTCCCCCCTGGTGACCAGAAGCAAAATTTTCTGTATAAAATTTGAAATTGACCTTATTAATCTTTAACTTCATTTACCAGTTTTTCATGATGAGCTGTTGCAAGTGTACTTTGTAACAGTTTCTGAAGGGGAAAAGGAGATGTTCAGGAGATATTCAGTGGTATTTTCCCCCCATTTTTTTCCTGAAGAGATCTTTATCAGATTTTTGTTTTACTTTTCAGTTCTTTCCTACTTTGGTGCCTTAACTATTGTGTAAAAGTGATCTTGGGCTCTTAAAAGTTAGACCAGTAGAGTTCAAGGCCTGGTAGGTCCTACAAAGCTAGAAAAGCTTCCAAGTCTGTTAATAAATTTAGTGAGGGTCATCTCATATACATATACACACACACATATACACATGTATACATATATATACATATATATGTGTGTGTAAATATATTAAGTATACTGTGTATGTGTATATACATGTTTATATCTATAGATATATACAGATGTGTACATGTATATATGTATACATGTACATGCATATATCTAAGATCTTACAAAGGTTTCAGTGTAAGTTAATAAAATGAGACCCACAGCAAAAAGATGAATAATGTTGTGTTTGTTTCAATGGTTTGTAACAAATTAGTAATCACATAGTCTATTCTACATGATAAAGTATGATATAGAACGGAAGTACTAGATTCGGAGTCAGGAAAGAGCTTAGTTTGAATCCACCTCTTACAGAGGTCCCTTAATCTTTCTAAGCCTCAGCTTTCTCGTCTGCCTGCTGTCCATTTGCAGCATTTTTAAAACCCCAGACTGATGTCCTAATGGATAAATTAATTCAAAGAACCAGACAAATAGTACAAGAAAAATACATTGCCTTTCTGCAGATACCAACAAAAATCAAAATTATGGAGAATGTAGAATAATACCTCACAGGGTTTTGTTGAAAGGCTCAGTTGAGATAATGTATTCTGAAGAGTTTTGTAGAGAAAAGGAAATCATCAAGAGTATGATCCCCAGAGAGATGGGCTGATAAAGTGACAGATAAGAGGGATACCCAGTGGATAGGCCTGTATTACCCTAGTAGCTTCTCTTATGTTGAGAGAAATTCAAAAGTTGCCCCAACACATTCAGTGGTCCTCTTGTGATAGATTTATAGGAAGACAAAGATTAGACTGACACCAGATGGGCAGGCATGGATAGGTTATAGACTTCATTGTTAGAAGGGACCATTCATATTGATGATATCATAGGGTTCATTTGTGCATAAATACCATCTGTTATTTAGTGCACAGAATTGAAGACAATTTTATTTCATACCCTATAATTTTAATTGAATTAATTTTTCACTTTTATAATATGAAGAGGAAATTTATTATGTGAAAAGGTTTTAAAAGTTATACTGCCCTATACTTCGATATTTGTTGAAAGGCAATGTATTTTTCCTATGACATTTGTTAGATATTTTAAATTTGATTATCCGTCAGTATATCTAGGGGTTTAAAAATGCAAATGGACAGCAAGCTTGGCCTAGAAATAAACAGTGGAGGAAAAAAAGTCAGTTAGATTGCCTTTGGGAAATTGCACAGTGCATTTAATGACCTCAGACTTCCCTGAAACAAAGACCCATCTCTTTTCAATGCCAATATTCTCCAGTCATAGAATACTATAGAGGTTCAAGATATGGGCAAACGGGCTGTGACACTTTATAAATGAAGATTTACACAGGCAAAGTGGCATAAAGAATGTCAGAAATGTATGAGTGGAAAACAGTGAATAGGTTATATTATTGCATGAGCCAAAGGACAGTTGATGGATACATGCTTCACTGATACCCACAATATAGGAAAAGAACTCCAGTCCAACGAATTCCTTGGGTAGACCCACTTTATCAAATCTCTGAGTGGATGTGAATGTCACACACAACGTGTAGGCACAGCAGACTTTCAGTTTACATCATTGGAAGGGACAGCCTATATCAATGAGGTTACATTCATTGGATCATGTATGTATAGCACTTAAACATTTATGAAATACTTTCCATCTGTTATGTCATTTGATCCTTCCAATATTCCTGTGAGTTAGATGCTACTATTATTGTTTCCATAGCAAATATATTGAAAGGTTAATAAGTAACTTTCATTGGGGCGGTTAGGTGGCACTCTGGCCCTGGAGTCAGGAGGACCTGAGTTCAGATTTGGCCTTGACATTTGATGACACTTGACACACTTGCTAGCCGTGTGACTTTGGGTGGGTCACATCCCCAGTTACCCTCCAAAAAGCAAAAAAAAAAGTAACTTTCATAATTGTGGTTATGCAGCTAGTAAGTTAGAAACAGGAGACAAACCCAGTTCTATCCTCACTCTGAATCAAATGTTCTTTTCCCTACCTACCTTCCCACTACCTCTCAGTTTTAAAATTTAGCTTTCAGCCGGATTCTGAGATGTGCCATATAAGATTCAGTTTTCTGTTATAAAGCAAATAGACAATAGCAAAATCTACTGGCCTGTTAGATTCTTCAGGTTTAATCTGGCTTGTTCAAAATGATCTAAACTTCCTGAAACCTATCATACCCATATATGTGGTAAGGGTAGAAATAGATCCTCCAACCCAGATAAAATGCTCTAGATAAGGAAAACCAGGTCCACAAACAATGACAGTGATCCTTCTAATCCTTTTAAATCTCTTAATATTTTTTTTTTGCCCTTTTTTTGGGAGGGCAGTTGGGGTTAAGTGACTTGCCCAAGGTCACACGGCAATTTTTTGTATTAAATATCTGAGTCCGGATCCGAACCCAGGTCCTCCTGACTCCAGGGCTGGTGCTCTATTCACTGCGCCACCTAGCCACCCCATAATGTTATTTTCTAATAATCAAATCTATGTATATTTATTAATTCAGTTTAGTAGATATTTATTAACCATCTATTATATACAGGGCACAGCCAACCATTGTGGAAGATACAAAGATGAAATCAGTCCAAGTTCTTGCAATAAATTCAGAATTTGATGAAATCCATAGACGTCAGTAGAGTGTCTTGGCTGACACCAGGGGCAAAAAAAATATAGAGATTGTCCTATCTTGAAGTAGATTGTAAATTAGGTGGGACTTCAGAAAAAGGGAGAAAATTCATTTGGAATGTTCCCATTGAGCTTATTTTGTGTAATTGAAATAAGTAATCTGAATCAGAATTAAAGCAAGTTGAGCTAATTCTGTTTTCTCTTACCACAAGAGAGCAAACTTTTTTCATGTATTCCTGCTACCATCAGAACAAGAAATTTCTGAAGTAAATAAGGGAATTGTTTTGTATAGTTTGACATAATGGCAAGTACCTTTAAAAATAGTATAATTGCCAACTACTGTGCCATAAATATTTGATAGGGCAGTAGGGTGATACGTCCATTTTTCCCCACATAATGAACACTAGGTGGCAGTGTTTCATCAAATTAGGAGAGCTGGAACAGTTCCTTTTTTTTTCCCTTTTTTAAAAAGCAATGTTTTTGTTAAAAATCTGTTATTGACAGTTTGGATTTTATTATATCTTTTTAATTGTTGGCATTGATCTTGTTGGCCAGGTTTATGTGATAAGAGTGTGAAATTAGAGCAGGAGTTTTTAAGTGTTTGTTTCTGTGACTCTAACCTCTGGCCAGATATAGCAGATATAGCTGCCATTAATGCTAATGATGTGCTACCTCTCGTTTTCAGGAACTGGTGAAACAGAAGGTAAAACGTCAACTGACCAAGCAACAAAAAGCTATAGTGAGACGACGGTTACAGAAAGGAGAGGCAAATGTTTATACCAAGCAAAGGAGAGAAAATGCCTACAACATTAAGTCAAGCTTAGAAGCAGCTAGTTTTTGGGGATAATTATTGGAACTTTTTTATAAAAACGAAGTTTATAATATATTGGGGGAAAAGTGTTATTTTGAAGATCCTATTTTTCTGTAATTTTGTTTATGTAAATGTGCGCATATGTATAGCTGGCCACTCTTGGCTTTTCTAATAGGAAATTCTATTTTGAAGTAATGAATTTTTTTCAAAAGAACACATACGAAAAAATTTTGCCAGTTTATGAATGGAAACTTTCTGAAAGTCATTTGGAACAATATTACATACACTGAATTATCGTATTTAATCCTTTAGTAACTAGAGCATTTTAACCTTGTGGAAATTTGACAAAGAAAATATATTCTAAAATACCCAATGGAAGTATGCCCTTAGTATAATGGAATCATTGACTCTTTAGGGTTAAATTCATCTAGTGTGACCTGGACATTGACATCCCCAACAGGTCATTCAGCCTCTCCTTGGAGCCTACAAGTAAGTTTTGACATAACCACAGAAACTTCTTAAGTTACTCTGTTTCTTTGAAGTTGTTTGCAGTTATAACCTTGCATACAAAAGTGACCCAGGAAGAAGAAACAGTATATTGCCTGTCTTAGTCACTACAGTGGGACAAGAATCATGTCTCTGTAACTCACATGACTGATACCTAGTATAGACCATATTGTTACCACCTGTTTGTTGAGTGCATCTGTACAAGGGCAGCATTGGGCATTTGGTAGCCTACTTTTAAGTGGAAATATCGATCAACAAACACCCGCTTCATCCCTGGCACCATGCTAGGCACTGAGGATTGTTGAGGAGAAAAACTATTGTGGAGAAGGGTTCACCTTCCTTATCATTTCCACCAGCAGCTGGCCAGTTGCTACCAACAGGTGAATTCCACAGCAGCCCTGGAAGTGGCAGCACCCCTTATACCAGCAGTCCTCCTGGAATTCTAGCCCTTACCTTACTGCCACCACACAGAGGACCAGCCATTCTCACTCACAACCATCCACAGGGCAGGACAGCCAGCCTTGAGGCAACAGGGTACCTTGGGAAAGAGACAACCCAGCATGTGCAGATAGGTCAGACCACCATCACCACCTTAACTTTCAGCTCCACTTAGACCCTGATAGACACAGCCTTCTTAAGAACCTGTAGATTGAGAAACAAAAGTTCTTATCTCCAGAGTCCTCAGCCCTGGCAAATGGCTCAAACATCAAAAACTGATATTTTTATCAGTGGAAGTAACATTTAAAAAGAGACATCATCTCTTTTGTTGTTGGGACCTTTCAATTTGACTTTTAGCTGAATCTTCCCACCCCCTGTAATGGAAATGCAGATTTAAAGATCTTCCCTGCCCCTAGGCTAACACCTGGAGCCTGGGGTGGGAGGCTTGTTTTTCAGTAGATACTTTTTGATTGGCCAGTGGGTCAATAAGGTTGTTACATTCTCTGAGCCAGGAGAAAGCTATATAAGCCCTGATGTGTAGCTTTGTTTTGGGACTCACTTTGAGAAGTGTTCTGTGATTTGATCTGAATTCTGGGAAGCCGTTGTTGAGAGTCCCCCGGCTTTGAAAAACCCAGAATGTGGAAACCCAGATGTTGACTGGGTATGGATGTAATGGTTGGACAGTTTGGAAATCTGTCTACTTGATGTTTCTGTCTTGATAATTATGCCTGTATACTTTGAGGTTCAGGGTGCTGACCTTTTCTCCTGAACAAGGTAAATGATATATGTCTGACTGATTAAAGTAAGCTTGTTAACCCATTTTGAGTTGCTTTCCTTTAGCAAAGCAGATCCAAGAACCTGTGGTGGCGGCAAACCCTGAGGACGCTTGGGGTGCTTGCTGCTACACCCCCACCCTACCCCTATGTGTTAAATGTATCCACTGTAAGAATGTGATCTCCTTGAGTGAAGAGACTGTCTTTTCTCTTTGTATCCCTAGAGCTTAACACAGGATTGTACATATAAGTACTTCATTCATTCATACAAAAACTAAGAAAAGAAATATTCCCTGTAAGCTTGTGGATAGATGTTAAATTAAATACATTTGAATTTGATGACCTAAAGTGCCTTATAGGCAAGACAGAGTGATAGGAGCTGCAAAAACAAAAAAAAAAAAATAATAGTATCACTTAATTTCTTTAATTGCCGACAAGATAGTTTCATGGTGAAATTGTTAATAGAACCAAAAAGTTTAGTTGTAATCCATATTAAAGTAAATATTTTTTTAAATATGTAATCCAAAAGAGAAAATAAATTAAATATGGCCTCATGCTTCCTGACTTTGTTAGTTTAACTACCAGACTCTCAGTCGACTCAGTTAAAATTGAATGTCTGCTTTGTATAAGGCCCGTACTAAGCATTGTTGGAAGTTTAAGTGAAAAAAGTTGTTACTTTAAGGATGCTTAAAAATCGAATAGAGGAGATTAAATAAATGTAAGACATCTAGTAGCAAATGTGGGACAACACTAGTATCTTCTGTACCTTTCCCACTCATTTTGGTGGGAAATTTGACCCTGTTTTTGGTCATAAAATGTATTTCCTTTGCCTCTGAGGTCCAGATTGTCATGTTACATGTGGTGCATAGGCCCAAGTTACCTTTTACTTACCAAGTTCTTGGCTTGAGCCCTGTCTAGAGTCCTGAGAAATTAACTTCACTGGATAATGAAAACACACTGGATACCATGTAAAGAAAAACTAACAACCTGAGGTCAGAATGCTATGACAGTGCCCCTCACTACCAGGTTTTACGGTTCCTCAAAGAAGGCTTCACAGCACTTTGCCCCAGGAGAACTGCTTGCCTTCCCTCCCTGTTTGTACACTACATCCAAGTAAGTTTTGTGAGGGCAGGAGTTCAGTCTTCTCTAAAGTTTGTATTTCCCGTAGGACCTAGTGTGGTGCACATTGGTGTTTTCTGAATGATTACTAAATGTATGATTTCAGTCATTACCAGAAAAGCACCTCTCACTTGTTCTATAGTCCACTTCTCTTATCTCATGTTACATGTATAATTCACTTTTCTTTGTTTTTTACTTACTTGCCCAATTTTCCATCACTAAAGTCGTCATAGCTCTTTTATGCTCACTGGACAGTACGTGTCAAGGTGTCCGTGACAGGAAGTGAAACAGTCCATCTCACTACAGCAAGGATGGAGAAAGAGAATGAGACAGAAATGACCAGAGATCCCAAGAAGAAACTGAAGTAAGTGCATATTGCCAGCTCGTGTCTGCATAAATAGCCAGAAACCTGTGGTTACTGGGGGTGAGATCTAGTCAGGAAATCTTATGGGGCGGGGGAGCTTGGTACATAGGTCTGCCACATAAGGACCAGGGTCTAGGGTGCCTGGATCCTATAGTTTATATTATTCTGATCTCTAATTCGAGTCAAAAGCCTGTAGGATTAGGACTGAAATGACAAGTATCAGGGCACATCCTGGATCAGCGTACCTCTTCACTACTTAACCCTGATTTTCCCATGTAAACTGCCCAACTGCTTAGAGAGCTGTTCATGGGGTCCTTGAAGAATTTGGCAGATTGCCCAGACAATACAGATCAGTACCAAAGAAGGCCTAGCCATTCTTTTCAGAATTACAGAGCTTATCCCTGACTCAAAAGGCTCAATTCAGAAAGTAAGGCCGGAAAAATGAGTAGAGATAAGAAAACAATATGTAGCCATAGACACAAACCCAGAATAAAAAGGAACTTGTATATAAGCAAAGTCTCAATCACAAGCTTGCCAAATACTCTAATGGAGTTCTTGGAAGAAATAAGTTTTAAAATAATAATTGAAATCTAAGTCATAGAAAAAGAAATAGATAAAAACAGGTTCAAAAGGCAACAAATAGTAAAAAAAAACTTTAAACCAGGAAATGTAAGGTATAACCTAACAAAAACCATTGACCTATAATACAGGTCAAGGGGAGATATTGTAAGAGTCATCTGACTACCTAAAAACCTAAATGACAAAAAAAAAAGTCCTGGATATATTTCAAGAAAACGTGAATGAAGATTGTTTATAACTATTAGAATCAGTGGGCAGAATGAAAATAGAATCCACCAGTCATCTACTGAAACTGCAAAATGAAAACTCCCGGGAATGTCATAACCAAATCCAGGACTTGAAGATTAAAAGAACAACAAAAAGCACTCAGAAGAGTTTAAATACTAAGGAACCTTAATCAGTTTACAAAAAAAAAAAAAGATATCCTCTTGATTCTCATTCTGAAATAGGGATTTTTTGTTAGCTAAACTCAGTAAAATCTCTACCCTTTTTACAAAAGTTCTAGGACAAAGGGATTCTCTGCTTAGCACTGTCTACATAATTGTAGTTAGGTCGCCTCTAAATGTTATGGCCATGTTCAAAATGCTTATAAATGCTTTTTTTTTTTTTACACAAATACCTTCCCCATGCAGGTGACCCCTGAGCCTCAGCAGTCATTGTTGTCATCACCATTTAGAGATCCCCAAGTTTGTTGTACATCAAACCTTCCTTATGATAAAATTGTTCCCCCATTAAGCCACACCCTCTAGGTGCAAGAGCTATCTGGGTACTCTGATTTCATTCATTTGCACCATGACTAAAGTTTGCCTTTTCTTAACTTTCAGACTTGTATGGGGTTTAACTTTGCATTTCTCTACTGCTACCACTTAATTGACTTAACAATGGTTTGAGTAATGAGAATGACATGAAATGTAATGTTTTATTCTAGAAATGGCTATTAGAAGCATCCATAAACTTCTTTAATTTTTAAAAGAAATAAAATATTTTATGTAGCAGAATCAACAACTTATTCTCGACTGATTTTTATTGAATTACCATAACTAGAAATAGGCCCTGTTGTTTTGAGACACTATCAATCATATATTGATTCTACACAGAAATGAAAGAAATAACCATTCACGTCTCAACTATTTTGCCTAGATTAACCTACTCAGAGTCGATAAAATGTTTGGGTGGGGCATAAAGAAAAATGTCTTATTGCTGTTTGAAAGGTTCTAATTTTTACTTAAATTTATATACCAGTCAAACATTTGAATGTCAGTGATCTACTCAGCTTTATGATATACACTAGGTGGGGGAGGGGGAAATAAAAAATAGGAACTATGTCTTCAAGAAGTTTGTGATCTCTTTGCAGAAACAGGAACATGGGAAAATAGCTGAATTCCAGATAGTAATTGTGTTGTTGTACGGTAGACAGCCATACATCTGAGAAAGGGGCCACCAGTAAATTGATTGACAAAGGGATCCATGACACATCCACAAAAAAGGTTAAGAACCCCTGGAGTGGAAGCCCAAGGCAAATTCTAACTCCAGGTTGCAGGTTTTGATGTCCTTGGTCTCCTTAAGGAATAATTTGCCCTAGAAGTCACCTGGGGGATGGAGCCCTTTCTTCGCTGGCTCCTCTACTCAAAATGTTTCTTAGAAAACAAAAGTTCCACTGAGCCTACTCTAGACTAAATTCTAGAGGGTTTCCCCCTCAAGCTGTAGATGGCTATAAAGGGCAAGGCAGTCAAGCTTCTCCATTCTCTTTTTTAGCTGTTCAGGCAACAAAACTATTTCTCCGGTAGACTCCCAATCGTAAAGCTTTTCCTCCAATAAGCTTAGCTTTTAGCAGCAGATATAAAACTTGTCTTGCTTTCCACAGCCGGGAGGATGGGAGTAGGGGGACTGAATCTGGGGGAGGCAGGCAGAAACACAGGCTCAAAACCAAGCTTCTCAACTTGTCTTGTGCCATCCCCTTTGGTAGTCTTCTGAAGATTACATAAGTGTAGCCCAGCTTCTCCCCTCCCCCAAACAGGAAGCCTATGAAAGTTACCCCAAGTTCAAGGCATGCTTTGATTCAGCATCTGTTCAAAACCACAGTCCCAACCAATGCTTCTCTTTTACTAGACTCACCAGAAATCAGTTTGGAACAAAGGCTCTTAATTAGACATCTCAATAAATAACAGAGAAAGTCTACCATACACAGAATGGTATATTTCTCCTCCAATTCAAACACCATGACTGGAAGCAGAATGTTCATAGTCAAGACAAGTCATACTCCTAAGGTGGCATTCCAGGGGGGACTTGTCCCGTTGTGACACAATCACTTGCTATTTTCTTTTCTTTCACCTGGTACATATGTCTTGGCAATATAATTATTTTAAAATGCAAATGACATTTAATTTAAAGCCTGTGCACTTAAATAGTTTTTTTTTTCAATATATAACTACCCCATCCAGTCCCAGCAATGGTGATATCAATAGCAGTCCTGCCTCATTAAGAGAATGTATCAGAATTAGTAGCAGGTTGATGCAGGGTATTTTCACCATTCCTCTTTGGCAGTGCAGTCCAGTACTTGGGGGGAGTAAAAAAAAGTGGTGTATCATAGCAGAAATAATCCTTTTTCCTTATTATTTAATTTTTTCTTTAAAAAAAATTAATCTGCTCCAATACTCCCCTCTCCATAAGCAAATTTAATTAATTTGCTAATTAATTAAACTTTTGATAAATAACTGCATGGTCCAGCAAAGAAATTCCCATACTAGCCATATTCAAAGATGTAGGTTTCTGCATTTTAAGTTCATCATCTTTCTGTTGAAAAGGTGAGTGGCATGTTTCTTTTTTCATTTGTTTGGACTTCAATCAAGCAATCAATAAATACCTATTAAGCACTTACTATGTGCCTAGCTCTGTGCTAGGTGCTGGGGATACAAAAAGAGACAAAAGACAGTCCCTGCCCTCAAGGAGCTAGCAATTTAATGGGAAAGATCACATGTAAACAAATATATACAAAGCAAGCTATGTGAAAGATTAAGAGGAAATATTTAAAAGAGGGAAGGCACTGGAATTAAAAGGAGTTGGGAAAGGTTTCCTGTGGAAGGTGGAATTTTACTTGGGACTTAAAGGAAGTCAGAGGTGCTAGTCCGAGTGGAAGAGGTAGAGTTTTCCAGCTATGGAGGGACAGTGGGAGAAAATATGTGGAGCTGAGAGGTGGAATGTCTTGTTTGTGGAACAGCCAGGAGACCAGTGTCACTGGATCCAAGAGTATGTGTCAAGGAGTAAGGTATAAGAAGACTGGATAGGTGGGAGAGGACTAGTTATGAAGGACTCTGAATGCCAAACAGAGCATTTTGTATTTCTCCTGGAGGCAACTGGAAACCACCATGATCAGACCTGTGCTTTAGGAAAATCATCTAAGCCACTGAGTGAAGGATGGACTAGAATGGGAAGAAACACGAGTCAGGAAGATCCACCAGTGTGCAGGTGTCCAAGTGCAAGGTGATGAAGGCCTCTACCAGAGTGGTGGGAGTGTCAGAGGGGGTTTATTGGGAGAGAAGTTGTAAAGGTGAAAATCGACAGGCCTTGACAGGAGTTTGAATATGGGAGGTGAGAGACAGTGAAGAATCCATGATAATTCTTAGTTTATGAGACTGGGGACTTGTGGTATATCATTGAATTGATCAGAGATTTAAAATCTTCCAAAGTTTTTTTCTCTATAATGTTATCATTGTAAGTATTGTTCTAGTTCTGCTGACTTCATTCTGCATTACTTGATAGAGGTTTCCCAGTTTCCTCTGAAATGGTCCATTTCATAATTTCTTATGACACAATAATGTTCCATTATATTCATATGCCACAATTTGTTAAGCTATCCCCCAATAGAATGGCCACTTAGATTCTGAATTTTGACTACCTTTTGTAAGGGGTACTCTGAATATTTTTGTACATCTAAGATTTTACCTCTTTCTAAGTTTCTCGAGATGTAGGTCTAGTAGTGGCATAGCTAGGTCAAAGGGTATGCCTATTTTAGTAACTTTGGGGTCGTTGTTCCAAATTGCTTTTCCAAGTAGCTGGACCAATTCACAGCTCTACCAGTATGGCACTGGTGTATTTGTTTGCCACAGCTCCTCCAACATTTGCCATTTTCTTCTTTCATCACCTTTACCAGCCTTATGAGTGCAAAGTGGGTGCTCAAAGTTGCTTTAATTTGCATTTCTATAATTATTATTAGAGCATTTTTTCCCATATGGTTGTTGATAGATTAGATTTCTTCCTTTGAAAATTTCCTGTTCATATCCTTTAATAATTTAGATATTGAGGAATAGCTCTTCATTTTATAAATCAGAATCAATTCCTTTTATGTTTATCTAAGGCTTTTACTGTTTTCAACTCTGTGCTATATAAGCAGCCACTACACTGTGCTAAACTGCCAACTGCTGGAAGAGAAAGAGGCAGGAATTTGCTAGCATCATGTGAATGGTTCCAGCTGCATTCATTCCCTTTCAAGTGTTAGGAAGGAGATTGGGTTTGGTGTTGGTAGCTTTTCCTTTAGATGAGGGACTGGCAGCAGGAGGTGTGGGATCTGAGTCTTGGATCGGGGTCATTGAGATAAGAGTCCTGGTGCCTGAAGCTCTGGTTCTGCTTGGATCCTGAAAGTAAAAGGTGGTGTATGTGTGACTTTGGTCTTAGTTTGGTTCTAGTCTAGCAACCATGAACTTGGACAGACTTCGGGAAGTAGTGGAGGATGGAAGGATTTGGTGTGCTCTAGTCCATGAGGTCATGAAGAGCAGGACACCACCAAGCAACTGAACATCAACAAGAAATCTAGTAACAGGTATTAAAACATCACCATGACACATGGTGTTTTGATAGCAGCTACATTGGTAGTACAGTCAAAATGATCCTTTTCAGTTTGAAATGGAAAAGTACAGTGTTTAATGTAACAGCATATTTACAAGAGTAGCCTAAAGCAATATAATTCAGAATATGCTGATAATGCAATCATGGCAGGAAACATTAACTATATAAAGCTATATAATTACTGGCTTTCCTGATCCTAACATTTCTGTACACTATTTTTAGTATCTATTACAAGATTTGTTCATAATCAATAGAAGCTTGTCTTTGTCTTATTTTAGGTCATTTTCGTTTATTTTCAAATATGCTAGGCCTCTATTATAATATAATTCCTTATAATTGCACTTATTTGGCTCTACCACAAATGAAATCCAGTCACCAGAAACAGAGCTCCATGCAGAAAAAGCCAGTTAAAACCCAAGAGGGATGTTATTCTTGTTCTCCAATATCACAGTTGTGAAAGCATTATATTGTATGAGGTGTGATCATAAAACAATGGAACTGAATGTATAAGCCACGAATGTAAATCCATATACTTATTTTATATTCATATTTTACATAGAAGAAGAGAGACAAAAAGAGGAAGAGAGAAACATAGAGGTAAGATGAGATACAGAGAAACAGAAAATGAATGATAATCTTTCACCGTTGGGTGAATATTTATGTAAAGATCATAGTAAATTGAGCTGTTAGAGAAGTCACTATCATTTTCAAAATAAGTTCTGGGATATAAGTGGGCCAAGATAAATTCCTGAAAAATTTTCCATTTATTATTAGTACAGCTAAAACATGTACTAATGATTTGATGTTATCCTTCAGTATATTTTTAATTACAATATCTACATTTCCTGGTCTAAACAGAGCCAAATTCCCTGCCTTAAATAGAGCCAAATCAATCAAATAAGGTGAAACTCTCATTTCAGTCAAACCTTCTAAAATGGCCTTATAAACAACTTTTCACAAAACCAAATCATCCACTAATTGCATCAGGTTTTTATCCAAGATCTCCATATCAAATTTGTGTAGCAGAATAAAAACTCAGCTAACCAGAATGCTTAGGAGAGGGACATTCTGGTTAACTGTGTTTTCTAAGAGTAAAAGGGGCACTCTCAACTCATAGACAAGGCAGTGTCTTGTAGTTCCAAGTTCAAGGTATTTCATATATCTACATCTACTCAAAACCATAGCTCATGAAACCCCACTAATGTGTTTATTTTTAAAAATCACCTAGAGGGCACAATTAGTTCAAATCAAAGGCATTTACTGAAATAGCATAGTAAGAAAAGAAGCAATTCAATATCTCTCCATAAACTTGGGGCACACTCCCACAAAAGTAGGAAGAATGGACATGGTTGGGGAAAATTTACAAAGGAGCACACAAGTAATGACATAAATGGCCCTATCACACTCATAGAGGGACAACAACATTCCTCCAATGCTATAGCCCACCAATGTTTCTGATGAGGTTGCATGGTACCCAATGGGCCCTTTTCAGAGTCTCCTGCCCCTCCCCACCTAGACACATTCTTTTGTGCACAGTTATTTGTGCCATCAGTCTGAGTGACTCCCTTTTAAAACCTTGTTTAACACTTTGAGTATGTGGTAGTTGGGGCAGGTAGATTGCTTAATGGATAGAGTGCTGGGCCTGAAGTTAGGAAGACTCATCTTTCTGAGTTCAAATCTGGCCTTAGACACTCACTAGTTATGTGACCTTGGGGTTTTCTTGGGCAAGGATACTGGACTGGTTTCTCATTTTCTTCTCCAGCTCATTTTACAGATAAGGAAACTGAGGCAAACAAGGTTAAATGATATGTTCAAGATCACATAGCTAGGAGATGTCTGAGGCCAGATTTGAACTCAGAAAGATGTCTTCCTGACTCCAGGCCCAGCACTCTATCCCCTGTACCACCTAGCTGCCCATGCAATCCATATACCTTTGCTCTATATGGAAATTGCTTACTCTTGTCTGTAAAAGGTAGAACATAGCTTGAATTGAACAGACCCACCCAATGCTTACTGACTTGGCAGGTTGAATAAACTCCTTTTAACTTTGTCTTCCTGAGTTTGCTGCATTAATGAAGGCAAGGCCCAGATGAAAATTTATTTTAACAATCTCTGTGGATATTAGACACATTTTCCTTTCTGTAAGCTGCTTCTCTGGTCCCCTAGTTGCTTTTGCATAGATCAACTGAGCATGTGGTTACAGATCTTCTCCTCATTTCTACCTTCAGCTAGTGTCCTTGGGTGGTGGGTTAATATCAGCATCGTCAGAAGAAAGGGCTCTACCATGTTCTTTTAGTTCAAAGACAGAAACTTTTTATCCCTTCTTTAGCAAATAGTTACTCTTAATACACACTCAGCCACAGACCAGAAAAGGCTTTTTTTTTTGGGGGGGGGAGAAGAAACCCTCCTTTTTTTATCAAGGGATAGTCTTTATATTCTTTTCACAGTATTTACTAGAACAAGTCATGTCAACAAGAATTTATTAAATTGCCAGACACTGTGTTAAATGCTGGAGACACAAAGAAAAACAAAAAATTCTTTCTCTCAAGGAGTTCATAGTCTAATGGGAGAGACAACATGCAAACAACTTTGTACGGGTGATAGTTATAGGAAAAACTGGAAATGATCAATGATGGTAGAGGGAGACACTAGCATTAATGGAGCTTGGGAAAAGCATCTTGCAGAATATTGGTTTTTAGCTAGAATTTAAAGAAAGTTGGAGTATCCAAGAGGCAGAAATAATGATGGGGAGCATACCGGGTATGGGGACAGCCAGTAAAAATGTGGTAGATGGAATGTCCTATTTGAAAAACAGCAAGGAGGCCAGTGCCACTTGATTGCAGCACATATGAAGGAAAGTTGATGGGGTACAGGCTCTGGGAACCCCCTTGAGTCTTTCCACTTGATGAGGCATTTGCCTGAGACCATAAGCCTTTCATTACTGCTAGGCCCAAATCTGTTACTCTCAACCTATCCTCCATTGTCAGCCATCTCCAGGTAGCCTTCAGCTATTTCCCACCCTTAATCCCATTCCTGGAGTCTGACCTCAAGATCCTCCTTTGACTCCTTCTCAAGACCCTCCTCAAACCCCTCCTCTAGATCAACCCTAGACCCCTCCCACAGTCTTTCTGTATATAAGATCCATCTTGCCTCCATGAAGGTGCTAAAATTCAATCTAGTAGACTCAGTCTTTGTCAGATTGTTCTGGCCCACTTTTTAAGAGTCTACCCATTATGGCGAATCTTTAATAAACTTTGTTTTACTATGGCTGAGAGAAAGTTTGAGTCAAATTCATTTGGCAGGACCCCTCGGTATTTTGGTGTCTCAAGCACCCCTAAACCTCCAAACCTCTACAGAGTGAGGTGTAAAAAGACTGGAAAGGTAGAAAGATAGCCAGGTCATGACAGACTTTAGAAGCCAAAGGATTTTATATTTGATCCTGGAGTTAATTGAGAACTGTTGGCATTTATTGAGGTAATAGGTAGGGTTGTGGGATGTGGGATGTGACTGGCCCAGACCTGTGCTTTAGGAAAACCACCTTATCAGTTGAGTAGATAGTGGATGGAAGGGGAAGAGATGAGGCAGGGAGACTAAGCAGACAGCTACTGTAATAACCCAGGCATGAGGTGACAAAGGAGTGTACTAAGGTAGTGTCAGTGTCAGAGGAGGGAAGGGGGCTATATGAAAGAAGTCTTGAAGCTAGAAACAGGACCTGACAGTTGTTTGGATATAGGGGGACTAAGAGAGAGTAAGGAATTGAAGATAGTATCTAAGTTTTGGATCTGGTGACTGGGAGGATGGTGGTACAATGGATAGTAATAGGGAAGTTAGGAAGAGGGGATGATGGGGCACTAATGATGAACCCCTAAAAGGAGTTTTCCCTAAAAGGAAAAGATCAGAGCCCAAAGCCCCTGAACCCACATCTGCCAATAATCAATAATCCTTTTAATTTAAATTTAATTTTATTGGGGCAGCTAGGTAGTGAAGTGAATAGAGCATTGGCTGTGGAGTCAGGAGGACCTGAGTTCAAATCCGGCCTCAGACACTTAACACAAAAACTAGCCATGTAACCTTGGGCAAGTCACTTAACCCCAGTTGCCCTCCAAAAAAAAGCAAAAAAAAAAATTTATTTTATTTAAAGTTGAATAGTCAATAATCCTTTTAACTGCCTTTTTAGTGGAGCTCTCCTGCCACTTAATGTCTTCCATTGTCTGCACCTGGCACCACCCCAGGCTACTTGCCATTTCTTAATCCCATCCAGATCTTCCCACAGTCTTTCTGTATAACATAATTACACAGATTCTTAAAATTTGGCCCACTTGTATTGGCGTCACAAATACCAAAGGCTCACTAGAAATCTTGCCCACCCAACAGGTGTCTTAATAAACTCACTAGTTGGACTGACTTTTCTGCCAAGAAAACCCCAAATGGGGTCAAGAAGAGTCAGATGTGACTGAAAAACACCTGAGCAACAACAAAGCATCCATTTCAAGATGCCTAATAGGCTGTTGGAGATGCCAGACTGGAGGTCAGGAGAGAGAGTAGTGACGGGGTGCAGGCTCTGGGAACCCCTGGGAACTCTCCTTCAATCTTCCCACTGAAGGCCTGAGACCCTAAGCCTTTCATTGTGGCTCTGCCCAAATCTTTGTTATTAGCTTAGCCCTCCTTTGTCCAGCTACTTCCCACCCTTGATCCTCCCAAAATATCCCAAATCTGTTACACCCTTGAACTGGCATAGCTCTTGTTGTCTCATCTCTAGGTAGCCTCCAGCAACTTCCCACCCTTAATCACTCATCACTGAAGTCTGACCTCATTTAACTCCTTCTGAAGACCCTCCCCAAACTCCTCCTCTAGACCACCCCCAGATTCCTCCCACGACCTTTCTGTATATGAGACCCATCTTGCCTCCATGAAAGGAGGAAGGTCAGAGAATGATCTAGCACAGACTTACTCTGTGTCAGATGTCCAAGTACAAGTGACATAGATACTAAGGCTCCTTAATGTTGAACATGACTCCACTCTTCCCTCCCCCAACTGATCCTGAGCAGGAATTTCAGCCTAGGGTGATCATGATATTGATCATGAGCCTATTCTCCCCTGTCCTGCTGCCCCCCCCCACAGGATATTCCCCATTCTTCCCCAGACTCTGCCCCCACCGGTATTCCCCTATTCTCCCCCATCAGTCCCCTGCCGCCCATCAGATATTCCCCTTCTCCCCCATCGATGCCCTGCCCCCCACCAGATCTTCCCCATTTTTCCCCTGGATCTTCCTCCATTCTAGGTTTCCTGCCCCTCAGTCTAGGGTAAACTTCGAGCTTGGGGCAATTCAAATATATACTGTCAAATCACTGATTGTAGTCTTGGCTTACACAACCTCACTGTTGGCCTCGTGGCATCATTTTAAAAACCGGCACATGGTCTGTGTGCCAACTCACTGTCTGACCTGGGTATGTGATCCCGGCAGTCCCAAGGTAATAAAGTCCACTTCCAAATTTTACTCTCTGGGATCTTTTGTCTCGCTTGTTTTGGCTCAACATTAAGAGTCTACCCAATATAGCAAATCTTTAATAAACTTTGCTTTTCTTTGGCTGAGAGAAGACTTGGGTCGAATTTATTCAGCAAGACCCGACTTGTTGGTATTTTGGGGTCTCAAGCACCCCTAACCTCATCAATTAGGGTTTGACTAGTAGATCTGAGAATTACTGACAGAGGGATGATGGGAGCGGATGAGATCTAGATAACAGAGCAGTCACTTCCAGCTACTAGTGCCCTCAGGCTCAAACTAATTTTTTTTTTAACTAAACTTTCTGGAATTTGTCTCTCCATTAGAGATTATTTTTCTCATTTAACATGGGCATTCTTTGAATCTTCCCCATTAGTTTCCATTGGCCAGACTACACCTAACCAGCATCCACTTTAGAGGCTACCTTCTGAGTGAAAGAAGTGAAAACTTCTCAGACAATATTCTAAAATCTAGTAAGACTTTTCCTGGGAAACAGACCCAAGTTCCCCTTCACCAGAGATCACATGATTTACAAAGACTCAACTCAGAGCATAGGGAGTCACCCCTCTCCTCAGTGACACCTCAGCATAAGATATGCCAAATAAGGACAGAAGTGCTTTCTCAAATGTACATTGGATAGTCACTATTTCCTTGTTCTGGTACTTGAGGTAGATTTCCATGCTTAGATTGTGCACCTGACTTCCAGCCAATGAAAGTAAAGGGTCAGCAGGGGGATGAAGGAGAATTACACCTTAGGACCTTATAACTTCCCCATTTCCTTTTGTAAATTGCTTCTCCTCCCTGACCTTTTGTCAGGAGGGTGGCCCTTTCTCTAGATCTTAATAAAGCATTCTTTTCTGCTTCCTACCTTGAGAAGCCTCTGAGTATTATTTGGGTAAGGATCTCTGTTGTACACAGTTTTGGGGTACACACAGTTTCCAACAGATTTCCTGAGCTCTCAGAGTCTGGATTCCCAATTTCTCTTACCTCATGAATAATTTGTAGTGAGAAGGCCTGAGTTCAAATTCTGACTCAATTATTTACTACATGCTGATTTTGGAAAAGTGACTTTACCTCTCTGGGTCTCAATTTCCTCATCTACAAAATGAAGGAATTATACTAGACAAGGTCTAAGGTATCCTCTAGCTCTAAAATTATGGTTCTATGAGTCTTTTCACCCAAACAGAAGAGTTGAAAAGTACTGGGGTGAAGGAGACCCTACAGTGAGAGATTGAAATAAAACTTAGCCCAGAGGGCAAGGTCTTTCTCTTCCCTCAGTCCAGCCACATTCCTACCTTTATTATGTATATGCAGCCAGCCAGGCTTTCTAGTACTTGGCTCCCTTACTAGAGAGTTAACCCTATGTCAGCCCTCCCAAAGACAAATTGTATTCTGATTGAGGTTCTTAAAATCTTCAGGAATTTAAAAGAAATCCCAGTTTCATCCAGAAAAAAAAGCGGGGTAACCAACCAGGGAAATCCTTCTGTTCCCTTTCTTTCAAAATAAGGAGGCAGAGATATTCTTGTATGTTCAAAAATATAAGACAGAGATAATAAAGTTTCTTCAATATATATATATATATAAACTAATTTAGGAATTTTCTGGGTTATTTTCTCCCTGTTTTCTGTTTTCTGCTACTTGTTAGTCCTTAAACACTGATATATTCAAAGTATTCAATCTGCAATTTTTCTGTATGGCTTCATAAAGTATGGGATATTTAAATTAATAAATTCCCTGGGAACAGCATAACTATCCCACAATAGGGGAATGGTTAAATAAAATCTGTCTGCTATATCCATCTTTTTAAAATCTTCATAAATCATGTAAAGTAGAGTGGCAAGAATTCCTGGCCTTGAGCATAACAAAAATACCTCAGCTCAGCTTCTATTTGTCTCTGCCCAGTTGAAGGTAAACAGGGCTGACCCTGAGCAAGTAAGAAAAGTTTGTCTTTGTCTCCAATCTCCCCCCTGGATGCCTTCTTTAGCAACTGCCTAGGGGACCTACATTCTGATTCTGGAGCCAGCTTTCTATCCTTTATGCCTTGTTGCCTCTGATATTACATTAATATAAAGTAATTTATTTAAACACTCCCTTGTTCACATTTACACTGCTTCTGAGATTTTTATAATCACAAAATAACGCTGCTATGAAAGTGTATGAATACAGCCTTTTTTTTCCCTTTGTTTTTGATAACTCAATGGGTATAGTTATTTTTGTAATTTTTGTAACCTTCATTCATATTACTCACAAACAATTCTACAAAGTTACTTAAAATTCCTACTTGTACATAGAGGCAACCCTGTGGGTGACTGCCTACTCCTAACATTGTATGCAGCTAATGAGCCCCTACCCTTGTGCTTCCCATTAACAATTAGTCAGTAGACTCAAAAAGCTCTTAGAAAAGACATTCAAATGACATAGCAAGAACCCTAATGATGGGTAATGGATTCCAGCTGCACCCCTAGCAGGAAAAGCCCTAGAACTTTCCCACAAATTTCAGGAACTTGGCCCCTGAACCTTGATTCCTGGGTTCCCCTGAGGCACCCAGCCCATCCCAGTCCATAATCTTTTAACCAGGGGGCGGCTAGGTGTCACAGTGAATAGAGCACAGGCCCTGGAGTCAGGAGGACCTGAGTTCAAATCTGGCCTCAGACACTTGACACATTTACTAGCTGTGTGACCTTGGGCAAGTCACTTAACCCCAATTGCCCTCCAAAAAAATAATCTTTTAACCACCCTTTCACATGGCCCTTGTGGTCTCTACCTGGCCCACCCCAGGCTACTTGCCACTCCTTAATCCCATATACATCATCCCATGGTCTTTCTGGTCTTTCCCTATAAAAGTACCAATTTTATCCTCAGCTGATACAGAGATTCTTAAAACCTTGTACACTTGTATTGGTGTCACAAATACTGCAGATTTACTAGAAATCTTGCCCACCCAATCAGCATCTTAATAAACTCACTACTTGGACTGAAAGAAGGCTTGAGTGGTCAGAGTCTTTTGAGGCAGACCCCCACCCTTTACCCTTGTGTTTCAAGGTTCCTAGCACCCCTAGGCTGCAACAGTAGTCTCAAAGCATTTTTCCCAAAAACCTGAGGCACATGCTCCTGCAAAGACATGCAGAATGAGAAGAGGAGGCACAAGCTTAAATACAGTGATAGTAAGGCACATATGTAGAGAGCATGTGCGGTTAAGGCAATTCAGAATTCCGGAATATCTGGGTCTCAATGTTCTGTCTTTCCCAGAGAGTTCTCATGAAGTTCTCTGCCCAGTGCTTCTTAAACTGTGGATCAAGAACCCATATGGGGTAGAGAAAAATTTGGCCACAGTAAAAGGTTTCTGAACATACAAAGACCAAAGTTAATTAAAAATCAAACACTTAATGAGTCTAACAGTTGTAGGGCAACTTCACTACAGCCTTGGTACTGAACACAAAGCATGTGCACTTTGCAAGGCACATGTCCTCAGGCCACACAACAGGAACAGATACTACAGGAAAAGGGGTTGAGGGTGGAAAAAGTTTTAAAAACCCTGCTCTACCAGAAAAGGTACTGGTATCAATGATGGACAAGTTTCTCCACAACTAGAATAGGCTAGCTCCCCACATAGCACAATTTCTCAAATGGATAAGTGTCTTACCTGGGCTTACTCTTCACAGGGCATGGCATCTCTACTGGACAGGTATATCTGATGCTGATGGGACCAAACAGGTTACTCACCCACTGGGGCTGGAGTCTCAAAAGTCATGGAATCTTTTCCAGATGGGTAGATGGCCTAGATTACCTGGCCTCACTCTTTGATGTTTCCAGCACTCCCAGCTTCAGGTTCAGCTGAATATTACTGTGTTCAGTAGGAGCGCTACAGTGCCCTTTTGGAAAGAACAGAAAACTTTAGCCCTAGAGTCAGAAGCCTGTTTAAAACTGCTTCCTTGGGACCTCTCAGTGATAAGATTCATCTGGCATGACTTATAATGTGATGAGATTCTTCTGGCATGACCTTGAAGCCAAGCTGGTTCTTTGTAATCATGACTTCCCCTTCTGAATGCTCACCAGCCTTTGATCAATTCTAGAATATCTCCAAGAACTAGAATGTTTCCAGTCAAGCTCACTGGTTTAGCTTGTAGACACTATTTTCTTCAATTTTTGGAAAATTGGGACATTTGCCCTCTCCTAATCTTGTGGTACTTCCCCCATTTTTCATGATCTTTTGAATAACACTGATGGTGTCCCGGCAATCATATTTGCCAGCTCTTTCAGTATCTAATGATGTAGTTCAATGGTGTCAAACTCAAATAGAAACTGGATCCATGCATATTAACTTTAAAAAAAAACCATAAATTAACATTATGTTGTATTATATTTTATTAAACATTTCCTAATTACATTTTTGTTTTTTTTGGTTTGTTTGGTTTTTTTTTTGGAGGGGGGAAGGCAAAGCACTTGGGTTAAGTGACTTGATCAAAATCACACAGCTAGAAAGTGTGTCAAGTGTCTGAGGCCAGATTTCAACTCCTACCTCCAGGGCCAGTGCTCTATTCATTGTACCACCTAGCTGCCCCCTCCCCCCAATTACATTCTAATCTGATTCAGACTGAACTGGAGTTTTGTAGGCTGCTTGTAGCCCTCAGGCCACCTCTCCTGTGGTTCACCTGGTCCAGAGGTTCACTAAGGGCAGCTAGGTAAATATGTTAGTATATTTACTAACCCTTTTAGTAATTTTTCTTCAGTCATTTTCAATGCAAATATCAATCTCCTTAGAAAAAAAGAGAAACAAAGTAGAAGTTTAGTAGCTCTACCTTCTTTTTATTGTCAGTTATCATCGATATATCCATCCAAATTTCTATCTCTTTTTGGATCCTCCAGTATTGTTACAGAGACACCCTGAGTAGCTACTATCATTGGTATTATTTTCTGATTCTCTATCTTGATCTTCTCAGTTCCATTGGACTCTCCACAGTTATCTTTCTTTAGTCACTAGGTTCAAAAAGGGGTTGATCATGAGGTCGTCATGCAGGGTCTCCTAGGACACTGCCAAGAGGAGGCCTTTGCACTTGGGTGTCATCTCTCCCTTCCTTTCACTCCTTTTTGTTTCCTTGGTTTTTTTTGCTCCTGTGCTACATTTTACTCCAAGCCAGCATACCTACTGTAAGAGAATGAAAACCAAAGGTGCAGTTACCCACGACAACAGGGCCTCCACCTGATCTGAGAGCAAAGATACCCCGAAACTCCTCTCAAGACTACCAAAGAGCAAATCCACCAAAGTCAGCCATGGAAGTGATAGGACTGTCCTTAGTCCAGGGCTGAGGTATGAGAGACAGGAAAGGCTTGTATGGAAACACCAGGAGAGACCTGCTGAGTTGATCTTCAGTCATTTTTCCTTTTTGGAAGAATCACCTTGTTGTAAGTTTTTTCACTTATCCTATTCCTAACATTACTGAGTTTTTGGCATTTTGTGTTTCTTTATTATTTGATGTGGCGAATCAGTTACCCTTAGGAAACCCCTCATTTCCCTGTCATTCAGGATTCTGGATCCAGGCCAATTTTTTTATTATAAATGTCTGTTTTTCTAATTTTTCTGTCTTTTAGCATTGCTAGAATTCATTTTGACTCTTTGGTTTTGTTTTGTTTTGTTCTTTAATTCTTTCTCCTCCATTCTCTTTTTCGGGGTATCCACTGCTTTGGTTTTAAATTTTTTTTAATTTAAAATTTAATTTTATTGACATCTTTCCCTTTAACATCACCATCATTTCCCCCAAATCCTTTTCCTTGCTCCCTCTTAGTGAGCCATCCACTGTTATGCTAAATGTTTCCTATCTTCTGTTCTTAGCCATTGATTCTACTTTCACCCTTTTTCTTTCATTATTATACGGGGCTACATGTCAGGAAACTCGATCAGTTCAGATTGGCAACTGCTCTTCAATGTATTTGTTGTTCAGTTGTTTCAGTCATGTCTGAGAACACAAGACAGACTGTTTAGTGATTTCTCACTTCACTGTACAGCTTCCATCAAAAAGAAAGATGAGAAACCACAGTTTGCTTTTCCTAAGCAGTCTTACAGTGTTACTCACAGGTGAAAATTCTCCTTGAGTTGCTTATCAGGAGATGCCAAGGCAAAAGTTTTCCAAAGGAAAACTGCTAAAGGATTGGGGTTTGAATCTGAAACAGGATAGCCTCCAATGTCTAATTCTGTGAAATCCATATTTTCTAGAATTCCTTTTCTTTTCCCCAAATGTGATTCCTCAATTATATCAAGTCATCAAAGGTCCTGATATTTACATAAGTCTGAACTTTACAGAGCTGTCTTTATGTTTCTAGTATAGTCACACACATAACATGTGCCTTCTTTAGAGAGAACGAATTCTGAGGACCCCGCAGGTGAAATAAATAATATTCTTGTCATTTGTCACAAGCCCAGTAGCAGCAATCAGGATTGCTCATTTTAATAACTTGTTGACTAGGTATTAGCTACATTGGTAATGGGAGACACATCAATATGTCTGATGACTCTATAGCCTATAGAAAATGATGTTCCCCCAGCAAACAAAATTCTTCTGCTATGGAGTTTTCCTTAATTTTTAGCATCATCCATCTTTTTAACCAATCCCATAAAATATTTAAATACCCCTTGTGGTCTCCTACCCTAACTCAGCAGTCCATACTCATGTGGGTCTTCGGAAGGTGGGTGCTTTTCAGCTTCTAACTTTATGGGTCTGTACTTCTAACACTATAGCTCATGAGCCCCCACTTATGTGCTTCCCATTAAAAATCAACCAGTCTCAATTAGCTCTTAGCAAGGGATTTATTTAAATGACATAGCAAGAACTGGCACACACAATGTACAACAGGAGTGAGACACACACATAAGGGCACATATGTGACAAAGGCAATGTACAACTTCGGAACTTCATGACCTTACACACACATAGGGCACATATGTGACAAAGGCAATGTTCAACTTCAGAACTGCTTGACCTTAATGTCATTTCTTGATTTGTAGAATCCCAATGAGGTTCACTGCTGAGGGTGGTATCTGTCTACTACTAGGCTTGGTTTCATCTTCATAGGGTATCACATCTCTGTTTCATGGATTAATCTGCTTTACTCCCTTGTCTTGCTTTTTAGTCTCTGCTCTGAGGCTGAAAGGCACTCAGTCTCTACTCAGGCACTGCAGTCTCTACTACTTCCTTCTTCAGCCCCAGCAAGCTCAGTTTGAGATGCTGTTGTGCTCTTTAAGAAAAATAGAAGGGGTGGTTAGGTGGTGCAGTGAACAAAGCACTAGCCCTGGAGTCAGAAGGACCTGAGTTCAAATCTGACCTTAGACACTTAAAAGCTTAATATTTACTAGCTGTATGACCTTGGGCAAGTCACTTAACCCCAATTGCCCTGATTTCCCCTCCTCCAAAAAGACAAAAAAAAAGTATCATCCTTGTGAAAGTGAGAAGATGAAAGTTATATCTAAAATGGTTCCCAAACTTATTTGACCTACTGACCTCTTTTCTTTTTTTCTTTAAGCAATCGGGGTTAAGTAACTTGCTCAAGGTTACACAGCCAGTTATTTCTGGGTGTGGTGCTAAGTATCTGAGCCCAGATTTGATTCCCAGGTCATCCTGACACTGGAGCCGGTGCTCTTACTCACTGCACCACCTGGCCACCCTACTGACCTCTTTAAAAAAAAAACTACTCAGTACCCCAAATTTGCATCATTTCAAAAAAATAAAAAATATTTTTTAAATGACACATCTTAAATTTAACAATTTATTGTAAATTTGTGGGGGGAGGGGTTTCTTGCATTGAAATTTTGATCATGCAATATTGCATCGTATAACCATATAGTATTGTGTGGTAGACAACTCATTACATGCATACATTACTGCCAATGCATGCTGGACTTCCCAACAATTTATGACTTGCTGGCCTGCTAACACTTGCTAGCACCTCTTGGCTACCTGACCACTGATCAGTTATAACTTGCATTTTGTGTTTTTATTTGGAAAATAATGTAATTACTATGACTTTAACTCTTTTACACAACAGATGAAACATGTACAAACAGTTTCTCAAAATTTTCTTCTCTTCTTTCCTTATGCTTCCACCACACCCCCCAAAAGCACCTGAGGCTACTACTCCCCCCCCATTCCAGCATCCCCCAGGGGGCAGTATCACCCACTTGGGGAGCCTATGAATTACTCTAAATAGTTGTAATGTGAATGGATTTTCTTTTAAAGGGTTAATAGGAGAGAAAAATATGCCCTGACCAACTGTGAGACAAGTCCAGCTGTTATCCATACTTGCCATAGCCATCAGAAGTGATTATGGTTAGGGTAGGAGAACTTGGCTTCTGTGATTGATGTTTATGAATTCAGACAGCAAGCTTTACCCTGTTGTTTACTAAATTTTGTTGTTGTTGTCATTTTAGTTATATCTGACCCTCCATGCTGCCATTTGGGGTTTTATTGGCAAAGACGTTGGAGCGTTTTGCCATTTCCTTCTCCTGCTCATTTTACAGATGAGGAAACTGAGGCAGTTAAGTGACATGTCCAGAGTCACACAGCTAGGAGGTGTATGAGACCAGATTTGAACTCTGGAAGATGTGTCTTCCTGAGTCCAGACCCAACAGCACTCTGTCCACTGACCTAACTGCCCCATTTAGCTTACATTTAATAGTCCTTTACAAAATGAGAAGTTGAATGACCATATTTATTATGCTTATCTCGCTGGAAGGAACTTTTTACATTTGATATATAAGGAATTTAGTTGAGAAATCTTACATGTTTTCAAACTCCTGAGGGAAGAGGAGCAGGAAGTGGAACCACAATTTAGCAGCAACAACAAAAAGCCAAAATCAGTCTTCTTCAGTCCATTCAGGCAATATTTGGAAGGAAAGGGAAAAGCCTTTCACATGATTAGTTTCCGCAGCTAGCCTGTAGGTGGGTGTGTTTAACAGAAGGAAGCCGTAGGAGCTAGCCTGTCAGCTAGCCTTTGTAGCTAATTAGCTCAGCATAAAACAAAGATAAGTGAGCCAGGGAGGAGGGCCCACTGAGAGGTCTTTAGGTTCTGGGCAATGTCTGATTGGCAGATGTTAAAAGAGATTCTTTGGTAATCCAGTGCATCAATGAACTGCACAAATTCAGTACAGGGCTGGAATAATTCAGGCATGAGGACACTTTGTGCGTGCAGTCTCGAAAAGACAGAGCCAACATGGATAGAACCTTGGAATCCCTGAAACACATCATTGCCCAAGTCTTGCCTCACAGAGACCCAGATCTTGTATTTAAAGACTGTAAGTACAGAAGAAAAGAAGTTTCTTGACTGTTCAGATAATAGTTCTAAAATGTTCTAGTCACATCCTATTTACGTTTTGTTTCTCTTAAGTCTTTCTGTAGCTGGGTGATATGGTATAACTGATGCTTAACTCATTCCTGATTTCTGGAAAATGATTCCCTTTCACATGGGAATGTTGCTTACTGTATTATTTTGCCTGTGATATGTTCCACTAATATTTTAGAAATCTTTCTTTGAGAAATAGCAGTCATTTAGAGTTCTTTTAAAGATTAAATTAACTTTTCAAAAAGTTATTTCACAATTGTGAGAGTACAGCTGAAAGTATCTTTGAAATGATAAATGATTAGTGCCTTAATCTTTAGAATTAATTTTCTTCTTCATGACTCAGCTATAGAAGGTAAATTGGGCACTTCTTTTAACCTATTAACATGTTAGTTTATTGCAAAAACTTTCAAGAAAAATCAGTCACCTTTACAATTTTTTTCTTTCTGTAACCAACTTTGAAATTATATTCTGTAGTTAAAAGGTCAATAAAATTGCCTGAGATTTCTGCCCTGCAAAATATTAACATGAGATTGCCACATGCTGATGACAAAAGCTTATTCAGAATCTGTTTGATTTTCTTTCCATTAATAATGCATAATTATGAAATCAAATCTTCCATTTTTAGCAATGCCATTCAACTGTTTGTCATGTAACTTGGTTTCTGGAACCAATTTAATATCCTGCTCCAAAACAGACTATCTGTATATTTTGTCTTATCTACAGTAGGTTTCATATTACAAAGGCTGGTGAGATTGGACTTTAGGTAGAGAGCTATCTGAAAGGCAAATGACATGTGGAACAATTTTTGTAGTCCAATAATTTACAGATTTCTCCTTTGTATCTGTAGTTATGCAGCTTCTGTCTTCCTTGGTAGGTCTTCGATTTGGCATCTTGATTTCTGAGAGCTGAACAAGGTTGCTTGCCAGGTGTCATGTTTGTTTAAATTACTCATTTGGAGGCAATGGAGAAAGATTTTTTTAAATGGTACATTGTTTTGTTCTGGCAACTTTTTCCTTCTAAATTAGTTGGAAGTTACTTTGCCCCTTAGGCAAGATGTGACAGGCATTATTTCATCTTGACTTGTCAACAGCTGCATTTGGTACTTGCCTGGATTCCAGGCTACTTGAAGTAATAAGGGAGAAAAGGAACCTTCCTCTCCTCCATTAGAGTAAAATTCATTAATAAAAGAGAAAAGGGTCTTTGGGTGATCCAGTTGATGCTGATTATAAGAGGTTCTTTGAGTCTCAAGCTTAGAGTTTGGGGTAGTGAGAAGTGATAAAAGGTAGCAGAGAGCAGCTCCATCCCGCGGTCTTCTCTGAGCCCTTTATGGGCTCAAGAGACTCACTGTGAGAGTTATAGAAATTGAAACAGCATGCCCCTACCTCCTGGTTAGAGGCAAGATCAGTAACATCCACAGTTTGGGATAGAGAGTGGAGTAGAAGGCAAGAGGGAAAAGAAATGACTTTCAAGAAACCATCATCCCCATATAAGGCATCTCAATGTTTCCAGGGGCATAACATTATACTTTTTTTAATATGACAATTAAAATTTGATCAGATGGGTTAGAGAGGGATCACTTACCTCACAGTGCCTTACCATAGTGCCATGAATACCTAGAGCTGTGCAAAAATGAAATTGCTAACCCAGTGTTATGCCCCATGGCTTTCTTTATGCCCTATGCTAAATGCCCAAATAACTAGAAGACCGACAGAGTATATTCTTATACTTAACATCTTTATAATGTTGAAACATCCAATTACCATGTGCATGACATAAATGGGAAAAAGATTATTTGCATTTTTGGTGCTGAATCATAGCAGGTTCATATGTAATTACATATATATATTTCTTTGAAAAGAAAGAAGGTATGCTTTTCAAAGATGGTACATGTACCCCCAGTTTCTCTGGCAGAAGAGACTTTTGCTGCTATTGGGCTCACTGCCCTGGCCTCTTCACGAGAAGGACTGCTTCCAGCAGGCCTGCTGGGAGAATCAAGAACAGGTGTAAATTCTCTGCTCCAACTGCCTATCAATGACTGGACAACTGGCCTTTCCTTCTGTTTCTCTACCTCCCATCTCCCAGCCCCTAATACCACAAAAAGTGGGTCATAGCTTGGCACAACACTTTTAAAAGGTTTCCAATCCCTGACTCACATAGGAAAGGGGGGGATTATTGGATAAAAAAATAAAAAGTCCAATTATTCTTTTATTACTGAAGCCAAGTGGTTAATGGTGAGGGTGGTGAACAAAGTAAAAACACTGTAGAAATCATCCCCAAATTCCACAAAAATTGTATGCTTTTTCCAATGTTCTGAAGCAGACATTTAAACCTTTGAAGCCTGTTCCTCCACTTGGTCCTGCATGGTCTTGGACAAAATCAGTCCAACTCTCTGAGCCTGTTTTCCCATCTCTAAAATGAGGGGGTTAAATTCTAAATGTGGGATTTTAGAGTCAGAAGAAACCTTAGAAGTACTTTTATTTTCTCCTGCTCTAAATCATAAGTTCAGGTCTTAGGGGAGGGAGTGCAGGTAAATCTGGACTTTCTCATAAGTTAAGGTGTGAAAAAGCAACTTATCCTGAGACAGAGGTGAATGTGGATTATCTTCACCCAAGTAGAAATACTTTGAGAATATTTTCTTTTCACAATCTACTGATCTTAGATAGCACAATGCATAGCATTTCCGTTAGGTGATATGTTAGATAGTCATCACCCAGGAGTGATGGGCTTTTCTCACTAATATTTGGTAGAAAAAAATAACAAAGTGAGATGCGGCTAGGTGGCGCAGTGAGTAAGACCACCGCGCAGTAAGACCTCCGGCGCAGTAAGTAAGACCCCTGGCTAGGAGTCCAGAGGACCCGGGATTGTTTCCAGCCTCAGATACTTAACACCCACACAAAATAACTGGCCGTGTAACCTTGGGCAAGTTGCTTAACACCAATGGCTTAAAAAAAAATAAAAATAACAAAGTGAGTATTTTCTGATCATTTTACAAATTCAAATTAATTTTTTTTAAGTCTTTCTTATTTCCCCCAGTTACTACTGCTCTTGCCACTTCAAATTACCTTGGCCTGGGTTCAAAATCTGATTCATATACTAGTTGTGTGACCCTGGGTAAGTCATTGAACCTCTCCAAGCCTCAGTTTGCTTAGCTGGAATAATAATAGCATCTACTTTACAAGGCTGTTGTGAGGATCAACTGAAATTGTGTAAAGCACTTTGCAGACTTTAAAGTGCTAAAAATCAGAATTATTGTTCCTGGGGATGTTATCATCATCATCATCATCATCATCATGTTTTATTCCTCCTTTTTTTACTCTTCCCCATCATCATTTTTTTCCTTTTCCCCATCCTTTTTTCTCCTCCTCCTTCTAAGACTCATCAGGAAAAATGCTATCCTCTTCCACAGAGAGAGATCATGAACTCTGAGTACAGACTGGAACATACTTTTTTCACTTTCTTAAAAAAAAGATTGTGATGTGAGTTGGCAGATTTGGCACCCACACAGACAAAACAATAAATCATTGAAGGGATAGTGTCTATACAATCACTCTCCATCTGCCACATTTAATTTTTCTGTGGCCATAGTCTTGTCAAAATTGTCTTCCATATTGGGAAAAAGGATTACAGTTGTAGCCCCTGGTAGTAATTATTAGGTTCTCAATATTTCTTTGGCAAAACTGGGAAATTCTCTGTCCACTTAGCTACCTAATAATATAGCATAGAAACAAAAGAAATTTTAAAACAACATAGAAGCACAACTAAACAATGAAAAGAAACACATCTTCCAAAATGCTAGCTGCATTGCCTGTATGCTAGAAAGAGAACAAATGACTTTCTTCATTTCCATATCCCTCCTCCCACCAGACTGAAGAGACAGCTGGTAGCTCAGTGGATAGGGTACTGGGCTAGACCTGATTCCAAATCCAGTCTCAGATACTTATTAAAGTCACTTGACCTCAGTTTCCTTAACTATAAAATGGGGATAATAATGGCACCTACCTCGCAGTGTTGCTATGAGGATCAAATGAGATATTTGTTTTATTTTTTTAAAGCAAAACAGTACAGTGCCTAGCACATAGTAGGTGCTATAAAGCAAAACAGTACAGTGCCTAGCACATAGTAGGTGCTATAGAAATATTTATTCCCCTTCACTAGTTGGAGAGAAAAGCAGGAAATAAATGGTGGAAAAGTAAATGAAACCTGCTCTTTGCTTCAGGGGTAGCAGAGGTGCTGTGAATGAGACCCACATGGTCACATAAACCACTATCTGCTGTGTAAGCCTAGATTGCATTCTCTCCCTCTGGTTGGTCCCAGCTCACCCACTGTCTATTTGAGTAGGGGCACCACTCTCCTTCCTTCCCAATGGAATCACTTCCATTGTTGTCCTCTCATAGCTGTCAGGTAAACAACAGCCACCAGCCATCACTGTGTCCCGTATCTGGATGGATTGGAATGGATTCCCAGAGAGCACCCCATCCTGATCCCCTCCCATCAGTCTGTCATGGAAACCACTGCACAAGTCTTTCAATGTCAAAAGCCATGGCAACTTGGAGAACTCTCGGCTATGCCTGTCCGCTGACAGGCAGTCACTTCTAGCCCACCAAGTTTCCATGGTAATGTCTCTAGTGGAAAAGCAATCTGTGCCCAAAGCTAGGGTATGTTAATTATTCTTCCCTTCTGTGGATGTGAGCTGGCCTTTAACCGTACAGATGTCAATGATATCATCACAATGTCATTAATATTTTTCTCCCCAATATGATTAATACAACAGTAAAATGAAAATATCCATTCAAGACACAACTATTTCTTGGATGTAATGTATTTACATAGTTAAGGTGAATAAACTTTTCCATTTGGAATATGTCTAGGTTTATTTATCTCGAACTGGTGAGCATTTTATTTTAAAAAGAAAGAACATTTTACTCTTTTCTAGGGTTGGGACCAGACTACAAGTCTAATTTTTTTAAATTCTTTTAATCATGGTTTTCACTAAATGCATTGTAAGATAACAAAAATTCTTTGACAGATAAGTGTTCATAAAAGGGGCATATTTTATGAGTCAAATTTTTATATACTTTCACTTTATTCATTTAAAAAAAAGCATTTGAGAGATGCAAGTAATCAAGAATAAAACCCCTCAGAAATGCAGTATTAGATATTACCACATCAAGTATTTCTGCATGAAAACAGCAATAAATTTCAGGGTGCTTGCTAGCTAAATTTAGAACACTGATTACATTTTTATTACAATAATTTGAATTCTGGTCATTTTAACTCTCACGTTATAGGATTTATGAGCCAAAGTCTATTCATGTTTAATTTCATATATTTATTTTTATAGCTATTTGAATTTTTAAAAGGAAGGATGCTGATTTCATTCCACTCAACTAAAATATGAGTGGCATATTTTTTAAAAATCAGAGCACATTAAGTACATTTCCTTTTCTCCTTTTTTTCCCAATAAATATACCATGGGGCAGAGATAAACTATCCAGCCTCAGAGAAATTCATCCTGCCTGAGCCAAAAGAGTCAGCTTTAAGGAATGCTATCCTAAAATCTTAATACTAATGTCTGCTGTGATTTTATTTATTCCTTTAAAAATAAGGCTAAATGGATTATAATACAATATAAATATTGGACATCAGTCTTGTAGTGAAACCTAGTGCCTTCTTCCTACTCTGCTGTCTCTTCTCACCAAAGGTTTTTAACAATATAGATTTGTTAGCCTGAACTCACTTTTAACAACTTCTGAAATGCATGTGTTAAGTTACAGCCCATAATGGGACACAGCTGCAAGAGGGTGAGTGCTTAAGTTATGATTTTTCTGTTTAAATGATATGGTTTTTACTGATTATGTGCTACAGATTGATTTAAGAAATGTAAGACAACTTTAGAGGCCTTTCATAAAAGAATCTTCTTTATTTAATACATTTCAGATTCTAGTTTTAACTCAAAAGGCTCTTACATTTTCTCCACGTTTAAAGGCTTATTTAAGTTTAGTCTGTCAAGGTAGTTAAAACAACTCTTTCTCCCACTCTTCCCCCCATATCCAATCCCCAACAAAATTCCTTTAAGTTTAAAATTGACAAAGTAAACAATTATTAAAATCTTATACCCACTTTATCCTTTGTCCATGAAATGTGCAGTTTGAGTTATGAGTTTTATTTAACTATCATTTATATCATGCTTTTGCAAAGTAGTTTACAAATATCTCATTTTAACCTCACAACAACTCAGGTAGGTGTTATTATTATTAATCTCATTTTATAAATGAGGAAACTGAGGCAGACAGAATTAGAGACTTGCCCAAGGTCACACAGCTAATAAGTATCTAAAACCTGATTTTTAATTCAGGACTTTTTCACTCCAAGTATAGTTTTATTCTTACTTCAATACTTCAAGGGATTCATGATTTTTTTTAAGGCATACTTTTTTACTATTTCTTGTTGTTCAGTTGTGTCTGACTCTTCATGATTCCATTTGGGGTTTTCTTGACAGAAATACTGGAGTGGTTTTCCATTTCTTTTTCCATTTTCTTCTCTTTCCTCATTTTACAGATGAGAAATTGAGGCAAATGGGGTTAAGTGACTTGCCTAGGGTCACACAACTAGTAAGTGTCTGAGGCCAGATTTGAAATCAGGTCTTCATGACTCCAGGCCTGTAGCAGCAACCAGTGGCATACTCAGGATGACTGATAGCATAGGTTCTTAGATCTGTTTTACTAGGAAAGATAACTGTTCAAGGGGTCAACAGTCTTTTAAATTATATTCATTAGTTCAGGGGAAAAGTCAGCACCCTGAACTTCAGAGAAAATACAAACAGAGAAATAAAGACCAACAGACAGGGCTTCTAACTGTCTGGGAAATTAACACAGATCAACAGACAGATATAACTTCTGACCAAGGCAATACATACATAGTTACCAGAGAAAGAAGCACCAACATCTGGGTTTTTCAACCGGGGGGGGGGGGAAGGGGGGTTCCTTAACAGCTCCCCAGAATCTCATCTAGTCAGATCACAAGAACACTCTTCCTATGAGTGAGCCCCAAAGCAAAATGCTAACCTCAGAGTATATGTTCCCTTTTTACAGCTGAAGGGCATCACAACTCTCCTGACTCAGTGCCTAATTAGAAATTAACAAAAGGTGAGAAAGCCTTCCTACAAGCAAGCTTCCCCTAAGCAAACTTCCCTTAATGGACTCCACATGAGGCCTATTAATGATCAGGGAAGATCTTATATCCCATTAACATTACAAGGCCCAGCACTATTCACTAAGTCACCTAACTGTCTATATTTCATTTTGAAGTTAATATTCAAAAGCCTTCTAGCATGGGAGAACCTGACCATGCTTACAGTATACATATCCATCAAGAACTCAGAGATGCCACTACATTATGGTGAACCATTGAAGAAAGTAGCATCAGTTAAAGTTCACTTTTTTGATTAATATCTGTTATGTCCCATCCCACTTAGCCAGGAGATGGTAACTTTTTAATGTTGGAATGCCAAGTGCCCTTTGGCACTAATTGTCTAACTACTCATGTAGCACTTCCAAGTAACTATTTTGGAGGCCGCTAGATGACTTAGTGGGTAGAAGCTGGAACTGGAGTCGGGAAAATCTGAGTTCAAATCTGGCCTCAGACACTTGTGACTTCATGCCAGTCTCTTAACTCTGTTTGCCTTAATCCAATGGAGAAGGAAATGGCCACGGAAAACCATTCCAGTATCTTTGCCAAGAGAAAACCCCATGGACAGTATGTTCTACAGGGTCACAAAGAGTTGGATACCACACAACAACTCTTTTGCATACTCATTACCTTTTAGGTTTACTATCCCAAATTAGACTATCACCTTCAAAGGGCAGGAATGATCTCTTATTTTTATTTGCATTTCTCATACCACCATCTACCTCCTTTGTTTCTACTTACTTGCTGCTAAATAGAGTTGGAGAAAGTTACACATTGTTGACTGCATTCACTACTGATTTATATTATCTAATCTTTCACTTGGTTCTCACTGCAGCAAGGCAGTTTTTTATTTCTCTCTAACTGATGATCTCACACACCACAGAAGCTGTTGCATACCTTCTCTTTTCCCCTTAGCCTTTTGTACCCGTAATTCCTCCTGTCCTTACAGCTGAAGATCTCGCCTCATACTTTACTGAGAAAATAGAGACTATTAGCTCTAGGATTCTTTTTCTTCCTTCTCTACATCTCACCATCCCTTGATATCATCCCCCATTCTCTCCTCTTTTATATCAATCTTTGATGAAGAAGTGGCACTTTTCCTTTCCAAGGCCAGGCCCTTTCCAAAGTTACATCTAACTTTGATCAAATCTCCTTCTGTCTCCTTCAGAAGATTCTACCATCAATCATCCCCTCTCTACTATTCAATTTTTTTCCCAATCTTCTGGCTTCTTCTCCTTTACCTACAAATACACTCAATTCTCCTTCATCCTTAAGGGGGAAAAACCCCTCAAATTTCATTAAGATGAATAGTTGTCATAGTATTATGGCACTCAGTTTCGACAGTGACTACTAAATCAATCATTTTCTTAATGTCAGGAAGACATATTGTTAAGTATATGATTAGTTCTCAAAAGAAGAAAAGCAACCTACCAACAATATATGGAGAAAAAATGGTCCAAATTGCTAATGGCAAGAGAAATGCAAGTCAAACAACCCAGATTCCATCTCATACCCATAAGATGAGCAAAGATGTCCTGAAAGGGAAAATCACAATTTTGGGAGGGGTTAGGGGAAAAAAGACGTATGAATTCACTGTTAGTGTAGCTGTGAATTAGTCTAGCAATTCTGGATGGCAATTTAGACCTGTATTCAAAAACTCACTAAATTATATATAATCTTTGGCCCAGTGATATCACAACCAGGTAAATAATCCAAAGAGGTCAAAGAAAGAGGAAAAAGACACACATGTAGAAAAATATTAGTAGTAGCACTTTTTTGTTGTAGCAAAGGGCTGGAAACTATGTGATGTCCATCAAATGCAGGATATCTAAACAAATTATGATACATTATAATGGAATAATATTGAGCCTTGAGAAACAACAAAAGGAATGGATTCAGAAAAGCCTAGGAAAATTGTTGTGAATTGTGAAGAGTGAAAAGAATAGAACCAGGGAAATGATTTATGTATTTACTGAAACATTGTAAAGAAAGGTAACTTAGAAAGAAGCAAGATGGCACCTAGGTAGCGCAGTGAATAGAGCACTGGCCCTGGAGTCAGGAGGATCTGAGTTCAAATCAGACCTCAGACACTTTATACTTACTAGCCATGTGACCATGGGCAAGTTACTTAACCCCAATTGCCCTGCCCTCCCCCCTCCAAAAAAAAAAGGCAAGACATCAAAAAGAAAGAGAAAGAAAGAAAATGAAGAAAAAAGAGGATGATCAAAGGGACAACAAACATAAGGAGGAGACAAGACGGGAAAGGCTTGAGGGCAAAAGGGAGCAATTGGCTGTGGCAATGAGAAGAGCCATCTCTCTCTGAGACTGGAGCAAAGGACAGAATCAAAATGACATAATGGTGATTAGATGTGCAGAACTGGGAAGAAGAGAGAGCTCAATATTGAGGGCCTCATTTTTTTCAGTAAAGTATGAGTAGAGAATCTCTGACTTTTTTTCATTAAAAAACAAAACAAAACTATTGAAGAACAAAAAGGTTTATAGGTCATTTGTATCCTTCAAACATACCAAAGGACCTACCAAAGAGAATTTAAATAGGGTGATATGGCAAATAAAATTAAAACTAGTACACATTATTCATTCAACAAACATCAGTTAATCACCAACTATATACTATATGAAAGGCAGCAGAGCATAGTGAATAGAGGACAAGTTTGGGAGTCAGAAAATCTTAGCTTCAAGTTGTCTCTGCCATTAGCTACATGACTATGAGCAAATCTCCTAACCTTTCAATGTCCTAGGCAGCTCTTTAAGATTATAAATTACAAAGAAGTTGTTAAGCTATAGTGATGGAGAGAATTTCCACACTAGGAGTTCCACGCACAGAGTAATAGATGTGAAATGCTTTGAATTCAAATATCATTTCTGTGTCAATTGCATTTGAATATCAAGTTTACCAGGCCCTTTCAAATATCCAGTTCAAATACCTCTTTTGATCCACTTACTATCCTTGTAAGATTAGTAGGACAGATAAGTGAACTGAGACCCTGAGTTAATGGGAGGATTAGGATTAGAACCTAGATCTTTCCACCCTACTATTATCACTATTCAAAGCACATATGATTAATGATGGATCAATAGCAATGCCTTCATTTGAATCCTTTTATCCAATCATGCCTTAACCACTCTTTGAGTACCTTCTATGTAAAGATTATTATGTTAAGTATTGGGGAAGATACAGAGATAAATACAACTTGGTACCATACCTCAAAGAGTTTAAATGATCTAGTAAGGCAGATATTGACACAAATACTTATAAGAAAGTAAAACATTAAAAGTGCCCAAAAGACACTAAAGTACAATAAGGGGCTATGAGGATGGAAGGATTTTTTTTATTGTGATAAAAATATTCTATTTCTCCTCAAATTTTCATTGAATACTTTGTGTGGATATTTTCTTCCACCCAATCACTCTCAATTTTGGATTTTATGTGTGTATGTGGTTCCACCCCACTTCACCACCCTGCCAGTAGAATGTAAGCTCTTTGAGGGTAGGGGCTGAATCACTGATCTTTGCATCCTCAATACTCAGCACAATGCCTTGTATATAGCAGGTATTTACCAAATATTTAAAGAATTGATGTGTAGGGTGGATCCAAGAAGGTTTTGTGGAGGAATTAACATTTTGTTAACAAGAAACTTTCTTTTGGTGCAGATGGCTTCAGTGGGGGGATGGGGAGTAGACCTTACTATGTGCCCCGAACTATGATAAACACATTAGAAGCATTATCTCATTTCATCCTCACAACCTTAGGAGGTAGAGACTATAATTCTCCCCATTTTACAGTTGAGGAAATTGAGGCAAACAGGGATAAATGACTTGCCCAGGATCACACATCTGAGGCTGGATTTGAACTAAGATCTTCCTGACTCCAGCACTCTATCCACTGTGCAGGTGCTTGCTTTACAAATCATTTTAATGAAAAAGCATTGTCCACTTCTCAAGATAGTTACAAAAGAATCGAGAAAGAGTTACCACTATGGCAACGATCAGTCTGGATGACCATTTATACTTCGTTAATTCAAGGATCTATGATTTCATCCATTCTGGGTATTTCTTCTACCAGAGAAGAGAGTCACCCCTTTATGACTAAATAAATAATCATTAACGACTACATTGGCTGAAAAAGTCATTACCCTGAAACAATCCTGGTGGTGTCTCCAAACAAATCAGCTGATCTTCCCAAACTCTAAGTCTTTCTAGTTTTATTGGTCAGAGCTTATGCTCCATCCATCTAGCTTTGGAGAACACAGTCAGGTCATTTCCATACCATGATGAGACATCAGGATAGGGCTTTAATGTAGGTCCTAGTAACAATACTACTGACAGAACTACTCAGTTAGCCAAAGCAATTCAGTTTTCCATGAAACTCTACGCACAGTTATGTTATCAGATTTTCACACTTAAAAAAACCCAACCTATTAGCAGGATTTATAGAAACATGCCATTTTTATAGTTTTTAGTTTTATAATGCTTATATTCTGAGGATAGGTACTAAGAGATTGAGTCCTTTTCTGTTGAATGTCCAGTGTTTTCAACTATACCGAATACTAGTGAGTAATGTGAATACTGTTAGTATCAATATTATTATTAATACAATTATATTAATGATAATTAATATCAATACTAAGTAATATTAATATCATGATAATACAGAATAATTACTGTTATTAATATAAATGTTATTTTTATCATTTTATCAGTTTTTAATTATTGACAGTTATTACTTGTAATGAGAAGGATTTTGAACAATACCTCAAATACAAAACCATACAACTTTTTAAAATAAAGAGGTACCCCTATTCCCTGGGGATTGGGAGAATTTGAGAACTGGCTTTCCTACAGAGTGGATTTGTTTAGCTACAGTAACTTTGGAATGAAAATTCAGGGGCACCAACTCAATGGGCTATGTGGTACTTTTAGGAAATCAATCAATCAATTTTATTTAGTAAAAAGAGAACTGTATAAATATGAGTTGATAGTTCTGTCTCTAGTGGGGAACCTGTGGCAAGATTTCTGTGGGAAATAATGGAGACAGATATTTTTTCAAAAGCTGCAAGTCTCAAATACTATGTAACGAAATCAACATGATATGATTTGCAGCTTCTTCAGGTCCTCAGAGGTCATTTCATACAACATTTGTAATCAAACTATGACTTTTTAAAAACCTGCAGCCATGTAATAATAGACCATTTATTTGGTAAGTTCCCCCTATATCAGTATCCTTGTTATTTTCCTAACCTTTTCAAACTTCTATTATGGAAATGCTTGTGCTATTTCATAAATAAAAATAAAATAAAAGTTTAAAATATATGTGTATATATATACATATATGGGTATGTGTATGTATATACAGATATATGCATATACATACACGCACACGCACAATCTTTTCAACCTTATTCAGTTACATGCTACAATGGACACTGGGTCTGGAGTCAGGAAGATCTTAGTTTAAAGTCATCTTCACACATTGATTAGCTGTATGACCCTGGGCAAGTCACTTAACCTCAGTTTCCTCAAGTGTAAAATGGGGGTAATAACTACATCTACTTTCCAGGATTATTGTGAGGATCAATATAGTAGGCACTATATAAATGCTTATGATGATGATGATGATGATGATTTATTGCTCCTAGATTCGTTTCCTGGTAAAAAATGGTCCTTGGTTATGGAAACATATCAAAGAATCTGTAATTTTCTCTCCTTTTTTTTTCTTAGCCTTAGATCTCCAATAGTGAAACAATTCAATGTTAGCCCAATTTCTCCTTCTTTTCTATGATGCTTTCCCTGCAATAGCCTTCTTATTTCCAGGAAGCACAGCCAGTCCAACAAAGGCCTGTGGTTAACACTGTTTATAAAGACAAAGTAAACACCTGAAATAAAGAAAGGTGAACAGACTATCCTGTGCCCTGAAACAAAGACTTTAGGCTTCCAAGAGGGGAGCTGAGGAAGATACAGGATTATGGCTTTGGGGTCTATAGTCTGAGAAGGTTTCAGCAACATAGCTTTAGTACTTACATTCCTCTTGTCAAAGAGCCTTGCTCCCTGGTGGCTACCTCAAACTGAACTTCTGCTCTCATGGCTACAAAGGTCTTCTTGTGACCTCCTGTAGTGCCAGTGTGATATTCACAGCACCTACGATGGCTGTAAATATGCTGGCATAATTCTGAATTGCAAAATATAGCAGATTCTCCACATGGAAGACAGAACCAAAACATTTATTCAGACACCAGAAAGCTGAATCCCAACACCAGAAAGTCAAATCCATCGTAGCAACAAAGAAATCTATGCACAATAACACTGAGGGGACTACCATGTGATTCAAGCCTTCCCCCAGCTAGGGCCTCACCACAAATGAACACTCATAGCTTCCTGTTTCCTCTCTCACCCTCAGCTCTAACTACTCTGACCAACTTCCTCTGGGGTCTACTCCAGCTCTGAATCTTCCTGCTCTACCTATTTAGCAAGCTCCTCCCACCACAGACTCATGTGACTCAGGCTTCCATCCTCAAGCAAGTCACATGGGCTTATTAATGGATGGGAAAGATCTTCCCATTAAGCAATAATACATTAACAATATACTTCCCAGTCTACAGTCTCATTAAAAGTTGGCCTCTTCTTTCTAGCCCTTCTTCTAGGGCTCACTGAACTCAGCCTCATTCACTATGAAGTTGCCTCCCTTTTGATTTACTCATGAACTTTTACTTATCTCAAAAAAGATTACCTGGCATAAGCAACATTGTAGAATTAGTTTAATATCTTGTTACTGCCTCCCCTTTTTTTCTGTGATTATTTTTTTTTGAAAGACTACCTCCATGAACATTATAAACAGTAATAGCAACACTGATAAACTATGATTGGATTAGCTCTTCTCAGCAATACAATGATCCAAGACAATTAGAAAAATTCATGATGGCAAAATGGAATATCATGTTTCAGGGGGAAATATGGTCATTCAGTGGAATGGAGGACTTTCAAGCATTCTTGATGAAAAAGCCAGAGTTGAATAGAAAATTTTACATTCAGATACAAGAAGCAAGAGAAGCATGTGAAGGTAAACAGGGAAAAGAAATCATAAGGAACTTATCAAAGTTGAACTATTAACATTCCTACATGAAAAAACAATAATTGTAACTGATGAAACTTTTCTCAGTATGAAAATAGTTGAAGGGAATATATATATATGAGGGTATATAGGCATATGAATAATACATATGTGAATGTGTGTATATGTGTACAGGTATACATAGATAGAGGGCACAGGACCAATTTAACAGGAAGGGATGATACTTAAAAGGTGAAATTAAGAGGTGAGAGAGGAATATAATGAGAGGAGATGGGGAGAGACAGAATGGGGGTAAACTCATTTAGAAGAGGCAAGGGAAAATGGTTGCAATGGAGGTGAAGAATAGGAAAGCAAAAGGGAATGGGTCAACCTTATTCCCGCTGAATTTGGCTTGGGGAGGGAATGAAATACACACTAAATAGCGTATCTCACCCTACAGGAGAGTAGGGGCAAAGGGTATGAGAGGGAAGGCAGGCTGGGGGGGGAGAGAAGTTGGAAGCATGCACTTTTGAAAAGGGACAGGGATCAAAGTAGAGAATAGAACAAGCGGGAGGTGGGAGAGGAGGGAGGGAAATATAGTCAGTCTTTTACAATATATCTACTATGTTATTGTTTTGCATTAGCCACACATGTACAACCTATACTGAACTGCTTATGTTTCCAGTAAGGGTGGATGACAAGGGAGGAAGGGAATGAATCTGGAATTCAGTTTTAAAATCAAATGTTTAAAAAAAAAAAATACACACACACACACACACTATTATTAATACTGTGGGGTACAAAGACTCTAACCCAAACTGACTACTCAGGGACCTCAAAGTGAAGATAGGAAGTTTTATTAGAGTCTCACGAGAAGCGGGAGGTCCAGTCACTGCAACAATGCCCAGGAGAGGAGGCCATTGTACAGAAGCTAAAACTGGGTTAAATAAGAAAAGGGTTATAAACATTAACACAATTATTACTGATGAGGCTCTAATCTTGTTGGATAATATACATAATATGTGAAGTTCATTACACAGGCACAGTAACAATCTTAGAATACTGAACCCCCCTTCAGTCTTACCCTAGACACATTCTTATTGGGACTTGAGTGCCCAAGGCTACTGTCTGTTCCTTGATTGGTCAAATACACCTGCTGCTGCCAGCTCCTTTCCATTCTTCATTATTTTTAGTATTATCTGGGAGTTTAAGTCTGGGAACCAGGGTCTGAGGTTTTTCTCAAGGCTACTGCCTCAACTTCCCAAGGTTACTACCTGGTCCTCCTTATCAATAGTCTTGTTCAGCAATTCTTGCAGTTCTATAGAAACTTAACTCTTTTATGATAAGCTGGGTTAAAAAGGGCTGACTAGAATAGAGCAACTATATAGAAAGACTTCTAAAGTTTCAAAGTCACATAATTTCTAGAAAAATGGAAACTTAGGCCTAAGGCCTAAGGACTTACTCATTTTACAGATAATCTCTGAGAAACCACACTTTTACCTGTTCCATACAATACTATTTTACATGTAATTGGGAAATAAGATATACAGGCACTGGGGCATAGAGATCCACCATGCCCTACTGTAAAAGTCGAAAGGGATATGGGAGAAAATATGGGAGAGAGCAGATTGGAGGAGGGGATATCCTGTGGGACTGCTATTTTGGGGCAGTGGGTAGGGGAAAAATGGGGAGAAAATCTGTAACTCAAAATCTGGCGGAAATGAATGATGTAAATCAGAAGTTAAGAAAGCATTTGAAAAATGGAAAAAAAGAAAAAACTCATGATGGAAAATGCTATCCACATCCAAAGAAAGAACTATGGCATCTGAATGCAGATAGAGGCATACTTTTTTTTTTTGGTAGCTTTCCCCTTTCATTCTGTTTCTTCTTTTACAACATGACTAATGTGGAAATATGTTTGTAGTGGCAAGCACACTGGCGTATATACCCAGGATGACTACTAGCACAGGTTCTTAGATCTACTTTACTAGGAAAGATAGCTGTTTAAGGGATCAACAATCTTTTTAAATTACTTTTACTAGTTCAGGAGAAAAGTCAGCACCTTGAACTTCAGAGAAAATACAAACAGAGAAAGTACAAGTAAAGAAATAAAGGCCAACAGAAAGGGCTTCTGTCTGAGAAATTAACACATATCAACAGACAGATCCATCTATCTGACCAAGGCAATACATGTATAGTTACTAGAGAGAGAAGCACCAACATCTGGGTTTTTTAAAGGAGGGAGAGGGTCCTTAACAGTTACCCAGAGTCTCATCTGGTCAGATAACAAGAACACTCTTCCAATAAGTGAGCCCCAAAGCAAAATGCTAACCTCAGAGTATGTATACCCTTTTTAAAGCCAGAAGGCATCACAACCCTTGTGACCCAGTAACAAATAGAAATTAGCAAAAGGTGTGGGCTTTCTTACAAAACAAGCCTCCCCTAATTAAGGGAAGCCTATTAATGGGTGGGGAAGAATTTAAATCCCATTAATCTTACCATGTTAAAAAAAAAAAATTACCTCCCTTAAAAAGATATCCTTTCTGTCTCCCTCTTTCATCTTGAATTAGGTAAGAATCTCAACCAAATGTATATTGCTTAGCTGCCCTGGGTAATTGTTAGATCTAGAGTAGTGATATAGAAGTAGGAGAAGGAAACAGGGAGAATACTTTTCCAAATAATTGAAAAGCTCATTTTTCTTTCAACCTATAGTATAATGTTACTAATGTAACTTAAAATAATCAAAATAATTAGATTTGCCTTTTCATAAAAAACCCCTGCATATTTGTGTTATCAAAATTTCATTCTTTCACCACAAAATTCCTCATTATACTCATATCTAAAATTAACTCTGATTGCTTATAACATACATCCCATTAATGAAAGTTCTTCAATTTGGTGTACTATTTAGTTGCAGCTATCCCTAAAGTTCTGTAATGTCTTCAGATAGCTTGTACCTTATTTATTACAAAGAACTTAATTTGTTTATATTAAAATACAGGGGACCTCCTTATAACAATACTATTATGGGAACAGAATGACAACCCTATCTATTATATATTAATTAGGCTTGTAGGATTTGGAGTTGTGTTTTACAGGATGTGATCTAATTTTACTCTATTTTCATTCGTTTTATTGTTTCTATTTACCAAGCATTATATTTCAGCTTTTCTTATAACTCTCCATAATACTCAATAAATATTATACACTCACACCTTTTTTTGAGACTAAGATAAATAACAGGTTTATTGCTCCAACTTTAGAAATACTAATAAATACAGTGTTGCAGATACCATTTCATCGAGGTGGTTTTTGTTGTTCAATTGTTTCAGATTCTTCATGACCCTATTTGGGGTTTTCTTGGCAAAGATACTGGAGTGGTTTGCCATTTCCTTCTCCAGCTCATTTTACAGATGAGGAAACTGAGGCAAACAAGGTCAAGTGACTTTCCCAGGGCCCCACAGCTAGCATGTGGCTAAGGTCAAATTTCAGCTCAGGTCTTCTTGCCTCCAGGTCCAGGATTGTTTCTACCACCTAGCTGCCCTCATCAAGGTTACCCTCCCCATCAAAATTCACCAGAATAAAAATCTTTAACACATGTAATTATCATTCTAAGTGTAATGATAATAAAAATCGGTTGCATAAAATAAATGAGAAAGTTTTTTAATAGTCATCTTCTAATGGTCTCTGTGGTATTATTTGTTCCTAGGTTTACCTTGATCTGTTCTTTCAATTTTAAATGAAATAGGTTTTTAATCTATCTTGTCTCATTGCTATTTTAAAAATTCCCTTTTTTTTGAATTCTCTAAGTAAAATTAAGCAATTAAGAGCTTAATGACCAGGGGCGGCTAGGTGGCACAGTGAATAGAGCACTGGCCCTGGAGTCAGGAGGACCTGAGTTCAAATTCGACTTCAGACACTTAACACTTACTAGTCATATGACCTTGGGCAAGTCACTTAACCAATTGCCTGGCCCTCTCCCCTCGAAAAAAGCAAAAAAAAAAAAAAGAACTTAATGACCCTTACCTTAACTTAATTTAACTTCTGTCTGCCTCAGTTTCTCATATGTAAAATGAAGATAACAGCAACACCTAATTCCTAGAGATCCTGTCAGGATAAAATGAGATATTTGTAAATCACTTTACACACATTAAAACATTATATAAATGATAGTTGTTCTTTCAAAAGCCTAGAAAATGAAAGCAAATCACTAGAGTTTTCATTTGAAGAGAGTGAAAATTGTGCTGTCACAGAGAGCTGCCTTGAAAAAGTACACCTATTACAATTACTTCATGTTCTCTCTGTCAATATATTGTTGTAACTAGAAGGGAGAATTATGGAATGCGATAAGGATAATCTGACTCTGTTGGAAGATGACTAAATTGGTTTCTTTAAAACATTTTCTACATATTCAACTTTTATCTACCCAGGATATATAAGCAAATATCTTATTTAGATTTTTAAAAGGAACGTGATGGAGCCTTGCCAAGATGAAAAAGCATCCAATGACTACTAACTTTTTTTCTGAATACCTCTAGCCATCAATACTTTAGGATGTAATCAATAAATATAACAAAAGCAATTCATCCCAATAGGATGGATTCCAACAAAAGAATCCTATTTATACTCATAATAAGCAGAACTTAGTTCTTCTTTCTCACATTATGTATTGTTTTTCAAAAGCTAGGCACCTACCTATTTTATTGAACAAGAGTCAGCCTCAATTAAAAAAAAAATTCCCATTCTCCAGTGGGTAAATGTTGAAAAGATATAACCAGGCAGTTCTCAAAGGAAATCCAAAAACTGTATGAAAAGATGCTCCAAATGACTAATCACATTAGAAATGCAAATTGAAACAATCAAAAAAGGAAAATGAAAGTTGATGGAGGGGCTATGGAAGAACAGACATAGGAATGCATTGTTGATGGAACTGTGAACTGGTCTCATCATTCTGGAAAGTAATTTGGAACAATAGCCAAAAAGTCACTAAACTATACATACCCTTTGACTCAGTGATAACACTAACTAGTTCCCCAAAGAGACCAAAAAAGAGGAAGAGGGCCTACATAGACAAAAATATACATAGCAGCAACACTTTTTGTGATAACAAAAACTGGAAACTTAAGGGGTGCCCATCAACTAAGGAAGGTTTAAATAAATTGTGATATGATATGATAGATATGATAGAGTAGAGATGACATGACAAAAATATAATTGAACAATAAGAAATGACAAAATGATTAATTCAGAAAAAAACTAGAAAGACTTATTTGAACAGATGCAGAATGAAGTGAGCAAAACTAGGAGAAAAAGTTACACAATAACCACAACGTAAAGAAAATCACCTTTGAAAGACTTGAGAACTGTGACCAAAGCAGTGACCAACTATGAATCCAGAGGACCAATGAATAATAAAATCATAGAGCTGATGGACCCAAGGTGCAGAATGAGACATATATTTTCAGGCATAGTAAATTGTGTATTATTGTTTTGATTAATGATGTCTATTTGTTATAAGGATTGTGTTTTTTCTTTTCTTTTTAAATTTGGGTAAGGGAGGAATTTTGGGGAGAAAGGAGAAACTAAAGATAGTATTACCAGAAAGAAAAGAAAAGAAAAGAGGGTCATTGAAGCCTTTTAAAATATAGAGAACAGAAGAAAATTCAGAAGGAAACACAAATAAGCAGAACAGCTTTGAAAATAACATTATACACTTTAAAAAAAAAAAGAAAGAAAACTGTATGAAATAGAGATTTACTGCTTTACATATATAATCCTCTTTTTATATTCTTTGTATATGGAAATGTTCTTGTTTGTTGATGATTGTCAAGTTCAGAATAACAAAAACAGAAAAGTATAATAAACTATATCATTCTAGTGAATTCTGTGATAAATTAAAAAGTGAAAAACTTAGTTACCTGGTCAGCGGGTCTACTATGCTTCTAGAGACTTTTACCATTGTTGGTGGAGCTGCCTAGTGGGTGAGTTATAGGTGGCGCCACAAGGACTGTCCTCTGTGGCTTGCAGGTTTCATCATTAGACAGACTGAGTAGGCTATCTAATAGATAGATAGGCATGGCATTACTTCTGCAAGGTCACCATTTGTGTGTGTGTGTGTGTGTGTGTGTGTGTGTGTGTGCGTGTGTGTGTGTGCGTGTGTGTGCGTGTGTGTGCGTGTGTGCGCGTGTGCGCACGCGCGCGCGCGCATAACCTAAGAGATAAAAAAGTTTAGTTCCTTAATGAAAGGATACCACCCATGCATGGACACAGATTTGCTTTTCAGATCAGTTAGTTTTCTCCTTGGAGCTATGAGAACCAGGCTCCATGGGGGCAGAACACTCACGGAGGGTGGGCAAATTATGACAGGAATTGGAAGCTTCAGTGAACAGAGCACTGCCACAAATCTCTCAGAACTGACAGAAATGAATTTTTTATTCCTCTTCAGTCTCCTCCTCCTTTCCTTCCCTCTTCCTATTCCTTCTTTCTTCCTTCAATATGTGTGATCCCTTTCTCCACATACTCTGTCCATTGGAATATAATTTTTGGTCACTTATATTTTGTAATCTGGGATGGGGGGGCTAGATTTTTAGTTTTGTTTTGATTAATTTATTATTTCTTTTTCTTTTCTTCAAAAAGCTGGGACAATTTACTTTTTGTCTTGTGCAGTTATCATTTATGAATTTCTTGAAATATAGCTCTGAAAGAACAGGGTTTTAAAAAGACCATTATGTTTCAAATGGAGCCACCTGACCATGCCTTTCAACCCAAATCGCTCTGGCTTTTATGGATTGTCTGGTAATAGCCCCCAGCCCAGGCCACTGTGGCTCATTGTTTAGATTTTGATAGCTTAGAATGAGTGTAAATAGCAATTGTTTTCCTTTCTGGCCAGAAACTTTGAGGGTCTTCCTCTCCCAGACTAATATTTTCAGGATGATAAATTAGGCCATCTTTTGTCTCAATTCTTACTTGGCCCTTAGTCACTAAATGGGCATTGCCTCAGATAAATCAAGCCCTGGGAAAAACCTTAATTTAGAAAGGCCAAAGTCACCCACTGCATTCTGGGTCATCACTAGTCATTTTGATTTTGTCTTGTTACTGGACTTCTCTAACTCTGAAGGCTAGAGTGAGGCTGATGACTTTGCACAACTATGCCTCACTTCTTGTGTTGTTTGTCCTTTGTTCCCAGAGGACCAATGACATCAGGAATGTTAAGTCTTGACTTGCAAGGGAATTGGATTTAAGTGAAGCAGGGCTGTGCAAAGTCACCAGCCTCACTCTTTCCTCCAGAGCCATCTGGGTCCAGTGGCAAGACAGAACAGGATGACTGGAGAAGGCCCCAGATGCAGTGGGAGACTGTGGCCTTTTTGAGCTAAGGTCTTTCCCAGGTCTCAGTTTGTCTGAGGCAACTCCCATTCAGTGATTAAGGCTAGGTAAGAAATCCAATTCACAAGCAAGGCAATGTGACATCATTGGTCCTCTTCAAGAATGAAGAATAGCAACAAATTAACTTGAGGTAGAAGGTTTGGAGAAGACATGGTAGCTGACTTCAATGATCTAAAGATCTGTCAAATGGAAGGAGATTTATTCCTTTATCTTTGGCTCCACATGGTAGAAACAGGAGCACTGGGTTGCTAAACACAGATTTTGGCTCAATATAAGGAGAAACTTCTGAATAATCAGAGCTACCCAAAAAGTGGACAGACTGGTCTGTCTCAGAGCGCAAGGAGTTCATGGAGCTCTTTGGAAGTAAGGCCACATGACCAGCTGTTGGGGAAAGGGATTCTTGAGTTAGATAGGCCTAGAGGCCCTCTCTTGTCCCTTCTAGCTGTAATTCTATGGGAAATAAAATCGGTTTGTTAAGAAGAGACATCTATATCTAAAACAATTATTTGTGCTTGTTTTTCTCCCAGTGAATGTTGTGTCAATGCTGCAAGAATTTTGGGAAAGCAAACAGCAAAAGAGAGCTGTGTTCCCAAGTGAAGGCTTGGTGGTGTATGAGTCACTGCCATCCCCTGGGCCTCCATTTGTAAGCTACGTCACCCTCCCTGGAGGAAGCTGTTTTGGTAACTTCCAGGTAAGAAGTGCTAATCTATTTGTTAAAAAGAGATATTTTCATGAATAGAGCACTGGTCCTGAAATCAGGAGGACCTGAGTTCAAATTTGGCCTCAGACACTTAACACTTACTAGTAGTGTGACCTTGGGCAAGTCATTTAACCCCAATTGCCCTTCCTTCTCCCTTCCAAAAAAAAAGGCAAAAAAAAAAATAATAATAAAGACATCTTGAGTTGAGCTGAATTAATTTGGTAAGGCTAGGAGAAAATAAATTTTTTAAAAAGAGATATTTCTATTATAATAGAGTAAGACCCTCTGTAACATTGAGATCAGAAGACAAGGATGTTACCAACATAGCAGGCTTTCTAAGTAATAAAATGAAAATTATGTGCTCAACTTTTTACACTGGGGTGTGAGAAGCAGTGTGGTGGGTAGTAGATAAAATATATACTTGTTCAAGTCTTATCTCCAACATTTGCTTGCTATGTGACCCCTGGCATGTGTCAATCTCCCAGAACCTTGATTTTCTCATCTGTAAAATGGGAATAATTATACCTACCTCATGGAGTTGTTATACAGCAAAAATGAGATAATGTATGTAAACTACTCAGTAAACCTTAAAGCATTATATAGTATCCAAGATCTGGAGCAGGAAGGGACCTCAGGTACCATCAAGTCCATCTCTCTCATTTAATAACAAGGAAATTTGAACCTGTTTCCTCTGACTCCAGGTTAATGTTCTTTCTATTATATTGCCTTGCCTTCTATTGCTTTCTACTGAATTGTCTTGCTTCATAAAACTATTTGTTCTCATTTAACCTACATTATAATCCAATCTGTAGAGTAGCTTGGTGGAACTCTGGATAAAGAGCTGGACCTGGAGTCAGGAAGATCTGTGTTCAAGTCTGACCCTCAGACACTTACTAGCTATGCAACCCTGGGCAAGTCACTTAACCCTGTTTGCCTCAGTTTTCTCATCTGTAAAATGAGCTGGTGAAGGAAGTGACAAACCACTCCATTATCTTTGCCAAGAAAACCCAAATAGGGTCACAAAGAGTGAGACATAACTGAAACTGATCACGTAGTGCTCGACATTGATGGTCAATCAGTATTTGAATTCTATGCTATGCTAGGCACAAAAGAATGATAAAATATGCTGTCCATTCTTAAAGAGCTGACATGCTGTGTTCAACATTATAATCAACAACAAAACAACTAAATAGTGTATATCAAGATTTTCAGATGCCATAAAGCTGAAGAACATAGCTAACATGAGAGATGACAGTATCAAAATTCAAAGAGATATTGATAGGTTGGAATGCTGGACCAACCCCAATAAGACAAAAGTGGAAAAAGACAAATATGTGTAATCTTGCATTTAGATTAATCAGTTGGCCAGGTCGAGCATTGGGAAGACCATACTTGGTAACTGTTTATGTGAAAGAGAACTAGAATTTAAGTTGACCACAAGTCAGTTGTGTGCTGGTAAAGGTTTAACAACTGATTGGAAGAAAAAAGTATGCCTGATACACTTTTAAGTTCAATCTTCATTATTAACATTTTCTCCATTGCTTTCTTAAGTCAACAGTCAACAAAACAGTAAGGCGGCCTTTGATTTTCAGTGTTTGCCTATTTCAAGATATAAAAATGCTATCCCAAGTTCATTATAAGCCAGCAATGTGACATGGTGGTTGAAAAAAACTGATACCATCTCATGCTGTATTAATAGAAATAAGATTTCTATTAATACAGAAAATTCTATTCATATAGTTTATTCATAGAATTATTACAATTTATACAATGTATTAATATATTATAACATGTAATATAATTGTAATTAAATTAAAATATTTTATTAATAATATAATATTCTATTAATGAGCCTTAACTCCACTCTACTCTGCACTGATAGGTGTACACACACTGGCAACTGGACAAATCAGACTTCCTGGAACCCTAGAATGTTTGAGCTAGAAGGGACATTAGCAATCATTTTTTCCCCCAAGCCTCTCCACTTAGAGAGTGCACATTGTCCTGTGATGACTTAGCTGAGGAACAGGGCCCATGATTCCTTCCAAGGTCTTTTCACTCCATAAGGTTGCCAGGCTTTGCAATTCTGTCTCTTAAGATGGTGAGTCTTAATGTTGTTAAGTGTAGTTAAAATAGGAAACCAGAAGAATTATGATATTTAATTAAGAACCAGACAATTAAACTATTAGAGACTAGTTTTTCTGCTGGCTTAATGTCATTGGTAAAAAGAGCTAATTAGAAGAGGGTGACCAGAATGATGGGTTTTCAGAATTCTGGAACAATGTCCAATGAAAAATGACTCCTGGGGACGGCTAAGTGGTACAGTGAATAGAGCACAGGCCCTGGAGTCAGGAGGACCTGAGTTCAAATGTGACCTCAGACACTTAACACTTACTAGCTGTGTAACCTTAGGCAAGTCACTTAACCCCAATTGCCCTGCCTTCCATCCTACAAAAAAGCAAAAAAAAAATTTAAAAATGCCTCCTGAAACTACACATGGAGGCAGTGAAGACCAATGGGAGACATGACAGTTGTTCTTAGGTATCTGAATATCTGTCAGTCAGGAGCAGAACAAGGAAATTACAAGGGCAGGTTTTGGTTCAATATGAAAAAGGTTTTTCTAACAGTTTTTCTAAATGGAAGGAGTTTCCAGTTATTTTTGAGTTCCCCATCACTAGAAATGTTCAGACAGATCCTCAGTGATATAAAGGGAATTCAAGTCTATTATAGAGGGAATTCCTAATTTTTGGTACAAGATGAAAGTGTTAGGTAACTTCCAGTTCTAAAAGTCTGATTTAATGACACAACCAATAATACCAAGAAATACATATGTTTTAAATTGTTTAGTGCAGATAATTTCCATTGCTATAGGGGTTCGGAGAAGGAGATCAAGGCTGTAGTCAAGTAAACCTTGATGCCTAAGTGGCAGCTAGATGGCCCAGCCAGGAGTCAGAAAGACTCATCTACCGGAGTTCAAATGTGAACTCAGATACTTACTAGCCATGTGACTTTGGGCAAGTCACTTCATCATCTGTTTGCCTCAGTTTCTTCATCTGTAAAATAATCTGAAGAAGGACATGACAAGCCACTCCACTATCTTTACCAAGAAAACCCCAAATCAGGTCATGAAAAGTTGGACATGACCAAAATGGCTCAACAACAAACATTGATGGGCCTAAAAATATTGAGCCTGGATAGGGAAAGAGAAGAGGTTAGCCACAACATGTTTTTAATCATAGTCTACCTTCTCTGCTCTTCCAATATCATTCTTTGAGGATGCAAACCTATAGTAAAGTGTTCCCTGGGTTAAACCTAGTTAGGAGAAAAATTGTCTTCCTCCCCCCCCCCCCCCAAAATCACAGCCCAAGACCAAATAGAAGTGCCTTAAAGCCCATTTGGGTTCACCTATAAATGAAGAGAATCAAAAGCTGACTGTCTAGATATTTCATCTAGCAATTACTTCTCTCCACAAATGGGGAGGAAAAGGTAAAATTCAAATATGTGAACTTTGTTACACAGCTGTTAGCAGCTGTGATTGAAGAGGTTAAAAACATTGCCTACAAGACAGTTTATGATTCTCTGTGGATTTTATTTATCCATACTTACCTTCTCTCCCACAATCATTTATAAGTAAAAGTTGGCCACAAAAATGCACATATTAAGTAATATTATATATGTAAACATCTGTTCATATAAAATGAATACACACATTGTTACGCTATGGTTTGTCATGAATATTGAATGCATTTGATAGCTCAACACCACTTTTTCTAGTGTCTTTAAGGGAACATTCTACCTTTTTTATTTTTGCTAGCTTGAGAATCACCAGTCATCTCCCAAATCCCATAAATATCTCTGCAAAAATGATAGCGTCTCCCTTGGGAAGTAATTGAATGTTTTTGTCATAGTCTTAAATGACTTTTTTAAAGTACAAGAACTAAACTCATCTGAGGGGAGGTCTGTTTGTGAGTCCCAAGATTATGTCAGAGTCTTGCTTTCCATATGTTTAAATCATCCTATCACAAAGTTCTCAGGAGGACCATTAACATCCTTACTTAAAATGTCCAGAATTTTGTGAATCTAAGATGCTTCAGACATTGAATTTTAACTGCCCAAATGAGTCATTTTACCCACTTGGCAGCAGAAACATGGGGCAGAAAAGGAAAACAGAGAAGCCATCTCCTAAAACCATGTTCTCATGCTTTTCTTTGTATATCAGAAACCATCTTAAATGCCATTATCACCATATAACATTTCATCCTATTTTTGCCAGCAGTTGGACTTTAACAACCTACATTCTCATTCCTACAATGCTTTTCACATAATCAAATGTCACCCCTATGAACTTTAAAGTATTTCACAATAGCTTCTTAATTTTTTACTGAGACATGCAGGAACCAGTATGTATGGTAGCAGTTGTCTTACTAGGCCTCAGATATCCCCTCCATTAGTTTAAATAAGCCAAAGTGATCCTACTGGAGGGATGAATATTAGAATGGATATTAGGATTAATCCCTCTCTTTCTTGAGCAGTCACTTAAAAGCTGTGAGAAATTCTGTCCATTCACTCTTTAGGGAAAGGGTATGAGGGCTGAGCAGATGGGCTTTAGTCTTGCAACTAATCTTGAGTAAAGCAGTCAAAAGACTAGAATGAACGAAAACTCTGGTTCTTATACAAGGAAATCTCACACCCAAATGTAAATTGTAGATGGATGTGAAGGTTAATTAACCAACCCTTCCCCCATACCACCGCCCAAAAAACTAGAAAGACAAAAACACATCAAGCCTTTAGTTAGCCATGTCATTGAATAATATGCTCCCAGAATTCATTATAGCAAGAGGGAAAAGTGAATAATTAAACTTTTTAGAAATGTTCTTGTTGCTTCTGAAGGATTTTTTTAAAAAAACTTTGCAGATCTGAGATACAAACTTGTATTTTTTTTTTTAAATCCATTCCCTGATATTAAAGATCTTAAGTAGAAATTCCTGCATTTGCTTCATGCCATTTTTGTCTGGGCGGCTAATCCCTGCCTGCGCCCTCACCCCCACTCTGATTCTGATCACATACCATGACCATGAAAACTTACAGTAATTTCCATTTACTACAAAAAGACTAATATAAGGGCCATCAGATCAGCTTCTGGCTCCCCTCTTGCTGAACTCAGAAGTAAAGCCATTCATTGTTCCTGCAGATGTTTTTATTTTCAGTACCAAAGGGAATGTCATTAAGTATTTTATCTTCATTTTTTTGAAACTTTTACATTTTGATTAAATGTTCTGTGATTCAGTCTTTATTTTCAGAGCAGTAGCCTGGTCTTCTGCAAGTAAGTCTGCTGGGATGATTTAGATGAATGAATTTTACTCTTATTTAGGGAAAACAGCAAAAACTCCCTTGAGTAATTGTTAGTAGGTACAACTTATATGAGCAAAGTTTAATATAAATTTGAATTAATAAGTTCATCCTGTGACTATAACCCTGAATTATAGTGATGGCTCAATTTATGTGAAAACTATGGGGTGCTTATTCATTGAGGTATTACACTTACTGGCAAAATCTAGAGCCTCCTTTGCTTTCTAGGAAACAAATAGAAGGCGAACAGCTTTGATGCTGAAAACTTAGGCAGAGTCCACAATGTACCAATTTTCAGACTGTTAGAACTGGAAGAGACTTTTTAAGATCCTCTGTTCCAGCCACCTCATTTTACAAATGAAGAAACTAAGGCCCAGAGTGGGGAGGGTCACATTCCCAGGAAGATGCAGAATTAAGAATTCAGTCTAAAACAGGAGTGACCAGATGCTTAAAACAATTCTCTTTGCACTGCGCCATGCACGTTAAATTCTCCAGTGGATCTGTAATCTCCTAGATGTGTGCTTCTTCCCACAAGCAGATTACAAGCTTTCCACACCTGACTACCCTCTGTTTCTCTTGCCAATGTCCTTACACAACTTTGCCACTTGGAGTCCAACCCCAAGTATCTTCGTCAAGTTCTCTTGACCTCTCAAGGATGTCATTGGGGAAACTCAGACTTTTCACCAGTTATCTCTCATTCTTTCCAGGTGACCTACTCATTTCCCTTTTCAATCATAACATCTGTGTACTGGGAAACATCTGGATAACTGACTGAATGTTTCCATTTTAATACATTTAGTAGCATTTCTCTTCCCCTAGAATAGGGGCAGGGATAGGGATTGGGAATTGGACCTGTGATTTTGTTGGCCTAAGAAATTTCTTGTACCAATGAAAGTCAACAGCTCTAACTTATTAGAGAGTTGCCTAGAACACAGAGAGGTTGTGACTTTCTCAAGGTGACACAGCCAGTATATATCAAAGTTGGGACTTTATCAACTATCCCACAAAAACAGTGATAAAAATATGCATCAAAACTGAAGAGTTCAGCCAGTTTTCTGAATGTTTCCAAGTATCCAGATATTTGGAGGAATATTTTAGCTTTAATCTCAATGTTTTGTGTTCAATTATTTTAGTCCAGGAAAGCAGTTCTCAAAGTATGGTCCAGAGACCCTTCAGGGTCTTCTCAATTATGAAATTATCTTCATAATAATACCAAGACATTTTAACTTCTAGTATGGTAAATATGAGAAAAATATCACCCACATAAACAAAAGCGCCTTGGGGGGGGTCCTCAGGAATTTTTAAAAGTATAAAGGGACCTGAGACCAAAAAGTTTAAGAACCCACTGGTCTAAGAAATTGATAGAAAAAGAACCATTTGTTAACAGATGAGATGGCTGAGGCCCCCAGAAGGGGATTGCCCTAATAAACTCCATACAAAACCAAGATTCTAACAGGTGATTACTTTCCTTAGCACTTTTTAATTCCTAGCGCTCCCCCCCCCCTACAGTTTTTCAAATCATCAATTATTCCCACAAATCCTGGGAAGGAGAAAGAGGCTTACCCAAAAGATATGTCTCCTAATAGACAGAGACTTGGTTTTAAGGAACAAGATACCTAAGGCAATGATGACGTTATAGATGGAAAACATATGCTTATATACATTGGATGATTATTCTCAGTGACCAGTGAATTAAGAATCTACTTAACTCACAATAAACTGAGTTTATACATTTAAGTTCTTCCCAGGAGAGTCATGGCTAAGAGAAAATTTGATTATACAAAAGATGATTTGTAGACCTGACTAAATAGCATTCTGATGCTTTATTTTTCAATGAATTGTTGAATAATGCCAGGTTTAAACATTCCATATCCCAAGAAGAGACTTCAATGATTTTGTTGTACATTTTGAGGAGTGTAGACCAGTTCTCATACTGTTTTAAATGGCAAGTTTTCTCCTTGAAATTACCCATGACCACTTGCCTGTCTGGGCATTTGGGATACTCTCCTTTGACTGGCAACATGCTGCATAATGTAACATTTCTGCTAGGGGAGGCATTTCCTGGTGGAAATCTCCACAGGAAAGCATGCTGCTCTGCAGTTAATGAGACACAAATATGGAGAGTAGCTCGGCTTATTCCCTGAACATTTGAAAGTCATGTATAGGCTAATTGGCAGCTCTAATGAGTGGCCGGCCCAGTGAAATTGGTGGTCTGAGCTTTTTTTTTTTTTCATTCCCCACCCCCTCCAGAAACTTTAGGCTAATCTTTTCTTATCAAGTAAAGTGAATAGAGCAGCTTTGCCTCCAAATAGAACAGTGGGGTGCAGTGAGAGAAAAGCTTGGGGGGAAAAATAGGCCCCACACTGAATAGGGACTTCGAGCTAACTCCATAGGAGGGTTCCACTTCTCCACTTAGCCAGTTTTAGGGGACTCTGACCACTGAGCTGGAAATAAAGCAGCATTCCTCCCTCCTTCACCTCAGTAGATTCTCTCTCTCTCTTCCTCCCCCCCCCCCCCGTCTCTCCTTCTCTCCCTCTCTTCTGCTCTCCCTCTCCTTTTCCCTCCCATACACAAACCTCTTCCCTCTATCTGCTTTGTGTGAAAACGTCTGCACCCAAGCATTTGGCTCAACCAGAACTGAGCCCTTGTATATGAAAGGGTAAGAAAACAACTGTGAAAATAAACCAAGATCTCAAGTCCTAGTCAATTCATCTTGTCTTCACCTTAAGTTTAAAAAGAAAAGAAAAAGAAAAAGAAACCCACGTGGTTTTGTAATAGTTACCAGGGACTGTCTTCAATGTATGTGTGTAGAAATAGCATTGGGGGGGG
>NW_027185764.1:52658764-52732773 GCF_028583685.1 Petaurus breviceps papuanus | reverse complement strand
GCTACTGTCCCAGTATTAGGGAAACTGGAAAACATGCAGATATTCTTGCTGAAAAGTGGTCAAGGTCTTAAAGAATTGAAAAGGCTACAATTAGCAACGTGCTCTGGATTGTGCCATTCCTTGTGTTGAAATCTCTGCTCTCAAGATGAAAGTGAGGTGTTGGAAACATTGACCAGAGCCAGGAGTAGAGTCCATTTGATGGATAGGCTGACTCTCTGGAATGGGAGAAAAACCTACCTGACTACTGGAATGACTGACCTCCCCTCAAAGAGACCTAAAAGAATTCTGATCTCTTATAACACAGAGTTATTTGGCCTCTTTTCCCTGTCACTTCCTCCCTCTCTTCCTCCTACCTAGTGTTAGCAGTTCCCTAGAATAGAATTTGCTATTGGGAACTCTCATCCAAACACATTTGTCTTCAATTGTGGTCAGCAAGAAATTAATCTTTAGCTTTGAGCTTTCCATGTAAACGAAATCTCTTATTCCCTGTTATTGTTATCATAAGGATCTGTAATGACAGACTTTTCCCAAATGGTCATATACAGGTGGAAAAGTGAATAGACAATTATACTTGGAGTCAGAAAAGTCTGAGTTCAAATCCCTGAAATACCCGAAAGATAGGTGACTCTTTTTAACTTGTATCCAACTCAGTTTTCTTATCTGTAAAATGAGGATGATAATATCATCTACCTTCCAAAGTTGTTGTGAAGATAAAATGTAATAATATTTGTAAAGCACTTTGCAAACCTGTGAGTGGCTGTACAATATTCCAGATGTTATCTCACCAGTTAGAGTAAGTAGAACTATTCCCTCCCTTGTTCTGGATCCTATTTTTCTTTTAATGAAGCCTGCCTTATTTTTCACTTATGAGTTACATTAAGCTGATTTCTCCTCATGCCTCATAAGTCTTTTACTTCTGAAGTATTTTTTAAACCAACTGCACAACTTTAGATGTCTCTTTTTGAATTTTATCTTACTAAATTTGGCCCAGCGTTTTAACCAATTGACAGTTTTAGGAGTAAGCCATTTTCATAAAACATATTCACCAACCTACCGGGTAGATGTCATTGGAAAATTTGCTAAACATATCATCTATGCCTTTATTTAAGTTATTATTGATAACAATCAATACAGATACACCTTACATGGTAAACAGGTCAAGGCCAGTGATAGCTGCCATTGCCTTTTATTAGAGCCCTCCTTCCAAATTAGTATAAAATCATTAGCGATCTAGCCATCCTCCATACTATGACTCTGTCCTTTGTTTCATAGGATGTAAAAGTAGTTAACTTTGGGTTCTGCCATTTTACCAGTTCTAACTATACTCATTTAGCTCACATCTGTCTTGTCCAAAAGAATAACATAAGAGGCTTTGCTGAAATATAGGCATACCATGACCAATGTACAGGTCTAATACCACTGTTAAAAAAAGAAGAAATAAGGTTAGTCTGCTATGACCTGTTTTTGATTAAAATATACAGGTCTTTGTGATCACTGCTTCTCTTTCTAGATATTCAATAATTGTCCCTTTATTATTTGAGGTGAAGGGGTGAATTGAGGTCCAGTTCACTATAGTTTACAAATTTTAACCTCTTCCCTTTTTGATATTTCCTAAATTGTTCAAATAGATCTGTGATCTCATCAGTTCAGGAGTTTCTATCACAAAGCATCCATGTCTACTCAGACTGTGGACTCTGGTTTGTGTCTTCCCAAAATGTCACTACTCAAAGTAGGGGAGGAGGTACACCCAACATATTAGAGGCTTTCTTAGATTTCTCCTAGTATCAAGAGGGTGCCAACAAAGCATTCTAGAAGGCCACCTCTCATGTCACATTCTTACCACATGACTAGCCCCCATTTTTTTCTTTAAAGTTCATTAACAATAGAAAAACTATGATTCTGAGCACTTTCTGTCTCTTTTCTGCAAGATGAAAGAGGCTGATTAAGAGTGAAGTCCATTTTTATTTTACCTTTGTTTTATGGATTGCCATAGCCAAAAGAATTTTATCAATTGGCTGGCTTGCTCATGATGTGTCCTTCCATGATTATCAAGGCTGAGATTATCAAGGTCCTGAGAAAATAGATTCAGTTTGTTCCTGGAACCATAATTTGGTAAAGAGTTCAATTCACTAATTAAATTTATACAATGGTATAAATTTATAAATCATAAAATTATAAATCATAAAAATATGAGTTATTGTAGAATGTGCAGATTTTATTAAATGATCAAAAGATATCCTACTAATAAGTTATATGACCATGAGCAAATCATTAACTTCTCTATGTCTCAATTTCACCATTTGCAAAAATAGGGATAATAATAGCACCAATCTCACAGGGCTGTTGTAAGGATTAAATGAGCTAACACACACAAAGTGCCTTTCAAACCTTGAAACCCTATGTAAATACTATTATTATAATTAGATTAGATAGGGGTTATCCTTTACTCAAAAATAAACTCTTTCCAGTTACACGATATACTTTAGTGCTTCAAAGATCTATGACTTTGTTGATGTAGTATTAATAAATAAAATAAATAAATCTGCCATCATAAATTTTGTTGATGGATTTCTGTGGTCAAATCAGTTATCATTCATTGGTCAGCCCTCTGGGCCTCAGGTGATGGATCTCAATTTAATTTTTTTTTTTTTTGCTTTTTGGAGGGGGGAAGGTAGGGCAATTGGGGTTAAATGACGTGCCCAAGGTCACTTGGCTAGTTTTGTGTTGTGTCTGAGGCTGGATTTGAACTCAAATCCTCCTGACTCCAGGGCCAGTGCTCTATTCACTGTGCCACTTAGCTACCCTGATGGATATCAACTTAACTAGCCTGATCTTCAGACAATAGTGCCCAGTCTTTTCATCTCAGTAGAAATTGCTGAAACTTGAACTCTATTGGCATAAGGTTTCTTAGATATAGTGTGTTAAGAGTGAACTTGCATATATAAATGCATCAAATATAAATAAGATACAAAGCCAAATTATACTACTGGATAGACACTCTCAGTTAATGACCAGCCTCAGTAAATTGCAGCCAAACTGAGGGAGCTGGATCAGATGGCCTCAGAGCTTCCTTATAGCTCTGTCTAGGACCCCTAAAGCCAGATTCTATGCCTCAGGACCTTGTAGCAGCTTTTTGCCAATGCCCAAAGCTAAAACAAAAAGTATTAAAAAGTCTCAGCGTCTCCAATGCCAATTTCTCCAGCTCTTACCTTGCTTGGGCTTCTTTTAAAAGGCTCATGTTTTCTACAGTTATGGGTCAAGAGATAATTTTTGCACTTTTCACTCTTCTATAGGGAAATCAGGAGGCTTTTTTCTATCCAGTTGACAGTAGTCTCTCTCTCTTTTTTTTTAAAGGGCAAACTCTCCTGCTTCAATCTTCCTACAGGACACTAAAGTGTTTCTATCTCCTGAAGGGAAAAATTCACTCTTTCTTCTATGTCTGACCCCACAGGTCAGGATATTGTCAGTCATCAACTTTTCCTGTCTTTCTCTGTACTGCTCTATCAACATTCTGGTTATCTTCCTTAATCTCCTCATTCCCCACCCTTTGGAACCTTAACTACTCCATGAATGTTGGGTTCTGATAAATGTTAACTCATCTTGCCCAGAACCAAGAGTCCATGTCTCTTCTCAACTATTTCCATACCATGCCACACGTGGGCCCTTTCCCCCTTTTCCAAGTCCCCTTTATGTGTTGTCTTCATCTATTAGAATGTAAGTTTCTTGAGGGCAGAGACTGTCTTGCTTGATTCTGTGTCTATCTTTAGCAAGTGCTTGGCATATAAGTAAGTCCTTAATAAATGGTTTATGTTTGTCTGTCATTCATATATTGGTATTTCATTGGAGAGCAAATTTCCATTGTCAATGCAGGTTGGCACCTTCTCTTGCCTAGAGAGAATTGCTTAGGATTACTGGGCCAGTGTCTCAGAGGCAATGCTTATACCCAGGTCTTCATGGGTTTGAAGCCCGCTCTGTTTCTATATACTATATCTGTGGCCTCATTGTCTGCCTGTCTGTCTATCCAGAACAATTAAAATAGGACGAGAACTGCAAGATTGACAGTCAAGGTAGTCAACGTATTAGGTCCACCTGCTTTTTTGGTTGGAAATCTGACAGGGTCAGGTTCAGTGGGACCATAAGCTCTCATTTGGGTTGGAGGAGGGGTGTCATTTCTTAGTTTTTGATTACTATCATCCATGGCAATAAGGCAGTAATCTTTAAGAGTTCCAGGATAGAAGGTAGGAAGCAGGGGATTACAGTGCCCCATGTCAGAGCATGTCCCTTTAACACCCGACTCCTGCCCTATCCTGTGTTTCTCAGAAAAATGAATTATCTTTTTTTCTCTAGTTTCCATATTCTCTTTCTTACATGCCTCTTCAAGGATCAAAAGTCATGGTAAAGCTGAAAATTTACTACTCTGAATAAAATCATCTGTCCAGCATGTCATTTCCTTCCCTCAGTCCTCTCTGCTCCTTTTAGATATGACCAGAAGCACATTAGAAAGATATCAGTGGAAAACTTACTATAGGAATGAAATTACATAAAGATTAAAACCATTATTATAATTCATAAATAAAATTATTTTGGATTACTTATGAAAATATCACTTTACCCCTAAGATATTTATAACCTTTTGTCCATATCAAATAATAAATTCAAATAATATTATTGGTAGATATGAGCATTCAAAACATTCTCGACTACTATTTTATTTCAAATTTGCGTTTTTTTGTCTGAACCTGTGATTTCCCAACACCTGTTTGTGTTCCCCAAGAATCTATGCCAGGCCCTCCTTTTTTCCTCTCCCTATACTTCTCTGAGTGACTTCACTTCATCAGCTCAAATGGGCTTAATTATCATCCCTATGGAGATGACTCCATTTCTATATATCCAGTCCTAGTCACCCTCCTGAACTCTAGTCCTGAATCACCAATTCCCCATCAGATATTTTGAACTAGATATCCTGTAAACATCCCAAACTCAATATTTCCAAAGCTGAATTCCTTATCTTTCCCTTCAAACCCACCACTTGTAAATCTCCTTATTTGTGTCAAAGGGAAAACTGTCCTTCCAGTCACGTAGCAGTTTACAGCTTTGGAGTCGTTTTTGACTCAGCACTTCCCATATTTTTTGCCTTCTCTCCAATCACAAAGCCACCACCTTAGTTCAGTCCTCATCATCTCTCACTTGATCCATTGCAACAGACTCCAGTTTTGTGGCCCTGCCAAGAGTCTCTCCTCTCATCTGCCGTCCGCCTCAGAGCTGCCAAAGTGATATTCCAAAAGCCCAAGAAAAACAAGGTCAGCTCCCTCCTTGATGAATTCCTTATTACCTCTAGGATCACAGACAAAGTCTTCCTCTTGGCATTTAAAGCCTTTTATGATCTGGCTCCAACTTATCTTTCCAGTTTTATTATACATTACCCTCCTTCAAACACTGATTCAGCCAAACTGTCCTTACTATTCTTCACTGCGTCGGGTCGGTACTGGCTGGCCTGAATGCTGAGGATATACTCCCTCCTCCCCTCCACCTTAGAATCCCTAGCTTCCTTCGCCTTAAGCACTACCTCCTACATCAGGCTTTTACTGAATCCCTCCTAAGATACCTTGTATTTATTTGGTATATATATTTTATATGTACTTGTCTCTGTATTCCTCTTTTATAGTGAGCAGAAATTGGACTTTCAGTTCACTCCATTCTCCATCTACTGCTCTTCTTGGCTTCAACTCCACAAAACAAGGTGCTCATCCCAGGATAAGCTCATCATTTCCAGTCTCATCACCTTGGCTATTCAACACCTTCCCATCTCCCTCAGCCTCTTCCCTCCTAATTGGAGTGCTAGAGGATGGAGTATTAAACTCCTCCCCAAATCTTCCTTTGTTTTGGACAGAAGTTGGACTTCTAGCTCATTCCACTTTCCATCAGCAGCTCTGCCTGATTTTACTCCCCTCCCCTACCTTTTTCCAGCTTCTTTTTGTGTGTTGTCTTTTCCCATTAGATTATAAGTTCCTTGTGGGCAGGAACTATCTTTCCTTTTTTTCTTATTTGTATCCCCAGCCCTCAATACATAGGGACTTAGTAAATACTTGTAGATTAGTAGATGTAGATAATCCCTGGTACTCATTAATCAATCAAATATTTATTAAGCACCAGTTATGTTCCAGGTATTGTGCTAGGCTCTGAGGATACAAATACAAAGAATAAAATAGCCCTACTTGCAAGGAACCTACGTTCTGATCTTACAGGGTTGCCTGGCTCAATGAGAAGTTAAATGACTAGCCTGCCCATCATCCCTCAGATAGTATGAGTCAGAGGCAAGACTTAAAACCAGATACTCTTAACTCCAAGAGTGGTTCACACAGCTTCTCCAAATAACTCACAAAATGATCCATGGATGGTGTATTATCATTTTAAATTTATCAAAGTACAAAGTGAAGTTCTGTCTGCTAAGATGAAACTTCCTTCTCTTGCTACCACCCTTCACTTTTTTTTTTTTAAGCAATTGGGGTTAAGTAACTTGCTCAAGGTTACACAGCCAGGTGTTTCTGGGTGGGTGCTAAGTGTCTGAGCCCTGATTCGATCCCAGGTCATCCTGACTCTGGGGCCGGTGCTCCTACTTGCAGTGCTGCCTGGCCGCCCCCACCCTTCACTCTTAATCCCAGCTAACTCTGCCCTTTAACATCTGAACTCCCAATCTTTGCTGCCTTCCTCTTCTATAATTCTATAATTAACTAGCTCCCCTTTGTTCTAGACTTCCTCTCACACTTTCCCCATAACCTTACATACCTGGAAGCCTGGTTCCCCCCAAAAGCCAATATATCCTTGACCACCCTCTATCTTCTCTCCTCAAATCCCCTAAACTAGCCTTTCTTTCTACCTTTCAGCAGTGGATGTCACCATTGTCTTATGATGATTTGGAAGTATTTGCCCAGGATAACTTATGCTCTTAATTACATCACCTCCTATCTCCTGCCCCTTTTACATGTATCTTTGTCTCTTCTCATCTTCATTCTTTCTTCACTCCTCAGATTCCTCTTCACCAGATATCATTCTTCCTAGTGCAGAAACCATGCCCTGGAGGATCTCACTTCTCATGCCCAGAGCTCCTGATCTGAAGCTCCAGTTGTCTTCATAATGGTTGAATCATTTGCAGACTACTTCTAGACCCAGGCTTCAGCCATGCTTCACTTCAATCCCAAGACTTCTTATCAACTGTCAAGCTGTTTCACACATATCCCCTTTCACCATTTTCTCCCTTTTCTAGTTATGGAAACATAACCAAATTGACTATGACTTTGCTCCTGGAAAGAGTTTATCAATATCATCTCTGTAATTTTCCAGACCAATGTATTTCTGGACACAAGTCTCCAATATGTGTTCTCCACCCTCCTCTCCATTAGAATGTAAGTTCTGGAGAGCAGGAACCATCTTTGATTTTATATTAGTATTCTCTACTGCATATGGTATTTAGCACATGCTAAGTGCTTAATAAGTGGGTTTTCTTTTCATTCATTCATTCCCTGAGATCTCCCTCTTATCCTCTTCTCAGTTGATATCAATCATATATCTTTTGCCCACTATTTCCTCATTCCCTTGTCCTCGTCATCCTGGCCCTGATCCTTGTCAAGGCAAACCCCTCAATTTGTGCCCTGTATCTTGACTCATCTAGTCGTCCCAGCTGATTGTCATCTTATCTCTCTCAGCATCAAAGGCTAACTCCTGGTTCCTTCCATGCTGCCTGCAAACATGCTCTCACTTACCCTCAAGAACTCTCACTTGATCTGACTATTCCTGCTCCCTACATTCCTATCTCTTTTGCACCCTTCTAGGCTAAACTCCTTGTGATAACTGTCTATACTGAGTGCCTCTCCTTCTTTTCTTTTCACTAACTTTTAAACTCTCTACAATCTGGTTTCTATCTCCATCAGTCAACTGAAACTACTCTCTCCTAAGTTACCAGTGATTTCTTAACTGGCAAATCGAATGGTCTTTTCTCAGTCCTCACTCTTCTTGAGCTCCCTGTGTCCTCTGGCACTTTCAATCATAGTCTTATACTAGATATTTTCTCCTCTCTGGGTTTTTTGTGACATTGCTGACAGCTCCTTCTCCATCTTCTTTGCTGGATCTTCATCCAGGTCACAACCACTAATTGTGGGCATCCCCCTATTCTCAGTTCTGGACCCTCTTCTCTCTTTCCAATGTATTATCTGCCTAGGTTACCTCATCAGATCCCCTTGGGTTCAATTATCATCTGTACAAGTGATTGTCAAATTTATATATCCCGTCCTAATCTTTCTCCTGAGCTCAGGTCTCATATCACACACTGCCTTTTTAACATCTCAAAATGGGGGAGGGGGAGAAGCTGGCTAGGTGGTGCAGTGAATAGAGCACTGGCCCTGGAGTCAGGAGGACCTGAGTTCAAATCTGGCCTCAAACACCTAACACAAAAACTAGTTGTGTGACTTTGGGCAAGTCACAACCCCAATTGCCCTACTTACCCCACTCTAAAAAAAAACAACACCATCTCAAAATGGATATTCCATGGGCATCTAAAACTTAATACATCCAAAAGAGAATTCGTTATCATTTCCTCAAGACCTTACTCTTTTATCTTCTTCCCAAATTCCCTGTTATTAGCGGGGACATCATCATCTTCCCAGTTCTCTAGGTTCCCAACCTTGGTGTTATCTTTGATTCCTTGTTCTCTCTCACTTCTCATATCTGATCAGTTGTCAAGCACTATAAATTTCTTTTTTGTTGTTGTTTTTGCTTTTTTTTGGAGGGCAGTTGGGGTTAAGTGACTTGCCCAAGGTCACACGGCTAGTAAGTGTTAAGTGTCTGAGGCCAGTTTTGAACTCAGGTTCTCCTGACTCCAGGGCTGGTGCTCTACTCCCTGCACCACCTAGCCACCCCAAAGCACTGTAAATTTCTAACTCTATCACATCTTTCATATGTTCTTCTTTCCCTCTTCTGACTCTGCCACTCCCCTAGTGCAGGTGCACTCAACTCACACTATCCCAGCCTTCCTAGCTGATCTCCCTTCTTCAGGTGTCTCCATACTCCAGTCTATCCTCCACTCAGCTGTCAAATTGACCTTCCTAAAACACAGGTCTCACCATATCACCTCCCTACTCAAGCAACTCTAGTGGTTCCCTATTACCTTCTGGATCAAATATAAAATTCTCTTTTTGACTTTAAAACCCTTCAGAACTTGACCCCTTCCTACTTTTCCAGCCTCTCATACTTTATTCCTTCCATGTACTCGGCAGTCCAGTGATACTGACCTCCTTACTTTTCTTTGGAACACAATACTTTATATACTAACTGTGCCTTTTCACTGTCTGTCCCCCTACATACAATATATATGTCTTGTATGCATATAGTTAAGTGCATGCTATCCCCCTCATTTTAATGTTTTTTCTTTTGTTTTTCTTTGTATTTATAGAGATTAGCACAGAACCTGCCATACAGTACAAGTTAACAATAAATGCTTGTTGACTAACTTCCTCCCTGCCTATAAATGTACTGAGGTCTCTGCCCTCCTTAAAAAAAGAATCATCTCTTGACCCTGTCATCTCTTCAAATAATCAGCCTATATCTCTCTTCCTTTTCACAGCCAAACTCCTAAGACAATGTGGTATCTATAATAGCTGTTTCTACTATCAACCTCTTATTGTCTTCTGACCCTACTACTCCACTGACACTGTTTTTTTCCAGTGTTACCAATGATCTATTCAGGCCTTTGGGTGCCTGGATAGAAAGCCTTTTAAATGGTCCTTCAGCTTCTAGTCTCTCCCCTCTCCAATCTGTAATAGCTCCTGGAAGAAAAATAAAACACACCATGTAAGGACACAGTAAAGTAGATGATTCCGTCCAAGGTGGGAAAAAACATCTGTTGTCCTTAGATAAGAGATACTTGAAGCTTTGGAACACAATACTTCATACACTGACTATGCCTTTTCACTGTCTGTCCCCCTACATACAAATAGTTACCTCAACCTCATTGTCTTAGATCAAGCAGATGTCTTTAACAATTGTAAAAATATTTGGTCACCTCCTCTTCTTTCCTGCCCTTGAATGGGGATTGTTTTCTTATTCCAATAAAAAAAAAAACCTTACCAGCTACATGGCAAATATTTTCCCAGAAACTACCCTTTTCCCTTTAATTGATTTTCCCCTTTCTCTACATTTATTTCCTGAGAAAGGTGTTAATTTTCATTCTTAAATGGGTGCAGAATGTTTCTGGTTAGCTGTGTACTTTAAGCAAATGTGAATAAGTATAAAGGCAAGCCTGTGCCCTGGGAAGCTGGAGTTGCTATCAGTGAGCAGTCTTCCTTTGCTTGTTAAATACTTTTCTTTTCACTTTGGCATTTCAAGTTATTCAACCCCTAGGCAGGGAATCTAGTTGGAGGTTGAGATTCTCTCTGGGCTCTCCAGGAAACCAGGTTGAGAAATTCCCCAATTTCTTCCAAAATCATATTCTTAATAATAACATTCTTGAGAGTTGAACTATAAGGAAAGCTGAGCACCACAAAACTGGTGCTTTCAAATTATGGTGCTGGAGAAGACTTTTGTGAGTCCCTTGGACTTCAAGGAGATCAAATCAGTCAGTACTTAAAGAAATTAATTCAGACTATTCACGGGAAGATCAAATATTAAAGCTGAAACTTAAATACTTTGGCCACATAATGAGAAGACAGAACTCATTGGAAAAGACACTGATGTTGGGAAAGATTGACGGCAGAAGGAGAAGGGGATGGCAGAAGATGAGATGGATGGGGAGTGTCTTGGAAACAATAAACATGAGCTCGGAGAGATTTTGAGAGATAGCAAAGGACAGAAAGGCTTGGTGTGCTATGGTCCATGAGGTCGCAAAGAGCTGGCCATGACTGAATGACTGAGCAACAACAATATTCTTTGTTTTGTTTTGTTTTTGCCTTTTGGAGGGCAATTGGGGCTAAGTAACTTGCCCAAGGTTACACCGCTAGTTTTTTGTGTTAAGTGTCTGAGGCTGGAACCAAACTCAGGTCCTCCCAACTCTGGGGCCAGTGCTTTTACTCACTGCGCCACCTAGGTACCCCAACAACAATATTCTTAAGATTCAGGTCTAATCATGCTGCTACCTCACTCAAAAATTTTCAGTTGTTGACTACTGGATAAATACAAGCCCTTCAGCCTGTCAACAAAAGCCCCCTATAATCTGATTTCAAATGGCCTTCTTAAGTGAAGTAATAGAAATATATTACTCCTTTTCATTCACTCTACATTCTGACAGAGTAGATGATGATTTGTATCTTTAATCAGAGGTGTCCTCCAAGCCTGAAATATGTTTCCCTCTCTCTTCCAGAACTCCTTAAAACCCTGGTCTTTCCTCAAGAGTCAAAGCAACCCAGTTCCAGGAGCTTTTCCTAAACCCCTTTATCCTTCTGTCCCTAGTTATTACTGTTTTCTTCTCTTGTATTTATTTAGCTTTGAATCTGTATCTCCCCTAAGGAAAATATAAATTTCTCAGGGGAAGGAACAGTTTCTTTATTGTATTTTTGTCTCTAACACCTTGCCCACAGTAGGTGCTCAATTTTTTTCTTTTAAAAAAATTTAATTTAATTAATTTTTTTCCTTACATTTTAAGTTCCAAACTATCTTCCTCACTCCCTCCCCATCCTACACTAGAAAAGGCCACCATTTGATGCAGATTTATAAATATACATAAAACCATACTATGCATACTTCTATTTATCAGTTCTTTTTCTGGAGATGGATAGCATTTTCATTCATAGGTCCTTTATAGGTGATTTGAGAATTTATAGTACTCAGAATAACTTTGCAATTCACAATTATTCTTTGAACAGTATTGCTATTACTGTATACAACATTCTCTAGGTTCTGCTCACTTCACTTTTCACTTTTTCCTGAGAGTCTTTCCATGTTTTTCTAAAATCAACCAGCTCACCATTTCTTACAGCACAGTAGTATTCCGTTACCATCATACCCCACACAACTTGCTTAGGCATTCCCCAATTGATGGGCATCTCCTCAGTTTCCAAGGTGCTTAGTAATTTTTGTGGAGTTGAGTAGCTAAGTAGAAACACACTTCACTTTTGTTCCCTTTTGTCCTTTGGGATGAGATCTGGAGTAAGATGTAATATTTTCTCAGCACGCTCCTGCAACAAATAAGAGGCAGTATGGAACCGATTAGAGCAGCATTTCTCCAGTAGTGATCCACTGTGGCCCAAAATTTTATCAAAAGTGTCAGGCATGATGATTTGTTGTCTGGCAGAATTTCTGAGCATGAGATCTCACTATCTTTGATTTTCCTTCAAAGCAAAAAGATCATTCCACAAGCAAGAAGAGAGATATTATTCTCTGTTTTGCTTATTTTCTCATTATTCCCTACCTTTTTATGGTAGCTGACAATATTGATCCTCACAGCTCTCTATTCACCTTCCTTTCTACTCCATGAAAAATGAGAAGGAACATAGATTTAGAGTTGGAAAGATCTTAGTTCATTCCCCACCCCCATTTTACACATGATGAAACTGTGGCCCAGATGTCAAGTGAATTGTCCAAGATCAAGTAATAAATGATAGAGTTGGGATTTGAACCCAGGGCCTCAGACTCCAAGGATCATGCTTAGGACAGTGGTATGACTCGAAGAGAACTCCTCTTTCCCAGTATAAGCAGATGAGATACACAGTAACAGAAAACTCCTCCCTACCCTCCATCGGATACTTAGTTTTTACTACTTACCCTCCCCATCTCCTTTTCAACCACTCAACTCTACCACTATTCATGCCCAAGGTGAGATGAGACTTTTGGTGGGAGACTGGTGGCACTATGGAAAGGGTAGCAGGAAGGGTTGGAAAAGGGGGAAATAAAAGGTAGGTGGATAGATTGGACTGCACTATGGAGTCTTTTGCCCTGTCTAGAGGGGATGTACAAATTCTCTCTGCAACTTTGCCCACACTTTTTTTTTTTTTAAGCAATCAGGGTTAAGTAACTTGCTCAAGGTTACACGGCCAGTTATTTCTGGGTGTGGTGCTGAGTGTCTGAGCCCGGGATTCGATCTCCAGGTTGTCCCAACACTGGAGCCGGTGCTCTTACTCGCTGAGCCACCTGGCCGCCCCTAAGCAATTGGGGTTAAGTAACTTGCTCAAGGTTACACGGCCAGGTGTTTCTGGGTGGGTGCTAAGTGTCCGAGCCCAGGATTCGATCTCCAGGTCTTCTCAACACTGGAGCCGGTGCTCTTACTTGCTGTGCTACCTGGCCGCCCCTTTGCCCACACTTTGTAACTTCTCTGTGCCCAATGTTAGGCTGTGCTGTCCCTCACCGATGGGCTTAAAAATGGTGATAGGAACATAGGAAAGGAAATAGAAATCATAAAAATTATTTAAAGCCAGAAAGAACTTTAAAGGCCATCTTGTACAACCTTCTCATTTTACAGATGAGGAAACTGAGGCATAGAACGTTTCCTTAACTTTTCCAAGGTCACAAGGTGGCGGAAGTGAGAACTGAACTCAGCTCTCGTGACTCCAAAGTCAGTATTCATTTCACTACACCATACTTTCTTGTTATTGATGAGCTTCTTTCATAGAAGAGTCCACATAGATTTATTTTTCACAAGTCAGTCTCAGGCTAAGAGATTGATGGTATTGAAAGCTAGGAGCCTCTGAAATGACTCTTATGGTTTATAAACTAACAATGAACGGAATCCCCTGAAAAGTCTGATAAATACTTGGTGGAGGTCAGCTTGCCAGTTGGAAATTATAGAATTGTAAACTAGAAATCAGTGAATGGATAGTGCTAATAAAACAGTGTTGTGGGTTAAACATTTTAGCTTTGTACTTTCGTGTAATGTGAAAGATAGAAGCTAGTTTTGTTAATGAATGGTCATCATATACAGAATAGTTTACAAACCTCTCTTATTTTGGTGTCTACTAAAAAAATTATTAATGTGATATATACCTGGAAAGCCCAACTCCCTTGGCAGGATATTGGTGTTTTGGGAACTGTTTTGAAAAAATGTTATTTCTTTCTCACTTTACCCATTCTTAAAGCTGAAGCTGACCAGTGCTGACATCAACACAGAACTCTTCCTTAGAATCAAGGAATGTCAGAGCTGGAAGGACCTTGGGGAACATAGGGTCTTATCCTTTCATTTTGCAAGTGAAAAAATCTCACCATGAGAAATGTTTTTATCACATTTCATTGTTTTAAAAAATTGTCACTCTGGCTGATTGGTTAGTGGTTAGCTTAATAAAGTTAACAATTCCTGTCCTTTTGGCTCTATCCACTTAGGCTTGGGCATTATAAATATAATATTTCACTGGGAAGATAGCAAAAAACATTTACTTTCTTGTCTAATACTAGGTTTTTAATGATTTGGGAACAGAAGTAGAAGGATAATTCCCTAAGGAAGAGAAAGATCTTTCAAGGAAAAAAATGCAGATACTGTCTTTTACCTTGATCCCAAAAATGTTGAAGGAAGGAACTGGTGAATTTTACACAGACTTTTTGAAGTGTAGTTGTGTTTCAGAACTACAATAGCAAAAGAAAGTCCTTTGATGATACAGAATTTGTTTTATTTTATGTGCTTATTAATTAGAGCATTCTCTCCCCCATATTAAAAGAAGATTTAATAAATTGGAACAATAAGTAGAGACATAGGACTTTTTAAAAATCTTGATATTTTTAAGTTTTCATGGTTCCTTTTAATGTTCTCTGAGTATAAGGCCCATTCTGTCCTTTCAGATATATAGTCCTTTGATCTCTAAAGCAATCCCATTCGGTTGTAAATGTATGCCTGCTCTTTGATCTGATACTTAACTGGTTTTACTTAAAAGAGAGAACTTCTTTTATCAATGTGGTGTTTACTAGTTCTCTTTCTCCCAAAGATGGTTTAAATTGGCATTATTTAGATGAAAAGTTATAAAGTTCCATGAGAGCCTGCCATCCTGCAACCCCAAATGTTCTATTTTATGCTCAGCAAAGCCAAATGCATTTCAAAATGAACTTCTTTTGTGGTTATCTTTTAATACTAGCAAAACATTCGGAAAATTAGCACCCTATTAAAAAGAAAACAAAGAATGGCAAATGGAACTCGATATCATTCACTGCGCAGTCTGTACAATTGTTCACCAGGGACGCAGGTATTGTATTTTCAAACATTCTTGCACCATAATGCTATTGGAATATAGAATGCTATATTCCAATGAATGGAAATGGAACTTTTTTTAATTAGAAAAGCTAGAGAATAAAAGAAAGAACGGCACAGATGAAAAGTAAAAAGGATGTTTATTTATTCTTTCCTTCAGGATCAATTTTAAAATATCATTTAAGAGCTAGTCCATGTGTTTTTAGCATAGTCTGAGATCCCTGAGCTGCAGGAGTGGGACCTCTGAGTATAACTGAGCCCCTAGTGCACCAAAATGCTCACAACACAAAGCGGTGCAGATACCTGCCTGGTCCTTTATCTCAGTGCTATGAAAGTCTGAGACAGCTATAAATTGTCACTGGGTAATTGGCTATAGGCCTATAACTTTCCTAGGCAGACTTTAGGGAGTGGCTGAACATGTCAATCCACATCTGTGGAAATGCAGCAAAATTTTCTACATACATTTTTTTGAACTCTAATCATGTTTTCAATTTTAAAGGATAAAGGAACTGTCTCTTCTTGTTAAGAGTCAGTTAAAACCCCTCCCATGCTAATTGCTCTCTCTCTTTTTTTTTTAATGGGGTCTCTCTGTCTTGCCCAGGCTGAAAATGCAGCAGCTACTCATGGCCCTTATCCCAATGGCGGTCTGCAGGAACCTCTGACCTGCTTCATTTTCCCAGAATGGCTTGTAAGCCAGTTCCTTCCCCCAAAGCCCTTAGGCAGCCTGGTATACCTCTGTTCTCTGGGGCTCACTGTATTAGTGCTGGAAGTACTGCAGAAACAGTGTGTACTTTAGCCCTACTGCAGGGCAGAACATCAGACCTCAAGCAGCCAATAGCCTCAGGCTTCTACTTCTAGCAGGGATTATAATTATTCAATATTTACTAAGTACCTACTGTGTGCCAGCAACAGTGCTAAGTGCAGGAGATACAAAGGAAAGCAAAAGAATCCCTTCTCTCAAATGTAATGGGGCAGACCCCATGCACACAACTATGTGCATACAGGCTAGATACAAGACAAACTACAAATGATCAATAGAGAGAAGGCACTAAAATTAAGGGAAATCAGGAAAAGCTTCCTGTAGCAGGGGAGATTTAAGAAAGGACTTGAATGAAGCCAGGGAGGCCAGCAGGTGGAACTGAGGAAGAGTGCTTTGTACACATATGGAACAGCTAGTGAAAATCCAGGTCCAAGATGTCCAGAGACAGCAAGGAGACAGACTACTGTCATCAATCAAAGAGTACATAGAAAGGTGTGTATAAGGTGTAAGTAAACTGGAAAGGTGAGAGGGACAGATTATGAAGGATTTTGAATGCAAAATAGTGGGTTTTATATTTGATCTTGCAGGTAATAGGGAGCCGTTGGAGTTTATTGAGAGACACAGTCATATTTGACCTTTAGGAAGATCACTTTGACAGCTGAGTGGAGGATGAAGTGGAGTGGGGAGAAACTTGAGTCTGGCAGACCAACCAGAAGGTGACTGCAATAGTCCAGGTGTGAAGCGATAAGGCCCTGTACCAGAGTAGTGGCAATGTCAGGAGAGCAGGGAGCATATTCAGGAAATATTACAAAGGTTCCAGGACCTGGTAACGGATTGGATATGGGAGGGGATGGTGACAGAGAGGATATAGATGTGGACAACAGCTAAGTTGTGAGTCTGAGTGACTAGGAGAACATTGGTGCGCTCAACAGTAATAGGGAAATTAGGAAGAAGGAACAGTTCAGGGGGAAGTTAGATTTTGGACATGTTGAGTTTAAGATGTCTATGTGTCTACCCAGTTCAAGGAATCCAAAAGAAAATTGGAGATTCAAAACTGGTGGTCAGTGAACAAGTTAGGACCGGATAAGTAGACCTGAGTGCCATCAAAAGAGATGTGATCATTGAATCCATTGGAGGTGCTGAGATCACCAAGTGAAATAGTATAGAAGAAGAGGAGAAGAAGGCCCAGGAAAGAGAACTGTGGGACACTCATGGTTAGTGGGCATGACCCAGATGAAGATCCAGCAAAGGAGACTGAGGAGGGTCAGACAGTTAAGAGGAGAAGCAGGGGAGAGCAGTGTCACTAAAACCTAGAGGAGAGGGTATTAAGGAGAAAGTACTGTATTTTTTTTTAATTTCTACAAGACATTGAAGTTGTTTGTAGATGACAGGAATCTACAGACATGAAACTTGTTCCTGTGGTCAGGAACTGATAGTAAATTGAGGACCATCTCTATGGGAATAGTAAAAACGTGTAAGAATTTTGTTGTTATTTCAGCCATGTCTCCTACTCTGTGTGACCCCATTTAGGGTTTTCTTGGTAAAGATACTGGAGTGGTTTGTCATTTCCTTCTCCAGTTCATTTTTCAGATGAGGAAACCGGGGAAACAGGGTAAGTGACTTGCCCAAAGTCACACAGCTAGGAAGTACCTGAGGCCAGATTTGAGCTCAGGTCTTCCTCACTCTAGGCCCAGCACTCTGCTGCACCATCTAGTCACTCCATATGTAAGAAAAGGCCCTCTAAACAACAACAGCAAATGAATGAGAACATGGTTGGCCTTGGTAACTCCTTTTTTCTGTTTTTTCAACATATTGTCCAGTGCTGCCTCAGCAGAGCAGAGGCCAGACGGGATGCAGCCAAAGTGGCCCTGATCAATTCCCTCTTCAATGAGCTGCCCTCTAGAAGGATCACTAAGGAGTTCATTATAGAAAGCGTTCAGGAAGCCATTGCCTCCACAAGCGTAAGTGCTACTACCTACAAGGGGTGAGAAACTGGCAGCAGTGAAAATGGTGGGATGTTTTGGGGTTATCAGACAAGTTTCTAAGTAGGTTTTTCTTTAAGGTCCACATGCACTTGACCTTTCTTATTTCACTGAAGCCTGATAGGGGAAAAAACAGTGGGCTAGAAGTCAAGAAAACAGAGATCAGGTGCTAGCTCCCATCTTAGGGGAAAAGAGTTCATCTCTCCGGGAGAGTTTCTCAGTCTTTAAGTGAACGCTGATAGTTTTTGCCCCCCATTCACAGCCCAGATCTTACCTATGAGAAACCAACTAACTCTCTGAACTTTTAAAGAGGTGTTAATTCTTCTAACGCCATAAGACCTATTTTGTTAATGACTTCTTCAATACCCTAAACCTTAAAAAATAAACTAGTGATCTGAAATAGTCAATGTACTTATGGATTATTGTCTGTTGATGGTCATTCACACACCTCTTTCCCCCTTCATTACCCTAGTCCTTCCTCAGAGCTCTACATTTGGAATCTGAAGATGTCAGTTTAAATCTGGGTACTGCTCCTTATCTATATGCCCTTAGATAGAACACTCCACTTCTCCGTATCTCAGTTTCTTCATTTGTAAAGTGAGGGGGTTGAATTAGGCAATCTCCAAACTTGCCCTTAGGCTAACTGAAATGATTCTGTCATACTGAAATCAATTGCTGCTTACACATGTGGCATGAAATTAAACTATTTCTAGAATTATCCTAGGCAAGAGGTTCCCAAAATTGTTTAGCTTACTTCCCCCTTAAAAAAAAATTGCTCAGTACTCCCCTGGAAATCTACTTTCTTTAACTCTTTAAAAGTTTTTTTGAAATTTGCCTCATTTCAAAAAATATATTAAATGACATCTTAAATTTAATAATTTATTGTAAATTTATGTTTTTTTTCCTGTATTGAAATTTTGATGACACAATATTGCATCATGTAACTGTAGAGGATCATATTGTAAACAAGTCATTACATATTTCTGCTGATGCATGCTAGACTTCTTGACAATGCTGACATGCTTGCCTGCCAACACTTACTTGTTCAGACCTGTCTGCTGACTTGACCACTGATGGGTTATAACTTGCATTTTGTGTTTATTTGGAAAGTAATATGATCTCTATGAGTTTAATTCTGTTACACAACAGATGAAACATGTACAAACAACTTTTCAAAATTTTCTTCTCTTTTTTCCTTATACATCCACTACCCCCTTACTTTTATTTGGTGCCCCCCCCCCGCAATTGCAACCAAGGCAACTACTGCCCCCTCCATTGTTCCAGTGCCCCCATGGGGTCAGCATTGCCCATTTTAGGAACCTATGTCTAGTGGCTCAGGGGTGGGGAACCTGTGGCCTCTAAGACACATGTGGCCCTCCAGGTCCTCAAATGAGACCCTTTGACTAAATCTAAACTAAACAGAACAAATCCTTTTAAAATTTGGACTCAGTCAAAAGGCTTTACCCAAGAACCTAGAAGGCCCTAGAAGGCCATGGGTTCCCAACCCCTGGTAACCTATGCTGTTTTGATCAAAAATGCTCTTATCACTTATAAAAGATGAAAAAGAATGAAAATTAGGGGCAGGAGAGGAGTTGCACCTGCAAAGAGATGCCTGAGAGACTTCTCTATCTGACCCTGGATGAAAGGAGGGCTTGATTTCTGAGTTTGTTGAATTTCACATGAATACCTTTGAGCAGCAAAGTCAGGAAAATGGAGCTTGGTTTCTTTAGGTGTGGAATTTACCCTCAGGGTAGGGAGAGTGTTAGGGGATTTCTGGGTGTAAAGGTAATTTATCATTTTTTAATGGAAATTTTAAAGGTAAAAAAGTATAAGCTTTGCAGACCTCTGGGTATATTTCCTCTGGGATATTTAAAAGCCAGCATAAATATTTCAGTAGCAGTATGTTAATGTTATTGCATTCAAAAGCTATGAATTTGCTGCTACCTGATGCAGCTGTTTTGTTTGTTCAGTCCCACAAAGCCACCATTGCTGACCTTCAGAGGAATTCCTGACCATTCATTACTGGATGGTCTTTATTAAAGGGCCTAATTCTTGCTAGATCCACTTAGCCCACAGGCTTTTTTCAGAGCTTATTTTCCCCCATCTATGTTTGAAGGAATTCAGTTTCTACCCTTTACCTATCCACCTAGTTTCCTGAGGTTTAAATAATCCAAGCGTGAAGGAAATACAAGCCAAGAGCCACATCCATGCCAAACAGCAGAGTATTATAGAAAGCCTCAGTCACGAATCATGAGCATAAAGTATGGACGGTTCTTACAACTGTACAATTTTTCATAGATCAACTTCATGCTCTCTCCTAGCAGTGCCCAGGACACTGCCATCATTCAGACGGTCATGTTAGCAGACAGCTAAGAAGGCATTTATAAGGCAACAATATAAAAGTGGGATGGGAGGGAAGCCGTTACAAGTAAAAATCAATTTGTAAGTGATTTCTATTATTATATAACTTGTGGGTCTGAAATTAGAAGGGATCTCAGAGGTCACCTAGTCCAGTTCTCTCTTTTTACAGAAAAGAAAACTGAAGAACAAGGAGATTGAGTTATTCAACCAAGGTAGCAAACATCAGAGGCATAATATAGGGGAAGGGGAAGGGAAGGGAACAAGTGTTTACTGAGCACCTTTTATGTGCCAGGTACTGCACTGTGTTTTTACAAGCTTTATCTCATTTGGACCAAGGTCCATGACTACAGAACCAGGACTCCAAGACTCTCTCTCTACTATACCAAACAACCTTCCAATGGACTTTCATTCTGATGAAAAACTCAGTCAAAAAACTTTTCCATCCTAAAATGGAGAGATTAAGAATCTTATCCAAAGTCAACCACTGAACTAGTCTTGGGGTGGTTTATTATCAAGCCTATTGTGTTTCTCTGGGGTTAATGTCACAAGACATGGTGAAGGAGAACTCATTGTGCAACAAAAATCAGTGAGTAATCTTTCCTTCTCATGCTTTTTCCCAAGGGCACTATAAATGATGCTGATGACCCAAGCACCAGCATAGGAGCCTATCACTACATGCTGGAATCAAACATGGGGAAAACTATGCTGGAATTTCAGGTACTGATTTTCTTCTGTTTATTTATACACTTCACACACACACACACACACACACACACACACACACACATGCTGATTCCTTCTGGCAAAATACTCTAGATTCAAGGTACTCTGTGGATCTATATCTATAACATATCTTTATATGTCTACATCTATACACATAATATCTATATTTATAGATCTATAACACATCTCTATATGTCTATATCCAATCATATAATATCTATATATCTATACCATATCTCTATATGTCTACATCTATACATATATCTATATTTATAGATCTATATCTCTAGATATTATCTCTATATCTATACATATAATATCTATATTTATAGCTCTATATCTCTATATCTATGCATATATCTATATATCTATACCATATCTCTATATGTCTACATCTATACATACAATATCTATATTTATAGATCTATAATCTATCTCTATGTCTATATCTATACATATAATATCTATATTTATAGATCTATAATATATCTCCATATGTCTGTATCTATACATATAATATCTATACCATATGTCTACATCTATGCATATAATATCTACATATCTGTAATATATCTCTATATGTCTACATATATATAATATCTATGTCTATATATGTATGCATGTCATAAACCCCCACCAATATACTTACTTTTATTATTTAGCCAGAGGTTGAAATTAGTTCACAGTAAAGGCATTTAATGACATATAGTGGGAAAAGTAGTCATTGGACATTTTCTTGAAAACAAGTAAGAAATGCACTTGCCCACAAATAAACATGTCATAAGTGGGAAGAGTGGACACCTCTACAGAATATGTGGCAAGGTTACATACATGGAGGAGAACACCTAGAGGGAACATGCGGCCAGGGGGTGTACGTAGAGGGGGCAATTCAATACTGTGGGACCACCAGTATCTCCTGGCAATGTTATCATGTTGTACACCATACCAGCTTCCTGCTGGTCTCAAAGGGAATGTAGTCTCTGCCAGTTAGTACTCAGTTAATTTCCTGTTCACTGCTAGGGGTGGGTCCTGTAGAGCTTCCAGCTTCTCTCCTAAAAGCATGTGTATGTGTATAGAGGCAGCACAGTGTATTTGTCAGAGTTTGCTTTAGTCAAGAAGACCAGAGTTCAAAATCCTGCCTCTAACAGGTGACAGTGACTGCCTCTGATAGGTCAAATCTGCCCTCTGGGTGAGTGACCCTAGAGAAGTTCTATTACAGCTCAGTGTCCCAGGGAACTCCATAAAACTATGAATTATAGCACAGTTGCTGATCTATTGGTATATATATTGGTAGAGGAGAGTTCCCTACATCAATATAATAATGTATCTTGTTTAAAAAAAATCGCAGTAATGGTTGATGTTTTTATTGTTTTGAGAGGCTTATTAAATACTTTACATATGTGATCTCATTTTGATCCAACTAGGCAGTGCCAAAATGATTATTTTTATTTTATAAATTAGGAAACTGACACTCTGATAGTGGGAGTGATTCATCTATAGTCAATAGTTAGTTTAAGACAAAGTTGAGACTAGAACCCAGGGCTTCTGACTCTACATCCAGTGGATTTTCTACTAGATCCCACAGCCTCGCTGCTTCTAGTGAGGAGATTGCTGCTCTGGTGGAATGGTACCCCACAACAGGGAATTTAGGGAAATCCTATGCTAGAGTGATAACCTAAAAGGAGTTGGCAAAAGGCAAAGCTCACTGCACTTCATGTTTTCTGATGATCTAAAATCAAAGGGACACCCTGCTTCCGCTACTATGGAAGTTACATTTCAAGCTTGAGGAAACAGCAGCTTGTCTGTGTTTTTGTGTCTATTCAGTGAAAACCTGGAATTATTTTGAATCTGCCTAAGGTGGCTCAGTTAATCCCACCAAAAGCAGGGAAATGAACAGAACAAATTTGGGATTCTATTTAGTGCTATGAGTTAGGAAAGAGTCTGTTCATTCTTCTTTTTATTAATACTTTTATGGGCCAATAAAGGGTTGTGCATTTTCTGTATGCTTTAGGTGTATGTGTAGTATACGTCCATAAATATTAAGTAATTATGTGAACCATATTGAACAAATGCTTTCCAAATTCTCAAAACCAGATGTTGGATACAGGAGGGAAAAGACCCATCTTGATAGAATAGATCTGTGTTGGCAATAAGGGAGGAAAATCCCTGAAGTGCATCCCTTCCCATTCTTCCTTTCCATCAGATACATGTGCATGCTTGGAAACAAGTGCTTTCTTTTGTAGCCTGGGTTAAACATGAATATGCATGTGATTCCCACCCAAAACGAGATGTTTCTGCAACAGGAACCACAAGTCGATATCCCTGATGGACATGACACATCAGGAAAACATTCTCATGTGAATCACACAGGATAAAATACAAGGCTGGTGTTTTCTGACTGCTGTGGAGACACCAAGGAGATCCATTTTCCAGTTTGGGAAATGAAATGTGAGATGACCTTGTGGCTGCAGGATTATATGAATGTAGAAAACAGTTTTTGTTTTGGTGGAGAGGGTTTATTGTGAAGAAGATTCCAGGCATGATTTGTAGGGGGGAGGGGAAGCTAGACAACGAGTCTCTTCAAGGTCAGGTTACAGTCAGCCAGGTGCCATCTTTAACTTGACTCTGCAACTGATTAGTCCTTGAGAACTAATACAATCCCAGAAAGAACTGTTTGCTTATATCTTGCTAAACTATCCAGGTCACCTTTAAAAAACCTCATCCCATAAACAAGTTTCCTCTTAAATCCGTTCTCTTGGGTGGTGAGATGATGCCCACCTGTTTTCCAAGTTATCAATTTACAGTGTTTGTTTTTTCTTCTTTCTGATGAAGTGCAGAGCCAGCCCAGGCCTCTCAGAGACACTTGAGGGAGTGGCATGTGCATTATCTCCCCAAAAGGCAGCTGGAAAGCCAAACATCATTGCTAATGGGAGACAACAACAGGAAGCTCTGTTCTGACAAAGTCCAGTTGTTTCTGGTCTTAAACTGAATGAATGACAGAGTGAACAGGGAAGTCTGGTATGGTGATGACCCCAGCTATTTTTTCCCCCAAAGGGAAGACCTAGGGCCTGATTCACAGTCTTTAAAAAAAAATCCAAAACAATCAATTGCCTGTAAGAAATTCAGATCAGCCTGTAGTGTACCACATGAACAGTGTGCTACACAGAAAATTCCATGAAGTAGAACAGATGCCACCCTCACACTATGTGTGTTTCTTTTCCAGTGACAATATTTTTTCAGGAAGAGGACATACTTTTAAAAGCTCAATTTGAAAAGCATTTATTAGGTTTCTTTTCTGTGCAAGGCATGGTGCTAGGCATTGGGGATGAAAAAATAAAATGAAACAGTTTGTAACCATCCTTGTCCTCATGAGACTTGACATTTCTCCGAGAGGACTAGAACATGTACACAGAGAGGTGTAATCCAGGACTCTCCCTATCCCCCCAAAACTTGAGGCTCACATGGTTCAGGTCTGATCCTGGGGACAGACACCACCATTTTCTTTTTTTTTTTGTCTCACTGTTCTTACCTGGAGTTATTGCAGAAAAAAATCTGCAACATTTGGCTCATGCTAGCTCTCCTTAAATATGGGTATCTGGGTTCTAGAAACTAATTAGGCACTCAAGGTAGCAATGTACATGGATAGGGAAGCATTAATGTTGCCCCACAAGAAATGCAGAAGCTGGGGCGGCCAGGTAGCACAGCGAGTAAGAGCACCGGCTCCAGCATCGGGATGACCTGGGGATCAAATCCAGGCTCACATACTTAGCACCACACCCAGAAATAAGTGGCCTTGTAACCTTGAGCAAGTTACTTAACCCCGATTGCTTTTAAAAAAAAATACAGAAGCTATACAAGATTCACAGGAATGTGGCCACTAACAGGCAGAGAAATATAAGTTCTTCAAATAACTCTTCAGTTCCCTATAGAAGGGACCTACATTTAAGGCTGCCTTTGGGGCAAACTTTTGACAATCTGCTAGCTCCCTCTCCTTCCTATAGTACTATACAACCCCCCCAGACTTGTATCAACTTGTGTTTTGGCCTCTTCACAGAAGGCATACATATTCTGAGGCTGTTGCACTGTCACGATAAAAGATCTGCAATAAAGAGAAACTGAGGCACAAAATTCCAAACATAATAAATTTATTGGCAAGGCTAGCAATTACCAATAAAAGGAGGTCAATGTTTCCTCAGTAACCAAAGATACACCCAGCAATGAGAGCAGCTTTTTATAAAATTGGTTACAAAAGGTCCAGGGATACAAACTAAACTAAGAATGTGATCAGTCTAAAGCAAAGATGAGGACTTATTCATGCTTACTCCAATGAGGAGATCTCCAGAATCCATGGCAATGAGGAAAACACAGAGTTGGTCAACATCCCCTGGAAACTCTCATGCCGGGCATCACCCAGCACCAAAGAGACCCAGTGCTAGGTAAAAACATCCTGTCACTAGGCTGGCTCATCTCCCTCATCTCTCTCCTCCTTACTGGGATATTAAGTCCAGGTTGTAGCACAGAAGATGAAAGAGCATAAACTCTTATAAGATCTACCACAGAGCCCTAAACAATCAAATCTAAGTGGATTTGACCCATTTGTACTGTTTCCAGTGATTAGCTATAACGCTTAACTATTCAGCAATAATCTAAATTTCACAGCACAAGCCACACCCTTTCCTGGAATCTGCTCTGTACAAGCCACACACTGGCTTTGCTATCTATGTGGGATGCTGCTTAGAATTACATGAGAACATGGAGTCATGAAATTTCCATCTCTCCTTAGATAGTCTGAATTCTAAAATCTTAAGCTTGGGGCCATTTACAAGGCAACCCCCAAGGTTAGGATTACTTTCCTGGGCAAGCATATGTCTGTTTCTGACTGTTCCTTCTGTTTGGTCATAAACTCTTAATAGATATTACAGGTCCATTTTTCTATGCTCCTCTAATTTGCTTATGAGTTCACCCTGTATGCTTAAATCATATATCCATTTTGACCTTATCTTGGCATACGATGTGAGATGTTGCTCTATACCTAATTTCTACCAAACTGCTTTCCAGTTTTTTTAGCTTCCTTGAAGCTGCAAGTACTAACACTCCTTTCTGCCTTGGAACGGTGCCCCAGAACTGTGGATAGGCAATGGAGTTGCCAAAAAAGCACCTTGTCCTATGTCAAGTGCCAGTACAGGGTTCCCTGTAGTATCTTTCTGACTAATTGTCCAATCCCTTTGCCATGTCTGAGCTGAGAGCTCCTGAAGCTGCCACCACCACTGTTGCAGCTCCTTCTGAGGTGCTGCTAATTTTAGAGCTTCTCCAAGATGCCAGCCAATACCACTGCTGTTGCCACAGTGCCCCATGCTGGCCCCATCCTGTCACACACCCCTCTTTCTGACCTCCTAAGTTCTCTTGTTCTGGACAAAATGCCTCACCCCAACCCTTTGTTGACTCTGCAACTCCAGAATTTGATTTGTAGTGTTATTTTAAAGTTGTTCGGAGAGTAATTTTGGGAGAGTTCATCTGAGTTTCTGCCTCTACTCCACCATCCAGTCTTCCCTCCCCTCCCCAGACAATGCTATTCATGGACTTTTGAAGGATAATACAGGAAGGAGACAAAAAATGTGCAAAACAGAAAAGAAAAATCTATGTTTTTTTTTTTAAATAAGCTATTTCTTCATCAATTATAGAGGATTCACAGCATTTTGGATGCTAATATCAGAGTCCTCAATGTACCTGCTACATGAGAAACAGGAAATGACACTAAAAAAAAAACCAAAGAGGAAATCTATGCTGGGGGTGATAGAATTTTCATGCGATTGATCCTCAAAGAGGAGGTAATATCAAAGGATTTGAGTGGAGAGAGAAATGAGAACCTCAGACCTTATTATTGCCTTAAGATGACAAGGGAATACCATCACATACCTATTTTCCCAGTTTGGGTTTTTTTTTTTTTTTTGGAGGGGAAGGGGAAAAGGCAAGGCAATTGGGATCAAATGACTTGCCCAAGGCCACACAACTGGTAAGTATCAAGTGTCTAAGGTGGGATTTAAACTTAGGTCCTCCTGACTCCAGGGCCAGTGCTCTATTCACTGCACCATCTAGTTGTCCCTTATAATATTTTCTTGAGAAAAATCTATATATGGGGTGGCACAGTAGATAGGGTGCTAGGTCTGGAGTCAGGAAGACTGGCCTCAGACACTTACTAGCAGTGTGACCCTAGGTAAGTCACTTGACACTGTTTGTCTAAGTTCCTCATCTGTAAAATAAGCTGGAGAAGGAAATGGCAAACCACTCCAGTGTCTTTGCCAAGAAAATTCCAGATGGAGTCACAAAGAGTCAGACACAACTGAAACAAATGAACAAGAACATCTGCATAGCTGTATATTTATCTATACATACCATGTTTCCCCGATAATAAGACACTGTCTTATTAATTTTTTTGGACAGAAAAACACCAGAGGGCTTATTTTCAGGGGAGGGCTTATTTTAATGAACATTGACAGCAATTTTAATAAACAGGTAAATGTGAACAAAAAAATGTACCTTTATTCAATAAGCAAATCACTGGGGAAGAACAGGATGACGCGCTCACTGCTGCAGCTCTGATTGGATGCAGCTCGGAGCACGGCATGAGTTTCACTGGGGGGAGGACACGGTGCATACAGAGGGTACCGTAATGTAGCGTGTAGTGCAGGGGATCACCTTCACTACAGTAGCAATCTCAATAGGGCTTATTTTTGGGGGAGGGCCTATTTTAGAGGAATCTTACACAGTACGGGGAGGGCTTATTTTCGGGATAGGTCTTATTATCGGGGAAACACGGTACATGCATATAATCTGTATATTTATCAACAGCAAGGAACAGTTACACTCTTCCTTTATCTCACCTCTTTTCAGACACATAATTAACTGAAAGATCTAGCAAAGATCCCATTATACTTATTGCTTGTTGACTATAAAAACAAGTGTTAGCTTTGGTAGGACAAAATGCCCCTTTAAAGTCTCCCTTCCAAAAATGGAAATTTATTCAACCCCTCTGAGCCCCAGGATCCTAAGCCATAAAACGTGATTTACATTTACATTGTACACTTAGATTTACACAGTGTTTTCCATGCATTTGGTCCTCAGAACACCTCCATAAGTCAAGTGCTGTTTTATCTCCATTTTACAGATGAGAAGAATAAGGCTCAGAAAGGTCAGCTCCATGTAATAAACATTTATTAAGCACCTACCATGTGCTGAGGATACAAATAAGAAAAACAGACAAGTCTCTGCCCTAAGGGAGTTTACAATCTAATAAAGAAAGGAAGTGGCAAGTTGGGAGGAAGGGGAGAGGTAATGTTTCTAAAGTCCAAACCAAGCAGAGCTGATGATGGAAAGTGGAGAATTAGCAAAAGCTTCGATCCCAGCCCTCTGTAAAGGAAAACTTTGGGAGGAGTTTGGTGCTCCACCCTCTAGCCCACCAATGACAGGGGGAGGAAACTGAGAAGTTGTTGAATATTCAAATGGGAATTGACCAGCACTATGAGATTTCAGGTGGATCGGTTTATCCTGGGTTGGGGCATCATGTTCCTGGAGTCCAAACCAAGCAAGATGCTGATGAAAAATGGAGAGTAAGTCCATATGATATGTCCAGGGTCACAGATACTAAATGTCTGCCACAGGATTTGAACCCAATTCTTCCTGAATTTAACTGCAGTATTGAATCAGCTGCTGCCTCACAGTCTCACATCTATGTGTCCAATACTTGTACCACCTTTCCTATGGGAAATATTGTGGAGAAAGAGCTTCATAAAGCTTAAAGAACTACATAAATATCCCTGGCACTATTGTACTGTGGCTGACATTCTGAGAGCAGTATTATGCAATCAGACGTTGAAAGTGGACAAGGGTGAAGTCATAATACAATAAGAATCATGGTTTCCCTGTTAAATTTACTTTTGTGACTATTTACTTCCTTTGAAATTTATTTAGAACTCTGCTGTTGCTGCAAGTATCAGTATGTTGTATTGGATGCTCATTTCAGATATCTGAGGTCTTTGGGGTTTGGAAAGTACCTTGGTTTGGAGTTGTTGGGTTTTTTTTTGGGGGGGGGGGTTGGCAGCTTCATTCTCCTTATACCACGGAGACCTCCAGGGAACCGAGGAAAGAGTGTTCTCAATCTCTGCCAACAAGTGGTTGGAGAATCTCTTCCTACCTCTCAGACTTCTTGAGAGTCCATCAGTAACAGACACTTCTGTCTCTGCAGGAGCTGATGATTGTTTTCCAGCTACTCCACTGGAATGGAAACCTGAAAGCCCTTAGGGAAACCAAGTGTTCCCGACAGGTAAGATGTGCCCACCTAAGGGAGGTGGATAGAGTTGGCTGACTTGGCATGAGTCGGGGAGATGAACCCGTCTATCAGGACATTTTGCCAGGAGGGGTCTATTATCACAGAGATATAGCCTCAGTAGTAATAAGGAGACAAGTAGTCATCCCAGATTTTCTTAAAAACCTTAGGGATGGGGAACCTGCGGCTTTGAGGCCACATGTGGCCCTCTAGGTCCTCAAATGTGGCCTTTTGACTGAATCTCCCGTTCTGTGAACTTGAGGACCTAGAGAGCCACATGTTCCCCACCTCTGCATCTAGTAGCCCCTTTGAACTACCCATCCTTATACTTATCCTTTGCCCATTTTGACACTACTCCATAGAAAGGCAAAATCCTCAGTGTGCATTTAGCTCTTTTTCTCCCACAATTTACTAAGTTTCATTTTCATCTTTCTCATCTTCAAACAGTCAACAAGCATTTATTAAGCACCTCCTGTGTGCCAGGCTCTGTACTGAGCACTAGGGATACAGAGAAAGGTAAATAAATGTTAGCTCCTGCTCCCAAGGAGCTCTCAGTCTAATGGGGGAGAAAAGGTAAACAGCTGTGTACAAACAGGATATATGTAAGATAAACAGAGATCATCAACAGAGGGGTGGTATTAGCATTAAGGAGGGATCAGTGAGGCTTCTTTGAAGGTAGGACTTCAGCTGTGACTTGAAGGAAGCCAGATAAGCCAGGAGGCAGAGTGGAGAAGCGAGAGCTCTCAGGCATAGGGCACAGTGAGAATGCCTGCAGTTGGAAGATGAAATAGCTTGTTTAAAGAGCCAGTGTCACTGAATTGCAAAGCATTGGGAAGGAGTGAGGGGTAAGGAGACTGCAAAGGTCGAAGTGGGGCAGATTATGAAGGACTTTGAACACCAAAAAGAGATTTTTTTTTTATCCTGGATCTGATAGGAGTCACTGGAGTTTATTGAATGGGGCAAGAGGAAAAGAGAAAAGGGGGTCACATGGGTAGACCTACTATTTAGGAAGATCACTTTGACAGTCGAGTGGAAGATGAATTGGAGTAGGGAAAGACTTGAGCCAGGTTGCCCAGAAAGCTATTTCAATAGTCCAGGCACCAGGTGATGGAAGCCTGTATCAAGGTGGTGGCAGGATCAGAGGAGACAAAGGGGTATGTGTGAGAAAGGTTGGTGAAGACAAAATTGACAAGACTTGGCAACAGATTGGATATGGGGGCACTGCGATGGAATGTGAGGAGTCGAGGATGATATTACAGGACTCTATGATTGGGAAGATCGTGGTACCTTCAACAGTAATATGGAAAGTGGGAAGAGGGGAAGGTTTGAGGGAAAGACCATGAGTTTAGTTTTTGACATGTTTATGGTTAAGATGCCAATAAGACATACAATTTTAGATGTCCAACAGGCAATTGAAGATGAAATTCTGGAGGTGAAGGAGAGGTTACATTCAGATGTTTATCTGAAAATCATACTCATACAGACAATTGAATCCATAGGTATTGATAAGATCATCCAGAGAAATCATTAGATGAAGAAGAAAAGAGGACTCAGGACCAAGCCCTGGCAAATCAACACTTCCCCCTCCCCCCTCCCCAACTCCCTTTAATGGATTTTCTTGAACTAAGATCAAGAAAAGGAGACTGAGAAGCAGGGTCATGAAACCTAGAGAAAACAGAATGTCAAGAAGAGGATGATTGACATTGCCAGGGGCTAAAGAGAGTTCAAGAGGGATGAGAACTGAGAAACATTAGATTTGGCAATTGAAGGATCATTGGTAACTTGGAAGAGAGAAGTTTCAGTTAAATGATGTTGGAAGTCAGGTTATAGAGAGAGTTAAGGAGAGAGTGAGAGGGAAAGAAATAAAAGCATTGGTTGTAGATGGCTTTCTCAAGGAGTTTAGCTACAAAAAGGGAAGAGAGATATGGGACAATAGCTAATCGGAATTGATGGGTCAACTGAGGATTTTTTGAAGATGGGGGAGAATATGGGCATGTTTGTAGGCAATAAGGAAGTAGCCAGTAGACAAGGAAAGATTGAAGACAAGTGAAGGTATAGGGATAATAGAAGGGGAAATCTGCTGGAGAAGACAGACTGGAATGTGATCACTTGTTCATGTAGAAGAATTAACCTTATCAAGAAGGGCCTGAGTTTAAACCTGGTCTCAGATATTTGCTAGCTGTGTGACATTAGAGAAGTCACTGAATCTCTGTTTACCTCAGCTCCCTCATCTGTAAAATAAGGACAATAATAGCAGGGTATTTTTTTTTTAATTTAGGCTATACAATATGCTAGCTACCCTGCAGGGTTGTTTTTGGAATCAAATGAGATCATACTTGTAAAAGTGCTTAGCATAGTGTACATAGTAGTACATAGCAGGTTCTACATAAATACTTATTACCACCACCACCACCCCAGACCTCACTGGGTTGTTGTGAAGATCAAATGAGACAATCTTTGTAAAGTATTTAGCACATTGCCTGGCTTATAGTAGAATCGCTATTAGATCTTAGTGATGAGATCAGTAGAAGGGGAAAAGAGGGAAATCTTGGTGAGTGGCATCAGTTTGTCCAGTAAAATATCTTCAGGACAGTAAGTTTGCAAGTTCATTTTTTTTCCATGTGGGCATTTTAAATCTTACTATATATGAAATATCTGGCATCAGAGGCACATATATGTGATAAATATTTAGCAATGGAAATTGACTTTGGATCCAATATTTCTCTGTGCTGTTTGCTACAAAAAGCCTAGTACTCTGACTATCAAAGAAGAGAAAGAAGTAATTTACAAAAGCTCTGGATTTTTTTTTCTTCTCTTCGATTTTATAAAAGGACTTTGAAGTATATTGGCCTTGATGTAAACACAATTCCATGATTATTTTTATTTTTGTTAAGGTGGTAAGTAAATATCATGTGTCTATAGAAATAAAAATAAACAAGTCATTAAGCCCACATCATCAGTTTTAAGTGTACTCATAACAACTACACAGTCTGTTAAAAGGCATTCCTGACAATTCTTACATAAAAGAGATGGCAGGTAGGATTAATATTCAGATCTTTGCAAACAAAACTCTTTAAGCAGGAATACGTTATTATTTTTTCCAGACACATGATTTCTTCATTTTAGGGAATTCCCAGTATGGAAATTCCTTCTTTGATGCAGATCACAACTCAATTTATAGTTAGCATTAGGATTGTCCATGGCCACAGAACAAGGATGTGATCAAGGTGGAGCTTCAACTCTTGTCTTCTTGACTCCTATCATAAGGCTTCTATTATCATATTTCTGAGACCCAGTGTTTACACACCATAACATGTCATCACTGCTTTTCATTCTTACTGCTCTCTAGGAGGTGAGCCATTGGAAATATCACCCTCCCTCTACTAATGATAAAGTTATTTAGCATTTTCCACCCTCCTAGATAAACCTTCAAGTTTTCTGATAGTTCATTCTTGTGCTGAGGTCTCTCTGCCCTCCCCTTTAGTCAGTCGGTCCATAAACATTCATCAGGCTATTATTATCATTAAACCTGATTACTATGTACCAGGCATTGTGCTAAGCATGGGGAATAAAACATTTTTTAAAAAGGCAAAAAAAAAACAACCGGTTCCCACTCATAGACTAAGGGGGAGACAATAAGCAAATAACCATCTACAAACAAGTCATATTTAGGTAGGATAAATAGAAAATAATTAGTATAAGAAAGATATGGGAGTTAAAGAGGATCAGGAAAGGTTTCCGATAAAACACTGGATTTTAGCTGAGACTTGAAAGAATTTAGGAGGCAGAGATAAAGAGAGAAAGAAAATTCCAGGCATGGAGGAAAACCAGTGAAAACACATGAAGTCAGGGGATGGAATGTCTTATTTGAGAAATAGTAGGGAAGCCAGTGTCACTGGATTGAAAAGTATGTAGGGGAGGGGAGTCTAAGAAGACTGGAAAGGTATGGAGATGGGAGTGGAAGGTTATGAAGGACCTCGAATGCCAAACTGTAGATTTTATATTTGATCCTAGAGGTGACAGGGAGCCCAGAAGTTCATTGAGGTTAAATGGTTAAACTTGGTCTTGGGAAGATCATTTTGATAGCAGAGTGAGAGATGGACTAATGTAGAAATATGTTTAATATGATTATACATGTATAGCGTATATCAGATTGCATACTGTCTTAAAGAGGGGATAGTAGAGGAAGGGGGAAATTTTTAGAACTCAAAATCTTACAAAAGAGAATGTTGAAAACCAAATAAATAGATAAATAAATAAATAAAATGAGAATCATGCTAAACAGGAGTGGTTGGTGGACCAATAAGAGAGTTGTTATTTGTCTCTTGGTGGCCCCATTTTGGGGTTTTCTTAGCAAAGATACTGGAGTGGTGTATTAGCAAGTACCCTAGCACACCCAGGATGTCCTGCTAGCACAGGTTCTTTGGTCTGCTTTGCTAAAGGAAAGACAACTTTTAAAGGGGTCAACAATCTTATTTTAATTATAGATAAGTAGAAAATACAAGCAAAGAAATTAGCAGAGATTCAACAGACAGGGCTCCTACTGTCTGAACAAAGTAATACAACTATCTTCATACACCACTGGATCAGGAGTACACAAACCTCTGAGTAGTCAGGGGGCTCTTAACAAACGACTACTCAGAGTCCTGTACAGGGAACCAAAATGTCCTTCTCATAAGTGAACCCTCAAAGTAAGATACCAACCTCCCAGTATGTATAGATTTCAACTAATAGGCTAAGAGCCAGAAGGCATCGAAACACTCCTGACTCAGCTAATTTAGCTTAGTACCAAAAGGTGTGAAAACCTTCCTACAAGCAAACCTCCCACTAAGTAGGCTTCCCTTTAGGCAACTTCCTCCCAGAAAGGACTCTGTGTTACACAGGTATGTATCACAGTTGGGCTGGAGCTCAAAGCAGTAAGACATCTATGATTGAATGTGTGGTCACATAGGCCTATTAATGGATGGGAAAGATCTTCCTATTTCATTAACATTACAAATTGTTTGCCACTTCCTTCTCCAGATCATTTTATAGATGAAGAAACTGAGGCCAATAGGGTTAAGTGACTTGCCCAGGGTCACACAGCTAGTAAGTATCTGAGACCAAATTTGAATTCAGGAAGATGAATTTTCCTGACTCCTGACACACCACTCCATCCACTGTGCCACATTATTAGTAAGATAACAGGAGTATTAATTGTTTGAGTTTGAAGTCATCTAGTTCAGCCCTCTCATTTTACAGATGAGGAAACCAAGTCTCAGAGAGGACAACTAACTTGTCCAAGGTAACAGGTTTCAAGATTTAGAGTCAGGATTTGAACCCAAATCCTCCAACTCCAAACTCAACATTCTTTCCTCTGCACTATGCTGTTTGTCAGCATCACATAGGCTCTGTGTCTTACTAATATAAGCACAGTGAGGAGCATACATATTAGAAAAAAACCTTTCTGGGTTGGGGCAAGAGGGATAGGAGAGGAAAATGGAAGGAGGAAGGGAAACACAAATGCCAAGCATACATTGGTTTCTCACTATCTTTGCTCTGGTTTTGTTTCTTGTATCACAGGAGGTGATTTCCTACTATTCCCAGTATTCTTTAGATGAAAGGATGAGGAGTCACATGGCCCTGGACTGGATCATGAAGGAACAAGATTCACCAGGAATTGTCTCTCAAGAGCTGCAGATGGCCCTGAGGGAGCTGGAGGAAGCCAGAAGAGCTGGACAAGAGCTTCGGTTTTACAAAGAAAAGAAAGAAATCCTGAGTTTAGCCCTAGCTCAGCTCTACAGTGACCAAAATACCTCTTCACCAAGGGATGACCAGATGAGTCTGGCTGCTTTATGTGGCTACCACTAGCTGAAACCAGAATCCAATGGACCCATCAAGTGCTGACATGAATATGCTAATCCTTTGGTATTTTGATGGACCATGTAAGTTGGTCACTTACAGTTATGGTTTTAGAGAAATGTAGCTGCTAACTGAAGTTTTACTCCATTTGGACCCTACCCCAGCCTGACCCCAGCCCTATCACCCATGATGGAACCTTAGAGATGAAAAGGACCTCAGGGATTATCTCATCCACTCTCTCAACCAATGCAGGCATCTTTTCTCCCCTACTAGTTTAGGACTAAATTGTGAAGAAAGGAGAGGAAAAGAGTAAATGCTTTACATATGTTTTCTTATTTGTTCCTCATAATAAACCTATGAAGGAGATGCAATTGACATCCCTTTCTGGAAGATTATTAAACTGGGGCTTAGAGAGATTAAATGACTCCCTAAAATCATAGAATTACCAAGTGCCAGAGGAAATATTCAGACCTAAGTCTGCCTGACGTCAATTCCCGTGGTCTTTGCATTATGCCGCCTAGTTGTCTCATAGATGAGGAAAGAGATTATTTGAAAGATATTTTTCAATGACTCATTGAAATCCTACAGAATAAAGATCTGACAGACTTTGATGAGCTACAATATAGAGTTGTATAACCTAAGAAGAAATAAATCTCAACTTTAGAGGATTCTGTTGATAACCTTCACAAAAGAGTTGGTGACAGAGTTCCTCAAGGAATAATCAGCTAGTGATACATCATACAACATAGTGGCATCCAATAAATAAAGAGAATTGAATTAAATAAGCAACTTGTACATTTTTTCCTATGGAAATAATAGCTAACATTTGTATAGTGTTTTTTATAGTGTTATAAAGGTCACATTTATAAATATTATCTCATGTGGTCCTCAAAACAATCTTGGGGGTGGCCAGGTAGCACAGTGAGTAAGAGCACCAGCTCCAGAGTTGGGATGACCTGGATCAAATCTGGGCTCAGATACTCAGCACCACACCCAGAAATAACTGCCGTGTAACCTTGAGCAAGTTACTTAACCCTGATTGCTTAAAAAAAAACAATCTTGGAAGGTAAGTACTCTTATTATCTCAATTTTACAAAAAAGGAAACTGAGGCAAATAAAGGTTAAGTGCCTTGTACAGGGTGACACAGCTAGTAAGTGCATAAGGCAGGATTCAAACTAAGGTCTTTTTGATTTCAAGTCCTACACTCTTATCTACCTTGAGCAAATCACTTAACCTCATTGACTGAGTCTGTCTTCAAATAAAGTTTCAACTGCAATTTTCTCAATTATAAAATGATCTCTAAGGTCTTCCAACACTAAATTCTGTATTCCTTCAAAAGCAAATGACCTGTAGCACCTGGGTCACTCCTGACCTGGAAGAATGGATTCCCCAGGTAAGTTCATCCTAGGTTCAAGGTACTCTCTTGGTCAGAAAACACTCAAAGCCACAGGACACAAACCTTACTGATGTGTCTGCTTTTAATCGTCTGTCAGAAAACACAATTGGTTCAAAGCAAAGGCATTTAATAATGGAAAAGGGTGAAAAGAATCAATATAACATTTTGGCCATTAAGGTAGGGCATGCTCTCCCACAAATACACATAACATCAGTGGGAAAGTAGACCCATAGATCCACATAGGTAGAAAACACCCACGAATAGGGAGCATATGAACTCACGTGCAGGGTACATGGGTGGCCAGGGAACCAGAGTGGAGGCAACTCAGGTCTCCAATGCTGCAGTGCCACTGATGTCTTCTGGTCCTTTCATTTCAGTGTGCCCACTAAGTCTGATCCTTCTGGTTGCCAACAGATAGGCTCTGTCCCTTTCTCTTCCTCCTTCCCTCCCTCCTCTCTCTCTCTCTCTCTCTCTTTCTGTTTCCCTCTGTCTCTCTGTATTTGTCTATATGTCTGTCTCTGTGTCTGTCTGTCTGTCTCTGTCACTTCCTGAAGCATCATAAATAGTCCTGGTCAGTGGCCAAATAGGCCTGGCATTTCTACCATGACCTCCTGAGCTTGTGGGTGGCCCAAGACCAATATCCAGTATGGCGAGCACAGGTCTCTTGGTATACACATTAAAACCTAAGCATGTGAAAGAAAGGCTGCCAGCATTCCTAGACTTACTGGCCTTTGCTCCTAATTCTGGATTTGTAGATGGCCCAGATTATTGGAGTCTCCTGTGGGAGGTCTCTGTTTCCTAGAGTCCTCTACAACTGGATTATTCGGTTGTGAGGGAGCTGACTCTACATTCAACCCTCTTGAGTTGTCTAAAAGCAAGGTCTCCTTGTATTTGGGACAAACCAATCCAACAAACATTTATTAACATCTATTATGTGCCAGGCACTCTACTAAATTCTCGGAGTCCAATTAATAAAAAAGAAAGACAGTTAACAATCTGTCAATGGGACAGAACCAACCTCTAACCTGTGGGTGGCTGGAGCCAAACAAAGCAGGCTAGATAGAGACAGGAGAGTAGGAATCAAACAGAAGTTTACTTTCAAAATGAGGGAAAAGACTTGCAAGCAAAGACACATGTGCCAGAGCCCTGCCCCTCGTGGGGGGACCTGCTTTAGTGTGGGGAGATCTCAGTACTTATACCAATGGCTACACAGTGAGTTGTAGCTCTGACAATGAGAGATAACAGCAATGATGAGACAAGTCTGATCCATAGCAGGCCCAGAACATGGATACAGCAAGTTCATGTCCAAGCTCAGAGAAGACCTGGTGCTGGTCATAGAGATACAATAACTATCCAAAACAATTCTGGGATTTTGTTGTGGCTGAGATCATCCAGAGGTTGAACGTAATGTTGTTTTGCCAAGCTCAGGGCACAGCTTGCTTGCTGGGCCTTAGCTCTGGAAAATAGGGTGTCTCCGAGTTTCTTGACAAATCTAAGGGGGGAAGACAACACATAAAAGGAGGCAGAATACTAGCGGAATGGAGGAGAGAGACCAGGGGCTACCTGGTCCCGGGGCATCTTGTGCCTTGGAGTTGAGACCAGGAAGGGTGGCAGATGCAGAGAGGAGTATTTCCAGTAAGTTCCCTGACTTTCCAGTTAGTACCAAAACCCAGTTTGTTCCTTATATGAATCATCGTCTTCTGAACCAATCAAGCTCTATGCAAATGGTGAGTGGAAAGTTGTTACATTTTCCATTGCTACTTTGGACCTGCTCCATTGGAAGTCTTAATGCTTCAATAAGTAATGCATTGTCTTTGGAAGTCCCGAGCACTTTGGGGGCCTATTTTGTTTGCAGATAAGTTGTCTACTCAACTATTTCATACAGAATGGCTCTCCATTAGTCTGTGACAAACCATCTTCCTTGCACATCTCAATTTCTTTGCAAACTCTATCACTTTGCTGAAGATATTGACAATAAACTCAGGCATCATGCAGCCAGTTGGTTCTATCAGAAGTTTTCTGAGCTGAGGCCATAACCAGAAGAGAGGCCTTTTTCAGGGCAACTTCAGAAATGTATGCACTCTTAGTTGCTACATATTTTGAAACTTCAAAGCATAATTTAAACATGGCTCTCACTCAAACATCAGCAGGCATGAGATTAAAGCATGTGGCCTCATTCCAGGTAGCATTGTATGCACGCAGGAGAAATGCCATATGTTGACCCCACTCAGATTTCTGCTTACACCACAGGGTCCTCAGCATGTGCAGTTGTGTTCAGTTGAAACCCTTGGGCTATGGGATACCCTAAGAACTATTACTCTCACATGTGGTTCTAGATTTGTCGATTCCTGTCAAAGCCAACGCCTTCTTAAGTAGTTCACTCTCTAAGCCTCTACGCTGGTCAGATAGAATCCTGGCAGGGAAATTATATACAAAGAAATACTTTTTTTCACAACAACTTACTAATTGTAGCAGATTTCTGGTTCTTGATTGGCTATGCATGAGCACTCTGGGAGAAATGGCTAGTTATCACTAGATGTAATTTATGCTTTTACTATATCCCTTGTTAATACACCTGAGTCCTGATGGTTTGCAGGTGCTTATGCTGTCCAAGTATGCAGTATGAGGTGGCAATAGGTCCTTTGAGAATACGGAGCATATCTCCTTTTTGCATTCATAAATCTTAACGCTGATCTTTTTTGAATGCTCACCATAAGCCCTGAAAGGAAATTGAAATTCAGTATGTAGAGCAAGTTAGTGACCTAACTGCAGAAAAGCAAGAATGCTACGGTCAAAAGTACTCTGCACAGTAGGCCTCAGGCACCCAGGACCCCAGGCCTTGGGGCCCATTTGGACAACTGGGTGTATGTATATATATATATATATATATATATATATATATGTATGTATATATATATATGTATATATATGTGTATATATATATACACTAAAACCATGACAAGAAAGGAAGTTTGACTTAAGCTTCAGAGCTGTATGGAGAATGCTGGAATGATAAAAAGTGCACAAACTTTTCAAGACTTGATCAATTGCTTCATGCATGCATCAGTGTTGGCCTCTCAAAACCTGGGCAAGCCCTTTGTGTTCCACAACACAAAAAGGACACAAAAAGCACAGGTTACTCAGTTCTGCACTGACTGCTTCTTGGGAGCGGTGTGGAAGAAAATCTATCATTCAGTTACCTAGTTCCAATGTCTGCCATTCTTTTAAGAGTAAAGTACCCTCCAGAGAAAACAGCTTGAGTCACCCCATCATTTCTCTCTTTGTATTATTTATTTATTCTTTTTATATTATTTTATTTTTTAGTTTTTTGGAGGGGGGAAGGCAGGGCAATTGCGGTTAAGTGACTTGTCCAAGGTCACACAGCTGTTAAGTGTTGAGTGTCTGAGGTCATATTTGAACTCAGGTCCTCCTGACTCCAGGGCCAGTGCTCTATTCACTGTGCCACCTAGCCACCCCTATGTATCCATTCTTACTAATAATTACCTGAGGAGAGCTAAGGCAAAAGGGACTGGCTTAGTATAACAAAATTAACATATGCTGATGGTACAATGTGATAGAAGTCCCCAAATCTTGACTGAAGCTTTATTTGACAGTGGCCCACCTCTCTGAGTATCATAAATAGTTTCCCCAGCTTCAGTTTTGTATAACCTACTGGACAGACCATCTGTCTACATTAATCCAGATTAACCATCTGCATCTACGTTAATCTTTCCTGACTGATAGTATATCCTCACTTCATAGTGGCTAATGCTGCTACCCATTTCCAGTAAGCAAATTATCCTCCTTGGCACTGGTCACAGTATGTCAGTGAATTGTTGCCAGTTCATACATGAAATTTAGTTCTATGCAGTCTCTGAACTTCTCAGTGATGATCCACCTCAATGTCAAGAACTCCATTTTGTTTATGGGATGACAATTTTTACTGTCATTAAGTCTTTGACTAGCAAATGCCACAGAATTTTGGTGACCATTAAGCTCTTGGTATTGGTTAGTTCTCAAGAAGCATTGCTTTATGCAACACAAGGAGCTTGTTCAGGTCTTGATAGGCCAACACTGATGCATGCATGAAGCAATTGATCAAGTCTTGGAAAGTTTGTGCATTTTTTATCATTCCAGCATTCTCCATACAGCTCTGAAGCTTAAGTCAAACTTCTTTTCTTTTCATGATTTTGGTATATATTGGTGTATATATGTGTGTGTGTGTGTGTGTGTGTATATATATATATATACCAAATATATACATATATACCATATATATACCAAATGATTGATGTATTATTCATATACAGATACAGATACAGATAATACATACAATGTGGTTTGTATGTATCCATAAGTGAACTCATCAAGGGATTTAGCAATAGCAGAACAATTTTTTTACATTAAATTTTCTTTTTTTTAAATGCTTTATTAACTTCTGGTTTACATCATTCATTTCTGCCAGATTTTGAGTTACAAATTTTCTCCCCGTTTTTCCCCTACCCACTGCCCCAAAATAACAGTCCCACAGGATATCCCCTCCTCCAATCTGCTCTCTCCCATATCTTCTCCCATACCCCTTTCAACTTTTCCAGTAGGACATGGTGGATCTCTATGCCCCAATGCCTGTATATCTTAATTCCCAATTACATGTAAAATAGTATTAACAATAGTATATATATAAACATTTGATTTTAAAACTTTAAATTCCAGATTCATTCCCTTCCTCCCTTGTCACCTACCCTTACTGGGAAGATAAGCAGTTAAGTATAGGTTGTACATGTATACTAATGCAAAACATTAACATAGTAAATATATTGTAAAAGACTGACTATATTTCCCTCCCTCCTATCCCACCTCCCCTTTGTTCTGTTCTCTACTTTGATCCTGTCCCTTTTCAAAAGTGGGTGCTTCCAACTTCCCTCCCACCAGCCTGCCCTCCCTTCCATCATCCCCCTCTCATCCCCTTCCCCCCCACTTTCCTGTAGGGTGAAATACCCTATTTAGTGTGTATGTCATTCCCTCCCTGAGCCAAATTCAATGAGAATAAGGTTGACCCATTCCCTTTTGCCTTCCTGTTCTTCCCCTCCATTGTAACCATTTTCCCTTGCCTCTTCTATATGAGATAGTTTACCCCATTCTGTCTCTCCCCATCTCCTCTCATTATATTCCTCTCTCACCTCTTAATTTCACCTTTTAAGTATCATCCCTTCCTATTAAATTGGTCCTGTACCCTCTATCTATGTATACCTGTACACATACATACACACATTCACATATGTATTCATATGCCCATATATCCTCCTATATAGACATATATGTGGGTGTGGGTGTATATTTCTATTCCCTTCAACTATTTTCATACTGAGAAAAGTTTCATCAGTTACAATTATCTTTTTTACATGTAGTAATGTAAATAGTTCAACTTTAATAAGTTTCTTATGATTTCTTTTCCCTGTTTACCTTCTCATGCTTCTCTTGCTTCTTGTATCTGAATGTCAAATTTTCTATTCAACTCTGGTTTTTTTATCAATAATTCTTGAAAGTCCTCTATTCCACTGTATGGCCATATTTTCCCCTGAAACACGATACTCAGTTTTTCTGGGTAGGTGATTGGGGTATCATATTCCAAGCCCTTCAATCCCTCTGTGTAGAAGCTGCCAGATCCTGGGTTATTCTGATTGTGTTTCCACAATATTCAAGTTGTTTCTTCCTGGCTGCTCGTAATATTCTCTCCTTGATCTGGGAATTTTGGAACCTGGCTACAATATTACTAGGAGTTTTCTTTTTGGGATCTTTTTCAGGAGGTGATCAGTGTATTCTTTCAACCTCTATTTTGCCCTCTGGTTCTAAAACATCAGGGCAGTTTTCCTTGACAATTTCTTGGAGGATGATTTCTAGGTTCTTTCTTTGATCATGGCTTTCAGGTAGTCCAATAATTTTTAAATTATCTCTCCTGGATTTCCAGGTCAATAATTTTTCCATTGAGATATTTCACATTGCCTTCTATTCTTTCATTTGTTTGGATCTGTTTAACAGCATCTTGATTTCTCATAAAGTCACTAGCTTCCATTTGCTCCAATCTAATTCTGAAGGAATGATTCTTCTCAGTGAGCTTTTGAGCTTCTTTTTCCATCTGGCAAATTCGACTTTTTAAGGCATTCTTCTCCCCATTGCCTTTTTTGCCATTTGAGTTAGTCTATTTTGTAAGGTGTGATTTTCCTCAGTCAGGCTGTTGACTCTCATTTCGTAATTTTCTTGCATCATTCTCATTTCTCTTCCAAATTTTTCCTCCACTTTTCTTATCTGCTTCTTAAGGTCCTCTATGGCCTATAACCAACTCGTATTTTCCTTTGAAGCTTTTGGTGCAGAAGTTCTGACTTCACTGTCTTCCTCCTGTTCCATGCTTTGATCCTTTTTGTCACCAAAATAAGAGTGTAAAGTTGGGTTGCTCTGTTTATTTTTCTTCCTTTGCCTGCTCATGTTGCCACTCAGTTACTTGACTTTTGGGCTTTTTGCTACAGTAGAACTCTGCCACCAGACAGGGGAGCTTCATACTAAATACTGGAGTTTTCTCAGCTGCCAAAGGTATTAGTTGGATACTGTCTCTGAAGCCTCCATACACTCTGGCAAGCTGGACACATACCCCAGGACCTCCACCCTAGACCACAATCCAGATCCAAGCAGGTTAAAGCAAGAGCAATTACTCCTCAGACTTGTTGATTGGTCCCCCTACACTCTGAAGGCCAGGAGCTGAAGCTGCCACATGGGAGCAGCTGCATGGCCACAGCACCTCAGCAGCTTCTTGCCCTGGGGGCAAAGGCTGACCGCACTCCCAACTACTGGATTCTAAAGTCCACACTGCACTGACATCTCACTTTGTCCCTAGCATCTATATGTCGATAATTCTGGAAACCACCACAGCCACTGGTTATCTGAAGTCCCTCCAGATGGTGGTTGGTCAGGCCCTCCCTGGAGCTAAAACCTTGGCTTGCATGGAGCTGGGCTCGGCTCCCAGAGCGCTGCTCTGGCTAAGTCCCGCCAGCCTGCCAGGTTGTCCTCAGCAGGAAGTTAGCTTCTTTGTGTCATTTTGTGGGTTCTGTAACTTCAAAGTTTGTTCAGAGTACCCTTTCACATGAATTGGGGGAGGTGAAAGCCAGAGCCCTGCGGAAGTCCTGTTTCTACCTATTTTTTTTCAATGAACAAAAATCTATTTTCTCTCCTTTACACCTCTACCCTATTGGAAAACAAAAGATACGGTAACAAATAATTTATCATCAAAGAAAACAAATTCCTGCATTGACTATGTCCAAAAAACATGTCTTCTTCTGAATCCTTGAGTCTATCATAAGGAAGTGAGTAGTAAAAATGTACTATTATGTCTATAAGTTTTCTAGAATCACAGTTAGCCATTATATTGATAAGAGTTCTTAAGCCTCTCAAAGCTGTTTGTCTTTACAATGTTGTTATTGTACAAATTGTTGTCCTTGTTCTGCTCACTTCACTAAGCATCAGTTCATACACATTTTCCCAGATTTCTCTGAAACCATTCCTTAACCATTTTTAAAAGCATGATAGCATTCCATTCCATTCATATATCATGATTTGTGCAATCATTTCCCCTCAATTTCCAGTTCTTTGCCACCACAAAGAACTGCTGTAAACATCTCTTTTGCATTTAGATTTAGTTTGGTATTGCTGTGGAAAAGGGCATACACAGTTTAGTAATTTTAAGGGCATAGCTCCAAATTACTTTCAAAAATGTCCAGACCAATTCATAGCTCTACCAAGAGTATATTAATATACCTTTATTTTTTCCTATAGCATTTTTCATCTTCATATTTTTGTCAATTTTGCCAATTTGACATGGATCCTCAAACATACTTTAATTTTAATTTCTCTATTAATGATTCAGAGCATTTTAGAAATTTATCTAATGATAACTTTGACTTCTTCCTTAGAACACTGACTATGCATATCTGTTTATATGAGCATCAATTATCAATTGGGGAATGGCTCTTATTGTTATAAATTTGAAACAGTTCCCTCTAGTAGCATAGTTTATTAAACGTTTATGGTAATAGCCACCAAATTCTAGAAAAGTCCTTTCTGGAACACAGGGTTCACTTGTGATCTGTACCCAGCAAGACACCATATCTTCTCATCTCATGGTCACTTCTTTATCAGTGCCTATGAGTCCAAGTGGAAAGGACCTACTTATAACCAGTAATGAGTTCAGGCTCAGTGTTTTTTGTTTATTTCCCCAGGGCCTGTGAGATCCTCTTTCCCTTGTACTGACCCCATTCCCAGTGCAATTTCTTTTTTTTTTCTTTTTGGAGGGGGGAAGGCAGGGCAATTTAGGTTAAGTGACTTGCCTAAGGTCACATAGTAAGTGTTAAGTGTCTGAGGTCACATTTGAACTCAGGTCCTCCTGACTCTAGGGCCGGTGCTCTATTCACTGCTCCACCTAGCCACTCCCTCCCAACCCCCATCCCCCAGTGCAATTTCTGCAGACATCATATTCTACTGAACTAAATCTACGTTCATCTCTTGAGTTCAGCCAACAAACGTGCAGTTGTCTAGGCCATTTCTGAAGCAGAAGAAAGCCCCGTCCTTTGGATTGTTCTTTGGTGGAGTTTTCCTGGAATCAGACTACAGTGACTTCTGGTTCCCTGATTCACCAGGTAGAGCAGTTCTGCCCACTATTTGCTTTATTTGAAGGCTTTCTGCAAATTTCTGCCTTTGGGTCCAAATGAATAGTAATGGTCTCATCTCACTTTTCATCTGGGACCAGCTGAAGTTAGATTTTCCTGTATGTTGTTCCTGTACTCTTGGCAGCCCCTCTGATATCCCTGTACTTTCTTGCTCTGTCCAGCAATTTCTCATAATTTGTCTGTTTATCTCCTTTTGCAAGATCTCACAGGAGTCTGTCTTTAGTCAGAAGTGTCCAGTTTCCAAGTACTTTTTTTTTTCTTTTTGGAGGGCAATTGGGGTTAAGTGACTTGCCCAAGGTCACATGGCTAATTTAGTGTTAAATGTCTGAGGTCAAATTTGAACTCAGCTCTTCCTGACTCAAGGGCCGGTGTGCCACCTAACTGCCCCGTTCCAAGTACTTTCCATCTCTAGAATTTTAGAGTAGTATTTGTTCAGATAATTTATAGAAAATAGATAGGATTTTGCCTGTCTCTTCTTACTTAATAAGTGTGTCACATCTTTCTAAAGCATCTATAGCAACTCCCTTTGTTCTTTTAATATCTTCATTGTTAAATCATGAGACATTCCTTTATCTTCTTTGTGAGGCCTTAAATTTAATTCTTAATTGAGTCTATATACCAGTATTCTAAGTATTCAATATCATATTGAACGTCTGTTCCCATAAACATAATGGTTAGAGTGATATAATAGACTACTTATGCTACAGTACAAAAGTTATTTTAAAGCAACTGGTCTGATCTGTAATGGAAACACACTAGGTTCCCAGCCTCAGCTCAGCCATCCTGGACTCTTCACTCTTCCTCGTCCCAGACGCAGTCAGTTGCCAAGTCTTGTCGGTTTCACACCTTTTGTATCTATCCCTTTTCTCCACTCAGGGAGGCCTGATTCTAGTTCACCTCTCATATGGAAATCGCCTCCTGTTGGATCTCATTGGCTCAAGTCTCTTCTCTTCTCCAATTCCTTCTTCACATAGTTCTGGAAGTGATGTGTCTAAAGTTCAGTTCTGAGTACTTTATTCTCTTGATCAAAAAGCTGCAATGATTCCCCTTTGCCATCAGGATAAAATACAAACTGCTCTGTTGTGCATTTAAAGGCTTTCCCAATCTGCCTCCAGCATACATTTCCAGGCTTATCACACACTTTCCCCCTTGCTGTTGCTCATTCACAACATTCCATTGTCAGTCTCCATGCTTTTGCAAAGTTGTCCCCCATGCCTTGAAATCCTCTCCCTCCTCACCTTGGTCTCTTAGAATCCTTAAATCCCTTTAAAGTTCCACTTAGATGCAATCTCCTACACAAATCCTTTTTTATCTGCTCTTCAACTACTAATTTGCCACCCCTATTACTTCATATTCATGTATATATGAGTGCTTTTTCCTCCACAAATTGTATGCTCCTTGAGGGGAGATTATTTTGTTTCAGTCTTTGTGTCCCAAGCATTGGCCAGCTACTTGGCACAGTAGATAGAGTGCCTGGATTCAGGAAGACTCATCTTTCAAAGTTCAAATCTGGACTCAGACACTTACTGGCTGTGTGACCCTGGGCTAGTCACTCAGCTCTGTTTATTTTAGTTTCTCCATCAATAAAATGAGCTGGAGAAGGAAATGGCAAACCACTCTAGTATTTTTGCCAAGAAAACCCCAAATGGGGTCACCAAAAGTCAGACATGACTGAAAACCGACTGAACAAATTCCAAGACCTGTCTAGCTCTGTGGCCTGATATATAGCAGGTGCTTTAAAAATTCTTGTCTATAGGTTATTGGCTATGTGACCATTGTCAAATCATTTAGCCTATAGGAGCCTCATTTTCCTATCTGTAAAATGTGGATAGTTGTGCCTACAAAATCTATCTCTCAAGGCTGTTGTGGCACAAATGAGATAATGTATGTAGAGTGTTTTTTTTTTAACTTTAAAGCTCAATATAACTGTCACTTATTATTTTGATTGATAATGCTACAGGAGTGGAGTTTGACCCAGAGGCAAACAGACATAAATTAGAAAATACTAGCTACAAAGTCTAAAGAGGAATATGCCTAACCTAGATGCTCAGTGATTGCTGTTAAAGAGACAACTTCCAGGATTGTCATATGGTGATATGGAGAAAGTCAAAGGTTAAAGCTGTGAGACTGAAGAGTCTCAGATGATATCTGGACCCACAGAGTAGTGGACATGTAGGTTATTGTCTAAACTGCTATTCGAGAGTTTTCTTGACAGAGTTGATGTAAAATGGGGGGGATAAGGAAGGTCAGACCTGCTTGAAATAAATTCAACTGGATTCTCCCATTTTACACAAGGATTTTGTTAGCAATGATAGTGATGATGTTTGCTAGCATTTACATAGTGCAAGTTTGCAAAATGCTTACTAATATTATCTCATTTTATTCTCACAACAAGGGAGGCAGGTGCTATAATTATCCCCATTTTACAGGTGGGAAAGCTGAGGGCAATGGAAGTTAAGTGTCTTGCCTAGGGTCACCAAGGTAGTAAATATCTGAAGTCACATTTGAACTCAGGTCTTCCTTACTCCAAATCTAACACTCTAACTCCTGTACCACCCACTTGCCTCTAATGATGAAGGTCAAAGTAACCAATTAGACACAATTACTGCAGATTTAGATCACTTTTTTTTTTTGCAAACCCAGATACTAAAAGTAAATCTGCTTCTCAGCCAAACAGAAGCTTTAAAAAAGGAACAAAGACATAGAATAGAATGGGATGTACAAATTGGAGGCGAAAAGGAGACAAATAGAGCTAGTGAAGACTTCACTGGTCAACCCCAGGAAAAGCACTTGTCATTTAATGTACCCATGACACGGAGGGAAAGAAGATGCTACAGATGTATTCAAGAGGAGAACTAGAGTGAATTAAATTAAGGAATTCTAGACATTGAGAAGTACTATTTTTGCAGCAGAAAGAGTTCTGTATTTCCCTCCTAATTTTCCAGTCTTCTTAGACTGCTCCCACTCCCACATACTCTGATTCAGTGACACCATTCTCTTTACTCTTCTTTCATCAAGAAACTCCGTCTCTCCCCTCTGGGCATTTGCCTGGAACTTTCTCCCTCCTCAGGTCTGCCTCCTGGCTTCCCTGTCATCCTTCAAGTCCCACCCAAAGTCTAACTTACAAGAAATCTTTCCCAGGCTTTTCAGTGCCTTGTTTCTGAGACTAGCCCCAATTTATCCTGTATATATCTTATCTGTAAGAGCGGAGAGTGTATTTAGCCAGGCACAGAATAGGAACAGAATAAATGTTTGTTAATTGACTGGTTGGATTTAGAGTTGAAGGTTCTGTGTTCAAATCTTAGTTCTTCCACTTAAATCCTGAGCAATTCACTTGACTGTTCTGGGAATTAGTGTCAATCTATAAAATGACAAGATTGGACTAGATGACCTTTAATATTCTGTCCAGTTCTAAATTTACAACCTCAAACAATGTTGTCAATACCATTTGTAGCAATAACTTTAAAAGCACAAAAGGAAATGAATCCTCTTACAATATGCAAGTGACCTTTGTTTATACATAAATAAAAGGATTTTCCGAACTTCTTAAAGGTCAACCCTATCATTACCTCATTCAGGAATAAGAGTGACTCCAATTAAAAGTGAAAATTGGTCCTTTTATCAACTTGTCCTCCAATTTAACTATTAAGGTTTTTAAGTATTTCTTTTCCATAGTGGAAAAAACCTCTGAGCTGGCTAACCTTTTTAGATGCTTTAAAAAGGTATGACCCATTTTATTATTTACATTTTCCCTTTTTTAATTAGGCTCAACTATCATAGCCTCTTCTGTTAAGTCTCTTTTTAATGATTGATGTTATTTCTTTGAGCAATAAGTAAATTATAAGAAATTTCTCTTAGAATCCAATGGAAGTGCCCTATGCTTGAATGATATTCTTAAAGTTTTCAGATTGTCAAGCTGTTTGTTCATTAATATCTTTTTTTTTTACTGTTAAGACAAAGGAACAAATAAAATTTCTTTACAGGCAAAAAAAAAGAAAATCAAATATGTTTCTCTACATCAAAGTGGAGAATGATAATAATTATCAGCTGATTCAGACTAGAAACCACATTTGTCTAAATTCTAAGTGAAAATGATTGAGAGAGTTCTATTCCATGTGTATAGAAGATCTCTCTATCCTGAATGCCAAAAATCCATTTTACTGTATCAAGGAGATACATGTAAGAGGCAAATATCCCTCACTGATCTCTCATAAAAGGTAACAGAGAATGTGTAATGTGTTTTAGAACCAGTTCAACACTAAAACAAAATTATTGCACAGGAATAACTTTATACTAAGTGTTCATTGGCAGTGGATAGTGAATCTGGACACCAGTCACATTCCTAAATCTTGAAATTGTTAGAATATATAAAAACATGTTCGATAAGTGTCGTTTTGCTTAAAAGGGCATTTTGCATCAAAAGATACTTTATATACATTAGTGAGAATGAGTTATACAGAGCAGTTGATCTCACTTCACTCACTAGGCACATTCCTGAAAACATTGTGTATTATCAGTGACCACAATATGGTAAAGGATAACACAACAGTGAAGCTGACTACTATTTGATTACATCAGTCAATCTCGGCCCCAGAAAAGAGATGAGAAAATGAATCTCTCTGTTCTCTAGAGAGTTGGAGACCATGGGTGTAGAATACTGTATGTTCCATTAGGTAGCCTTCCTGTATTGGCTGGTCTCACTTACTTGCTTTTCATTGTAAGGGAAGATTCATTTTAGGGGTCAGGGATTCACTTTTAGGGTTGATGAGGGGGTATATCTAGAAATGACTGTAACATAAAAACCAAAATATGTCAATTAAACTTGTGATCTAAAAGACACTTTCTATAAGATATCTCTTGAATTTTCTTTGTATAACTTCAGCTTTTCTCTTTTTGTCATTGTTGTTCAGTCATTTCTAGTTGTGTCTAACACTTTATGACCCCCTTTGGGGTTTTCTTGGCAATGATACTGGAATGGTTTGCCATTTCCTTCTCCAGCTCATTTTGTAGATGAGGAAACTGAGGCAAACAGGGTTAATTGCCTTGCCCAGGCTCACACAGCTAATAAGTTTGTGAGGTCAGATTTGTATTCAGGATGATAAGTTTTCCTGACTCCAGGCCCAGCACCCTAACTTTTGTGCTACCTAGCTGCCACAATATATGTTAGGTTTACTCAAAATTAGATATACCTGTATTTCACTTGAATACTTTGGAACAATGTCCAAAACTGACAATGAAATAATTAGTTCAACACATTGAAATAGCAATTTTTTCCTAATTAGATGCCAGAACTGGGCTTACATGTACCAATATTATTGGTACCAATATTATATTACTTTCTTCAGTAAGATTAGGATTAGAGTTCTAGAGCTGGAAAGAAACTCAAAGGTTATCTACTCCAACCCCCTCATTTTAAAAATGAGAAAACTGAGATTCAGGGAGGTTCAATGATTTGCCGAAGGCCCAAGTTTGCCTCAGAGGGCGAATTTGAACCCAGATCCTTTTACTCCACACCCATTACTCTTTCTACTGCACCACACCTGCCTCAAGCAAATGTTTGACCATCTTTAACAGTCAATACTAGTCATTCACAAGTTGGTCAGCATTGCACCTGGAACAGTTGTTAAAGAATTATTTTTAGAATGGCTTCATCGGTGTGAACACCCTCCTAGGCCTTTGCATCCTTGAGGACTTGTCTGGGTTTTACCAGAAGTCTTCTATAACAGATAGACCCATATTAGTTGACCTTTCTCTAGTATTTTTTTTAAAACTTGTCTGCTAATCCATCTCACAGATAAGGGAAACTCTGGTATATAGAGTATTAAATTAAATCTTGAGCAATTTTTTTTCCATAGCTCTAAAGTAAACCCTCCTCTGGATATATAAAAGGAAATACCTTGCTGAAAAGAAACAGGATAGGTAAAAAGGAGATGGGGTGGGGGCAGTATTGTGTATTAATGTATCAGGCAGATTCCCCTCCCTGCTCCCCAGGGTGGAGACTGACTCTCTGTCTCTCTCTGTCTCTGTCTCTCTCTCTCTGACCCTCCCTCTTTTTTTCTCTCTCCCTCCCACCCCTCAAAAGCAAAGCAGCTGGGGTGGCTAGGTGGTACAGTGAATAGAGCACCAGCCCTGAAGTCAGGAGGACCTGCATTCAAATTCAGCCTCAGACACTTAACATAAAAAACTAGCTGTGTGACCTTGGGCAAGTCACTTAATCCCAATTGCCCTGCCTTCTCCCCTCCAAAAAAAAAAAAAAGCAAAAAAAAAAATAAATAAAGCACAGCAGCTAATAACTTGTCTTGCCTTAGAGACATTTTCATTCTTTATCATTTAGAAGCACCAGCAAGGGAAATTCTACTTTGGATCTAATTCTCACTAATAGGGAGGAACTAGTTGCTGGGGCAGAAATTATGAAAAGCCCTGGTGGCAACTAATCACACAATCCCAGTTAGTCATAGAGAAGGAGAAATCTTGGCACAATATGACATGTACCCTAGATTTGAGGAATGCAAATTTCAAAGGGTTCCAAATAAAGATCTTATAGTCTAAAATTCCATAGGCCAAATTAATATAGGAGGCATAGAAAATGCTTAAAAATAAAGTGTTACCTTGGCATCCCCAGTTTGCCTAATATATAGAACCACCCTTGAGGAGTCTTTTGAACTTATCTGGAGCACCTAACTTGGAAGTCTCTGAGTTCTCTACTACATGGGTGGAAGTAGCTTCCTTTGATCGGCCACCTGTATCTGTAAACTATGGATGCTAGCCAATTATGCCCTTTTCCATCACTCTTTTCTGCTGCTCTCTTTTAGTCATTCTCACTTGCTGTGTCCAAAGGATGAAGATCCTACTTCACCCACAGCACGGGTGCCCAAACTGAACTGTTTAGAGGGGAAGGAGACCATTAAGAGAGTTATGGATGCGGAGCACTGCCAGACCTTGAACTGTATTATAAAGCAGCCATCATCAAAACCATCTGGTATTAGTTAATGAAAGCTAAGTAGATCGATGGAACAGACTAAACAAGGAAGAATCAGAAACAATGGAGCTCAATAAGCCAAATTGCATTAACTAGAAACATCAATTTCTTAGTAAAGAACTCCCCCATTTGATAAAAACTACTGGGAAAACTAGAAAGCAGTCTGGAAGCATTTAGGATCTTATTCAATGTCCCACAATATATTTTAAATATGTGATCTTAATATCAAACATCAGGAGATGTACTGTTTGTTGTTGCTATTGTTTTTTTTCCAATAACTCAATTCTATTTTACTTTCAGTTTTGAATTCTCTCCCTCCTCTTTCCCTTCCCCCACCTATTGAGAAGGCAAAAAAAAAAAAAGCTCCTTATAAATATGTATAGTCATGCAAAACAAATTCCTGCATTAGCCAAGGCCAAAAATAGAAAGAAAAAGAAAGGTAAAGAAGAAAATATGCTTCGATCTGCACCGAGTCCATTAGCTCTATATCTGGAGGGGAATAAATAGCATGTTTCATCATGAGTCCTTTGGAATCATGGTAGATCATTTTACTGATCAGTCACTAAGTCCTTCACAGTTGGTTATCGTTATAATATTGCTGTTACTGTATAAATTGTTCCCTTGGTTCTGCACACTTTCAATCATACAAGTCTTAACAGGTTTTTCTGAAACCATTCCCTTCATTATTTCTTATAGTACAATATTCTTCCATCACATTTGTGTACCATAATTTCATCTGTTATCCACTGTTTGATGACCAACCCCTCAGTTTTCAATTATTTACTCCTACAAAAAGTTGCTATCAATATTTTTGTACATACAAGTCCTTTCCCTCTTATCTTTTCTTCTTTGATTTCTTTGGGATATTGACCTAGCAGGGTTAAAGGGTATACACAGTTTAATGTTTTGAGGAGTATAATTCCAAATTTCTTTCCAGAATGGTTGGACTAGATCACAACTCAATTAATAGTACATTCATTTACCTTTTTTCCCATAGCCCCTCCAGCACTTTTTATTCCCACTTTTGTCATCTTAGTCAATTTGATAGATATGAGGTGGTACCTCAGAGTTGTTTTAATTTGTATTTCTCTAATTACAAGTGATTTAGACAATTTTTCATATGGCTAATGATAGCTTGGATTTCTCCCTCTGAAATCTGCCTATTCGCATCTTTTGATCATTTATCATTTATTGGGGAATGGCTCTAATTACTGTAAATTTGACTCCGTTTCCTATATATCTTAGAAATGAGACCTTTGTCAGATTTAAAGAGTATAGACAGTTTTTTTCTAGCATTTTGGCTATAAAAGGGAGACACAATATAGAACGATAATTTGAAGGATTGATTGGGTCGACTGAGAGTATTTTTTAAAGTCTTGGGCATATTTGTAGACAGTGAGGAAGGAGCAATCTGTAAAATGAGGACATTAAACTATCTGACTTCAAAGGTCACTTTCAGCTCTAAGTTTATTGTCCGATGACCACAGGACTCACATGTAAGAAGTGGAATAACAGAGTAAAAGGCAATGAAGGGAATAGAAGAAATAACAAACTCTGTTGTTACCCAAGACTATCTTTCTGTACTGCATGATCATTTTAGTACAGGATTCATTTTAACTAGAACTGAGTAAGGATCAGCAGCTTAATACTGTATTTAGAGGGACTATAGTTCTGTGCACAAAGAAGGTGCTAAAAGAATGCTGCGGAAGACAGATACCAAAGGAGCTGAATTAAAACCCATATCCTGCATTCACTCTTTTGTTGTTTTTGTTCAGTTGTGTCAGACCTTTCATGCTTTCCATGACCCCATTTTGGAGTTTTCTTAGCAAAGATACTGGAGTGGTTTGCCATTTCCATTTCCATCTCATTTTACAAATAAGGAAACGGAGGCAAGCAGGGTTAAGTGAGTTGTCCAGGGTCACACAGCTAGTACGAGTCTGAGGCCAAATCTGAACTCATGAAGATGAGTTGTCCTGATTCTAAGCTCCACTGTGCCACCAATTTAGCACTCAACAATTAAGTACTTGCTCACTTAGGATAGGAATGATTGGAAGGACAGCTAACTCCTTAATTTTCCTAATCAATAAATGGGAATAATATTTGTACATACTACTTCATTGGAGCAAAAGCCCTTTAATAATCTCAAAACATCATTACTATGAGTTGTTTTAGATGTTATTATTTTATAGTACAGAGCTATAAAGCCTACTTCTGAGTAAGTTCAAGCAATGAGATAATCAACAAAATATATAAGAAGCCATCTCTTTACATTCACCTTTTAGCAACTCAACAAATTCCATAGACTTCTGGCTTGGATTCATGGTGTGTGTATAAATATACATATGTATGTATGTTTTTTTTTCTTATCACTTTCTCGTACTTTGTTCTAAGAGACAAACTCATTAAAACACATAGGGACTACAGCAATAGACACTTTCCACAAACTCTGGCTCATTTTCCCTGCTTCCTTGGCTCAGGGATCTACTTTAGTTCAGTAATATCCTTCTGGAGCCTGTTTCTGAATAACAACAATGAAAATGATAAAAACAGCCTACCCATACCTAGTACTTCAGAGTTCACAAAATACTTTATTCACAAGAGTTTTGTGAGGTAAAGAATACCTATATTTTTAAACCTTAAAATTATTTAATTTTTTAAATGAAAATACCAAATGAAAGCTAACCTGAAAACAGAATAAAACAAATACAAGTCCCAATGTCCACAACTTAACCTGCATTTTGACATGTGTCACTTTTAATAAAAACTTTTTTTCCCCTTTTCATAATCCAGTTGCCTAGTGTCCAGAAAATCATCTCCTATATTTTTATACCTCTAAGACATGGTCTCTCTAGTCACTTACTATTCCTAAGTCCGAGAGTGAACCAACCTAGAGTGATTGCTAGAATTGTAAAGCTCTCCATATGGGCTGCAGAAAGGCATAGCAGCTTAGTGTAGGTCTTTCTTCTCTAGGGAAGTTTTTGAAGGTCAACACCATTGCTATAGTTGGCTTCCCTTCAAGTTAGGATTCTTTTTGACAATCCTGTATTTCATGATACCATGTTTCTGAGTGTTTTTGGAAGCCATGGAATAAATCAAACTGAGGATATTTTTATTTCCTTTGAATACATTCCCACATGATCTCTAGTCAAGATACCAGTTTTTATAAATAGTATTTTTTCTTATCATTAGTTTCCTCTAGACAGAGATGTAAACATTAGGATTTTCTCTATTTGCCATTCCAATTGCTGAGACTACTATGAATCTCCTGAGATTACTGATTGCCTCATCATTATTAAATATAAACATTATTAAATACAAAATATGACTTCTAATCTTACTGCCTAAAACACACACATATGTATATGTATATTAGTCTTTAGTCATACCTCATGTATCTTTACTAATAGAGTATTACTGCTATGTCAATTGACTTGGGAAGTTTCTTCTCACCCATTACTGGTGAGCCCTGAGTTCTATTACCAGTGGCTGTTAGTGTGAAGACTAATTCACTGTTAGTGGAACTGTGAACTGATCTAATCATTTTGGAAAGCAATCTGGAATTATGCCCAAAGAGTTACTTAATTGCCAGTACCCTTTGATCCAGAAATACCACAACTAGATCTGTTCCCAAAGTCGATTGGGGGAAAAGGAAAAGAACCTGTATGTTCTAAAATATTTATAGCAGCTCTCTTTGTGTTGGCAAAGAACTGGATATTATGGGGATACCCCTCAATGGCTGAACAAGTTGTGGTATAAGATTGTGCTATAACAAATGACGAGCTTGATGATCTTAGAAAACACATGGATACACTTGCAGAAAATAATGAAGAGTAATAGGCAGAACCAAGAGAAAGCTGTATACCATAGCAACAATATTATTTTAAAAACAACTTTGAGCAACTAAGTCATTTTGACTATTATCATAGCCAAATTAACTGTAAAGGACCTATGAAGGAAAATGCTATTTGCAACCAGAGAAAGAACTGATAAATAGACATATGTATAGGATGACTTTACATACATACAAATATTATATGTGTGTGTATATATGCGTATACACACACATCTATATATACATATAAACACACACATTTGTGCCTAATGGTAGCCATGTCTGGGAAGGGCGGGGCAGGGGGAGGGAAGAGAAGAAAAAAATGAAAAAAAATGTTACATGATAGCTTTATTGTATATCTAAAAGGAATAGCAAGTTATACAATACAGATTTGCAATTTCATGTGCAATCATCTTTTTTTTCTATTCTACTATGTTATGGAAATGCTTGTTTTATTTCTTAAGTTCAGAATAAAATACACCAAATTTTTAAAAAATAAGAAAGAGAATAGTTTATCAAGACAATTCAAAATAGTTGCATTATAATTGGACCTTCAACAGAGTAAAGACAAACTATCTACACCTATTTGTTACTGAGTGACCTTCATAGTTTAATTACAGTTCCACTTGGATCCATACATTGGTAATGAATGATGAAATCATTAACTATCCTTGGAAATGCATGATTAATTCAGAAAGAATCTTATTCTGGATATTTACAGGTTGCAACATAGTGATTTTCCAGATGTTTTCTAGGAGCAAATGGACTTTAGATTGTGCAAATATTCTTTCTTTTCATGGGCCATTTTGAAAATAAATGATGCCCAAATGTTTTATGGTATTTGAAAGATTCTCAAGGGAATGGCAAGTATAGAACAGCACTTGCAAGAAATAGATAGAAACAAGAAGAAAAAATCTTATAAATGTTCATTTCTCAGTTCTTATGATTATCTTGATTGCTTCAGGAAAATATATAAGTACATATATATGCATAGTATATGTATTACTTTACAGATTTTTTAAAGAAAGTTTAAAGTTTCAGGGTGGCAAGAATTTAAAAAGGAACTAATTTATTATCTTCTTTAGCAAAAATAATAGCCCAAATAAATGTATCTGTTAGAGAAATTACTGGGTTGGGGTCAGAAGAACAGAGAGTAAGTCCTCAGAGGGTGATTCATTCATATTTTCCTCATTCCTCCCTTTTAAAACATCTTGGTTAGCAGATTTTGTAGTTTTTTTCCTTTACAGAAATTTGAAGGGACCATTGATAAATCCATTTCAACAGTTGTTTGTAAATGGTCACGGTTTTTTGACCTGAAGTCTTAAAAGTGCTTTTAGGAGGCTATATCTTGCCATGTGAGCTACCATATCTTATTCATTGAAGTTTTCACACTTTTAAATGTATAATTTGCAGTTCAAAATCTATGGTCTTAAAAATAGTCTCTGATTTGAAAGAACCCTGCAGTTCTACTATGGCATATGTGGTTATTTATAGAATGGAGGGTATGAAGATCAGTAATTAAGGAAGAGCTAGGTATAGGGAGCCAGAAAAAGGAGCTAACAGTAGTTATTCTAACACAGTTCTCTCTGGAGTCACATTTGCAATAAGTCATTAACTAAAAGTCAAATGATTATTGCATGCCCTGTAAGAGCCTAATATGATATGATTTTTTAATGCAGAAATTAGAGGTCTTGTAAGAGAGATTACAAAAGCTGGACTTTCTTTTTTTTTTTTTTAAAGCAATTGGGGTTAGGTAACTTGCTCAAGGTTACATGGCCAGGTGTTTCTGGGCGGGGTGCTAAGTGTCTGAGCCCAGGATTCGATCTCCAGGTCATCCCGACACTGGAGCCAGTGCTCTTACTCGCTGTGCTACCTGGCGGCCCCTGGACTTTCTTAATCCCCATCTCAAAAATCTCGTTAGTGATAGTAAAGTTGGAACAAAATATTCTCCTACTCCTGTGGTTTCTCAGGAAGAGTATCAGGACTCCAGGTGACTCCCAAGTCAAATGTTATGAACCCTAGGAAATGGGGGAAATATCTATGGAGAAACAAAGTGAAAATGTATGTAAAAATAATGCACATAAGATCACGTGAGATGTAGCACAGACAGCTATTTCTGGAGGTGGGAAGTCCACAGGTACAGTTTCAGGCTCTGGGACCAAAACTGGCTGTGTTTCTGTGAGTCACTTAATCTCTCTGAGGCCTAGGCAGCTCTCTAAGACTGTAAAGTACCAAAGAGTTACTGACTAGCCTTGAGGGAGGGAGTTTTCTCACTGAGAGGTCCCTACAGATAGGAATTCATACATGTAAACAAAAAAAAAGGGGGGGGGGCAGGGGAAATGGAATGATAAATGGAATGATCAAATGGGAATATTAAATTTTAAGTGAAAACTGAAACCTTTTTTAAAAAAATTCAGCTATAGGCATCAGATATATAGGAAGTGGTGAATGTCTTTCTAACATATCAGTTCCCATATTGAGATACTTGAGTTACTCTGTGCTATGTAGACTAATCCCAGCTACCAAAACCGAAAATAAGACACAAAAAGTCCTTCTGGGCCCCATATGTGCATGCTTTCCTCTCCTCATTTCATCTGACTATAACTCTCCCAGATTTAGATCTTCAATCGTCTTCTTTTGTTGGTCGCTCTCACATTATAATTGTTTAAATATAATTGTGTTTTATTCACAAACTATTTGAGAATAAAAATCTGGGACAGACCATTAAGGAGAATTGACTGCCAGGATTAAAATCTTCCTATTTACATGGCATCCTCCCTTTAACCACTATTTGCTTTGTATACTACCAACAGTTCTGGGCACTTGCCTTGATTCTACTTGTGTTCCTGTGTGTACTGAGATTTTTAAAAAATCATTTGATATCTTGTGTGCTTTCAAATAAAAAGAATGGGAAGGTGGAGGGATAAATGCTTGTGCTGAAAGATACCTATTTCTGCATAGGAAAAGCAGCACCTTGAATCTGGCTCTCCTTGTTTGTACCTGGCTGAAGAACAAGGGGTTTATCTGCCAGTTGCCATATAGAAATAGTGAGGAGCCCTGCTGTATAAGAAAAGGGAAGCCTGCACAATCTAAATGAAATAGAATGGAAGGTTAAATTGAGTTAACCAAGAAAATGAAGAAAGGTTTGTTCCCCTCATTAGAAACAGCAGCCAAATTAAGGTTAATGATTCAAAACAGGCTCAGGGAGCCTGGTTGCAGGCTTTTTCATATTGGCTGATATCTGATCACATTCTAAGAAGTCTCTTTTGATGATATGCCACAAAAGCAGGCAAGGTTTTTATTATTTCTTTCTTGCATATCTACAAATGTCCCTCATCTATTCCACTCCAGGGAAAGGAATTTGGGGCTAAAATGTGAGAGAGAAAGCAGAGGCAGAAAGTGTTGTGGTGCAAAATTGGGGTGCCAAGCTCAAGGATAGGGAGCTACCCCAGGGCAGCACAGGAGAGGGCATCTGACAGCATTAGCTTGGCTAACGGCCAGGAATTCCAGAAGTAAATTGCCATAAGAGGAGAGAGCTGATGGGAACTGATGGTAGTGAGGTGGTTTCCTCTTTCTTTCTTGTGATCCTAATACCAAGAAATGCTTGGTGAAAGATTTTTAGGTCGTGGGTTCTTAATCTGAGATCTGGGAACTTTTCATATATATGTGTATGTGTCTGTGTGTGTCTATATATATATATTATATACACATATATAATTTTATCAACTGTACTTCAATATAGTTGATTTCATTTGAAATCCTATGTATTTTATTTTATGCATTTTAAAAATATTATTCTGAAATATCCATAGATTAGACCAGACTTCCAAAAAAAAACCAAAAAAAAATTAAGAACTTCTACAAAGTTCAGAGGCTTCTATAAAAACAGACATAAGGGTAAATCAGGGGAACTGAAAAGTCACGTTAAGGAAGAAAAACTGATCAAGGCATTGCATGAGAATGAAGGTGCAATAAGCCAAGCAAATTTTAACTTACTTTTAGAATACTCATACCCCTATGTTTTAACCTGGGAATAAAGACAGCTAGGAAGGCATAGCTGTCATAACTCGAGACAAATAGAGGTGTTTGTGCATGTGGGAGGTGTCAGCTCAGTGCTGGGATGACTTCCCCTTGTTTATCAAGGTGTTGTTTCTTGAGGGGAGAGGTCAAACTTGGAGCTCCAAGTGTGGGTGCCTATATGTAGCGCTCTCAGTAAGTTACAACAAACCCCTTAGTGCCAGATAAGGAACGCCCCTCCTGGGGAAGAAGGATAAATTCTTCATGTATTTAAAAAAAAAAAACTAATTAGACACACCCAGATAGATAGATGGATAGATAGATAGACATAGAGATGGTGTGGACCATACATGCTTGCATATATGTGTGTATAATGTGTATGTGTGCACATGATGGTTGTTTTTGGTATGAGTCTTTTTATGATATTTAAAAAATCCTTCTATGTCTATACTTTCTAGTATTTTTTTTTAAGCAATTGGGGTTAAGTAACTTGCTCAAGGTTACATGGCCAGTTATTTCTAGGCGTGGTGCTAAGGATTTGATCCCCATGTCATCCCAACTCTGGGGCTGTGCTCTTACTTGCTGAGCCACCTGGCCGCCCCTTCTAGTATTTTTCTAAAAGCATAAAAGAGTATTGTACTTAACTGAAGGTTTTTTTTTCCTGCATCCATTGAGATAGTCATTGTGGTTTTTGTTTTTAAAATGATTCACAATGCTTGTTTTCCTAATATTGCACCACCTATGCATCCCTTGTACAAATCCCACTTGGTCCTGTTTTATAGAATTTTATTTGAATTTTTGAATTGGTGTGCATTGATGACATTATCTATATAATGTCATCTATAATGACAGTTCTCCTGTACTTTCTCCTTTCCTTGTTTAGACATTAAAACTATATTTACCTCATAAAAGGAGTCTGCTAGAATGCATATTTTCTTAGTTTTTTACGGTAATTTGTGTAGTATTTATACTAATTGCTCTTTAAATATTTTATATAATTCTCCTATGAATCCATCAGGACCATGAATTTTTTTCCCCCTCAGTAGTTCACACAGATAGTTTTTCTGAGATTGGATTATTTAGGATCTGTATTTGGTCTTCTGTTAGTTCAGGTATTACATATTTTAAAAAGGTATTCCTCTATTTCTTTTGTGTTTTCAGATTTTTTGTCTGATTGTTGTGCATATTACTATGTTTTGCCTTGTAGATCTTGCCACTCTCCTCCTTTTTTTTTTTTAATTGTTGTTGTGGCTCACTCTAAGAAATACCAATTCCTGTAGATGATAGAGAGGATATTGCTCCATGGTAGGAATTTTCCTGTTTTTCGGATTGTGAAATTTACTACTGATGCTTTCCAACTTCATTTTTCCCCTTTCCCATTTGCCTTGAAATTCTCCTATGTCCAAGCCTCTTACTTTTCTTGGCATCAGTTATCCCCAGGAGCTCTGACCTCATTCTCCTGAGGCAGGATAAATGTTGACTCTAAACACTGAATCCCTCCAAATTATATCCATTGCAAGGTCTCCATCTTCCTTTATACAATATCTCTTTTTCTCATGAGAATATTTATCAATGGTACCCATTCCATCACCGAAATAACATTGTATCTTTTCTATTCCCCCATTGCAATCCCTCCCTGTGCCTTTTCACCCATTCTCCTACAAGCTCTCTTCTTCCTGAGAGATTATAAGAAAACTTCATTGTTAGCCTTTGACTTGATTAGACTGTATCACATATTCTCCTCTATTTTATATTTGCCATGATATTCTATGATTTAGTCCCACAAAACAAGCAAACAAACAAACACAACCCAACATTGATTCACCTGTAGATGTGGTGTTGTGAAATTTAGTCCATTGTATTTCAGGCCTGTTTCTACCATTATTACTTCTGTTTGACTTCTGCTATTACCCTTGTATAATTTTAGAAAAAAAAAATCTCTTAATAGTCTCTCTGTCAATTTTGCGGTCTTTGGTTGCTGTTTTTGTTTACCTTTCTTGAATATCTGTTGTCTGTGGTAGTTGAAAGACCAATCATTTTTTCAGTTATGATTTTCTTTCAGGGTATGTTTTTTTTTTTATTGTATGTCTATCCTTTTCATTCATTGTTAAGCTCGGATTTTCAAGGTATGCCACCTTGGGTTGCCTATTGAGTTCCTTAGGTCTTTGGAACACATTGCATTCACTTCTATGGTTTCTGGTGGGTGCAGAATAGCCTTAAACTATTCAGATTTTCTTCCCTTTATATTTGGCTATCTTCTTCCTGGTTGCTTGCAGAATTCGCTGTTTGCCATTTGTGTGTAAGGTGGCATGGATCTGTTTTGTTACAAGCAGCCAGGATCCATAGCCCGTAAACACTTGCATTGCGTTTGCTCTATGCTGACACATCACTATATAATCACAAATAATGTAAAATTATGAGCTTATTGTTGGAGGGATGCTTTCTTTGTGTGCTTCCCTATATATCTGGCGAGTACTGGTCAGTGAATGCGGGTTTTCCTGTACTAAAGGCAAATAGATGCCTTGCCATTATGGTCCCCCTCGCGACCCCCAAGTCCAAAGTCTCACCAGCTGCCAGGAGAATCGAGCTTGAAGTGAGGGTGTGAGGGCACTGTAAGTGTGAATGCCCCCACCCCCGTCTCCATCGGCCGCCATGTCTGCCCTCACCACAAGCAAGTGACTGAATTCCTGGTCTCCACTATCTCTTTCAGTCTAGCAGGTTCTAGTGACTCTAGTGACTCTGTAGGGAGCTGAGCTTCTGTCTTAATACCATTTAAATTGTGAAGTTAAATCAACATGTATCTTGGAGTTTATAGCACTTTTTCTCCTAGAAGCAATCTGTATATTCTCTTTTTTTATTTTGCTTTTTTTTTTTTGGAGGGGGGAAGGCAGGGCAATTGGGGGTGACTTGCCCACGGTCACATGGCTAGTAAGTGTTAAGTGTCTGACGTTGCATTTGAACTCACGTCCTCCTGTCTCCTGGGCAAGTGCTCTATTCACCGTGCCACCCAGCTGCCCCAATCTGCATTTTTTTTTGAACAGCACTTTCCCTATTCAGAAGATGTGGGTAGCATCCTTATACTATTGTACCTTGTACTATTTCTCATATTATAGTGTTCAAGTTTTTTTTATTTAATTTTATTAAATTTGTTTATATACTTTGGGTTCAGTTCCACAATCCCTTGAGTTCCAAATTTTCTAATTTTCTCCCCCTCCCTTTCTTCCCCCCTCCCCCAACCATGGCAGCAGGCAATCCAATACAGGTTGTACAAATACCTTTACACTAAACATTAGTCTGGTTGTAAAGAACAATTATAACTAATGAAGTGAACAAGAAAGAAGGAATGAAGCAAAATAAACATGAAAGAGAGAGAGCAAGTAGTTTGCTTCCATCTGCATTCAGACTCTGTAGTTCTTTTCTCTTCTTTTCTCTGGGTGTAGGTATCTTCTCCATCCATCTTGAGTCCTTTGGAGATGTCTTATAACCTTGCATTGCTGAGAGGAGCCCAGTCTATCAAAGTCAGTTGTCAAACATACAGTGTGTCTGTAATTGTGTACAATGTTCTCCTGGTTCTGCTCACTCAGCATCAATTTATATAAGTTTCTCCAGGTTATTATGAAGTCGGTCTGCTCCTCATTTCTTAAAGCACAATAGTATTCCATTACATTCATCTAACTTGTTTAGCTGTTCCCCAATTGATGGGCATCCCTGTTCAAGTTTTTTGACTTGTCATATTCTGGGAGACCTATAGTCTTTAAGTTGTCTCTACATGCCTCGTCTTAGAGATCTGTATGTTTTGCTTGTAAAGGTGTCATGTTTTCTTCCAACATTATTGTTTTTGCTTCTCACCTTCAGATTATACTTCATGTCTGTGCAGTTGCGCTTCCATTCAGCTATTCTCTCTTTTATTTCTTTGGGCAGACTTACTACGGTGGATTAAAGTTTTTCTACTCTGCCCATTATTTCTGCTGTGTAGGCCATGAATTCTGCTGTCATAGTTCTCATTTTTGTTTTAACTCATTCATAAACATCCTGCTATCCATGCTCTCTTAGGAATTTTCTGCCTCATCAGGTGTTGATTCATTTTTCCTTTCACTTGTAATATTTATTCAAAGATGTATGGACACTTTTATTCGATCTGGAGGTCATCTTCCTTTCTGTTATTATATATTCCCTGTTGGTTTATCGGCTTATGCTCATGGTCTTTAATTGAGTTTTCTTTCTCATGAGATCTTTGGTAATTTCAATCTTTTAAAAATATTCTCTTTTAGCTCACTTTCTTGGCTCCTTCCTTCTTGATGGTGTTTTCCCTGGGAACTAGACTTCAAAGCAATCTCAGTCCCCTCTTCCACTGGGCAATTCACATTTCATAGGCCTCAGTTTGTGCCCCAAGTGACTTGGGGAGGGTGACAGGAGACCCAGAACTAGTCCCAGCTGGATAATCTTCCACAGATGCCAGAAGTAGAGATCAATAGCTTCTTTTATGGAGGATTTAGGGCTAGAACCAAAGAGGGGGTATATGTGAATTGTGACCTATGAAGAAGTAGCTACATTAATGAAATGCCTAATCCAGGGGTGGGGAACCTGTGACCTTGCTGCTCACCCCTAGCTTAATTCATAGGTGTCTTAGTAGGAGAATGTGGGACTGGAAAGATCGATATTCTGAATAAAATGGTACTATAAGGAGTCTGCATTTCTCCTTCTCTCTTCCCTATTTTCCTGCCATCCATTTGTTCTCTCATTTAGAGCATTGAACATTCTTACTGTTCCATTTTGTGTAGAATAAATCATGAAGCTAAATTTATTGAAATACAATGTAATTGTGAAATATAATATATCTTTGTATTTCTTATATCCCCCTACCACCACCCCCACTTAAAAAAATTTGTCTGCAATAAAAGAGCATGTCTGCAATAAGAGAGCATGAAGGAAAAAAATGGTTCAAATAACCTCCATGTGTTGTTGGTCAGACACTTATTTTCTTCCATGGGTTTGACAAATGACACCTTAAACTAATGCTTCATTAAGTAAATTGGGTCTTTCACTCTTACGGTGCAGGGTTTGACAAAATCAGCCTGGTTGGTAATAGGACCATTGTGTACAGCTGGGCTTCATCACCAACACTTCTGAGGTACTGTTTACCCTGAAGTTTCTGTTTTAAAGTTATGAACCTGAAGTTTCTGTTTTAAAGTTATGAACCCTAAGGAACAAAGATGAATGTGAGAACTACCTTTTCTTCTACCATCAATTAACCATGTTGCCTTAAGCAATGACAATTTTGAAACAATTAAAGTGATGGGAAAATCATTTTCTTAACCAAAATAATTTTAATTCACCCAAATGACAACAAAAAAAAAAATCAGACTTTTTTTATGACAGAGTAATCTGACTGAATAGCATGAACATTACCAATGAAAGGAAACCTTATGAAAAAACATTTTCTGCTAATTCTTATATATAGCCAACAGTGTGACCCAGCAGAAATATTTGCTCAGTTGTACGCACTATTTGTCAGTATGCTTTATGGACAGAAATCCACTTAAATCTTCTCTAGTTAATACCTCAATCATTATTATTTGATATTTATAAAAGAAGTCCCACTATGATGAAGAATTGCTGAAAGAAGACATACTTTAGACTGGGCATGCTATAAACTCATGTCGTCTAATCTCAAGTGGGCTTCACTGCTACATAGCAACCCTTGCCTGATTGTCTATCCTCCTCCCCATAATAGCTCTTCCAAATCCTCTGCACACTACTCCCAAATACCCTCACTCTTTTTTTTTTTTTTAAAGCAATTGGGGTTAAGTAACTTGCTGAAGGTTACACGGCCAGGTGTTTCTGGGTGGGTGCTAAGTGTCTGAGCCCGGATTCGATCCCCAGGTCATCCCAACACTGGAACTGGTGCTCTTACTCGCTGTGCTACCTGGCCGCCCCAATACCCTCACTCTTAATACACGATCTTACTTCCTATTTTACTGAAGAAATCTAAGCTATCTATTATGAGCTGCTCATCCCCTACTCTACCACTCGGCACCCTTTCTAGCTTCTCCAATCTTCTCCTGTTGGGTTTGTTAATTTCTGGCATGTTATATAGGGGATTACTTTCATGTATGGATTGGACTAAATCAGAGTTTCTTAAACTTTTTTTGTCATGGACCCCTTTGGTAGTCTGGTGAAGCCTGTAGACCTTTTTCAGAATAATAGTTTTATATTGTATAATTGTATTATATGCTATATATGTTATATAATACAATTATACAATTGTATTGTATTGGATGATATATATTTATATAATTATTATGTAAAATAAAAGTATTTAGGGTTATAAAGGAAACTAATTATATTAAAAACAGTTATCAAAAAAATATTTTTTAAAGTTCATGGTACCTTCAACTAAATAGTCACTGAAATCTCCTTTCAAAATCTCTAATTCTGTGGTGCCATGATGCTTCATTTGCTTCATTCTCTAAAGATAAGGTGACACTTCTCTTTACCAAGCCTAACCTCTCCTCTTACTGTCTTGATCCCCTCCCCCTCTCACCATTCTCTCTCGTCTCACTCCCATATTCAATGGTTACCTATATACTGGCTTCTTTCCCGCTGCTTACATGCATGCTGAGTTCTCCTCCATCTTTAAATGACCCAACCAGAACCCTGATAACTCTCAAGTTATGAAGTTATATTGCTACTCTTTCCTTGCAGACCTGGAAAGAGCAGTCTACACTCACTTCCTACACTTCCTCACCTCCGCTCATTTCTTATCCCTTTGCAATCTGGCTTGTGACTCCAGGATTTAAGTGAAAGAGCTCTCTGAAAAGTTATCAATGATCTCTCAGCTATAAAATTCAACAACCTTTCCTCAACCTTCATTCTTTTTCACTTTTAACACTGTTGACCATCTCTCCTCTTGAATACTGTGTTCCATTGGCTTCCAGGGCACTACTGCCTCCTTATTCTCCTCCTACCTATCTGATCACTCCTCAGTCCCCCTTTGGGGATTATCATCAACTTTTACCACTTAAGTCTGGGTTCTCTGCCATACTCTGTCCTGGACCTTTTCTTTCTTCCTTCTCTTATACTCTCTCCTTTGGTGATCTTATCAGCTGTCATGGCAGAGGGCTCCCAAAAATGAATATCCTGGTCTATTGTGAATGCCAGTGCATTTTCTTCAATTGATTGTTGGACATCTCCACTTAGAGTTTTTATTAGCACCTCAAAAATTAACATGTTCAAAATAGAATTCATTATTGTATATCAAATCTTGTCTAGACCCTCATCACCTCCAACCTAGACTCTTGTAATAGCTGCCTAAGGAGCTTTTGCTTTCTCCAATAAAGCTTTCACACAGCTGCCAAAATAAGGTGCAGATCTGACCATGTTATGTTCTTGATGTCACTCTCAGTGACTCCCTACTGCTTCTTATATAACATAGAAATTCTTTAGCCTAGTGTTTAAGGCCACCAGTAATCTGGATCTAAATCTGGATCCCAGACTTATTTTACATTGCTTCCCTGCATGCACTCTATGTTCCAGACAAAGTGAATTACTGTAAAATCAACTAAGTCAGACATTCCATCTCCTACTCCTGTGCATTTGTATGTCATCTCCCATGCCTGGAATCCATTTTGTCCTCCTCTCTGTCTTTTAAGACACTTATTTTCCTTCATGTTTCATCTCAAGTGCCTCTGGTTCCTTGATTTCTCCAGTAGAAAGTCTTCTCTCACATCTCAAGTTTTCAAAGAATACTTTGTTTTCAGCTCTCCCGAGTCCCTCTTACACCTTATATTGCATTATCTCTAGAGCCTATATTCCTTTCTATTATTATCTTCCCTCTTGGTTTATCTGCTTACACTCATCATCTTTAACTGAATTTTCTTTCTCCTGAGATCTTCAGCAATTTTAGTTAGGGTTTTTTTTTTATGTAATGGGGGCTGTCCCCCACATGTAGCCTGGGAGTATCATTATATGGTTCAAAGGGAGGCTGAATAGACATCTCTAGTCTCTTTTCTCACCATCTTTCTCTAGTGGAGACTTTACTTTCTGCGAGGACAGACAACAGGAGTTAGGGCCAGAAACTTGGATGCTTGGCTCTCCTCAGAGACAGAGGGTACCGGGCTAGAATTGTATCTATCTGCTCCCTTAATCAGTATTAATCTAGAGTGAAGGGGAGGTCCTCACGTGTGGCCCTTTGACTGAATCAAAACTTCATAGAACAAATCCCCTTAATAAAAGGATTTGTTCTGTAAAACTGGAACTCAGTCAAAAGGCTGCAACCAAGGACCTAGGAGGCCACATGTGGCCTTGAGACCTCAGGTTTCCCACCTTAGTCTAGGGAGTGTGTTTTTCAGGTTCAAGCTAACTTTTAACCACTGTTTAATTAATGGGGAAGGTGGGACCCCAAGTTCTACAACCAAGGCTTGATTCCCTTCTCACCAAATACCAGTTCCACAATGAACGTACATAGCAGATAGCAAGTCAATAGCAAACAGAACTCAGAGAAAACATGAAGAAGAATACACACTAGACAATACAGAGTGAAGGAGCTCTCTCTTGGAGAGTGAGGTAATTCAGCTCAATTCAGAAAGAGAGTCCCAGATCTCGCTCAAGGGGAAATTCCCCTAAGTCTGCAGTCTAGCAAGCTATGGATAGGGACATGATGGAGATTACTAGCTTCTCACATGTCAGCTTCTTTCCAGAGTAACCTGAAGTAGGTTTGGGCAACTTCCATCTTCTTTCTCAATCCTGGAAGCCAGAAGCATTAAAGAACCCAAAAGAGATTGAAGAGACTTGAAGCAGGTCCCAGACTTGAAGAGACTGAAGAGACTTATCTCTGCTCTCTCTCCAATTCCACCTGCCCCTCATGCAGCCTAGGGCATCAATCTCCACCAGGGAGGATGAAGGCCAATACCAATGGCCTTTGGGACTCAGGTTATATTCAGATTCTCCTAGCTCACTTTCTTTGGAGGCAGATCATCAAAGCTATCTCACTCAGCCTGCTTCTAAGCTGGGCAATTCACATATCTCAGGCCTCAATCTCTGTCCCAAGTGGCTTTTAAGGGAGACAGAATTCATTTCAGTTGGATGCTAGGCTCCTTCCCTCGGCCACACACGTGTCCTGCTCTATTTCTCTCTGTTCCTCAGTTCCCTTGCTGAGTTCTGTGGTGAATCAGAATGCTACTACGCTCCTGTCCCAGTCTGAGCAAACTTTCGCTCTTTGGTTTTCTCTCCCTGTGGGGTGAGCAGAGTGTAGTGGACATTGTGCGCAAAATTACTGAATGAATGAACGAGTCAGTCACCAAATATTTATTAAGTACCTACTGTGTGCCAAACTATGTACTAAGTGCTGAAGAAACAAAGAATTGTTTAAAAAAAAACAACAGAAAACAAACAACAAACAAATAGTTCCCTACTTTCGAGCAGCTCATAGTCTGATGAAGTTAGGGAATTTCCTTTTCTGCAATTAATTAGGGTTCTTGGTAGCCTATACCATAAAGACAGGTGAAACCACTTTATCTCTTTTGCATAATTCCTAATTTAGATAAATTTAAGGGATTATAAGGACTTAATAAAATGTCTAGTCTACCATCTTGATGGTCATATGACCCCAACATACTGTATTACCTCTGTATGTGTCATATCATTACCAACAGAAGGTAAGATAAGGAAAATAATTGTGTCTTTCAAAACTTGTGCCCCTCCCATTGCCTAATATAGGACCTTATACTTAATAAGGTGTTTAATAAAATTTTTAAATTGAATTAAATTTACTGAGGCTTAGTAGGATGCAGCTCAGATGTGATCATGATAAAGATAAACCTTTACTTAAGAAGTACATATTGAAAATATCACTTGTGTGGCAATCTGTGAACCTGTGAGGACAGCTATGGCAGAAAACATTTAGATAATGATCAAAGAAGTTCATAGCAGAAGTAATTTAGTACAGGGCATAGACTCTAAGGGAATGGGCCAGCTGGAGGGCTTGGATAACATGTTCCTGATGTAGGTTACAAAATTGGCATGGAAATAGGATGTAGTTCGGATAAAAGGGGATTTTAGTTGGATAATTAAATCTGGGGATTTATCTCTCCATAAGTCAGAGCAGTTGGTAAATTCTTGTCCTACCTTGATGATAATTTCATCCTTTAGAAGTGATGGAAATAATACACCTGATTGTGGCCAATAAGAGGGAATAGTTTTGTAAAGTATAATAATCATAACAGTAATAGCTCATATTTATATGATGCTTTGAAGTGAATGCAACTTTGGGAGGTAGTTATAGATGGATAAGAGAGATTTCTGAGCAGATTTCGATGTATACTCAAGACTTAAAGAAAACAGATGTTAAAATATTAAAGGATAGAATTGGTAGGAACATATGACTTGAGGCTGTAAAAGAGAATTTGGGTGAAAAGGGAAGGGATGCTTTTTAAAACCAAATTCTGCTGAAAATATGAATTCATTTTAATGACCCCGGGGAGGGGGGAAGGGGGAAGGCTCCATGTAAAGAAGCTGATGCAGCTGGGAAGGGAAGTGATTGAGGAACCCATTCTTTAAAAATAGAAAATGTGTAAAAAATGGGCTTGTAACTGAAGACAAACACAAAATCTTGTATGAATGGTTTCAGGAAGAATGAAGTATAACACTGAATAGGAGTGGGGGTTTGGGTATTTTGGACCAGATGAATGATTTCATTTTAGGAAACTGTTAATGCAGATCTACAACTCCCCCCTCCCCCAACTTCAGTTTAAACTCTCCAGCCTTTCCCACTTCGTCCTAGCATCCTTCTGCCTAGTAATATGCTGCCACCCCTTTGGCCTCCTCCAACTCTTTAATGTCATAAATATATGGAATCACTGCTGCTCCTTCTAATAGTAAGAGAGCTGACATTTACCTATCACTATTAGACTTGCAAAGCAAACCATTCATTAACTCATTTCAGCTTTAGAATAGTTCTGTAAGCTGTGTGGCACAGGTATACCAACTGGCAAGTGGATCTTGTTCAGAATCCTCCTGCTAAACAACATTTACAGTCATCTGTTTCCACAATGACAGCATAACTTTAGTCTACAGCATAGCATAATGGACCTGGTCCTCATTATATAACAGAGAAAATAAATTATTATTATTATTACTAATTAGCATTTATATAGCTCTTTAAATTTGTGAAATGCTTCACAAAAATTTTATCTTCACAACAACAAAGGAAGATATGTGACATTATCATCACCATTTTTTTTTGCCTTTTTTGGAGGGCATTTGGGGTTAAGTAACTTGACCAAGGTTACACGGCTAGTATTTTTGTGTGGGTGTTAAGTGTCTCAGGCCAGAACCGAACTCGGGTCCTCCCGACTCCAGGGCCGGCGCTTTTACTCACTGCGCCACCTAGCTGCCCTATCATCACCATTTTACAAATGAGGAAACTGAGGAAGACAAGTTAAGTGATTTCCCCAAAGGAGGAGAAGAGAGGAGAGGGGAGGAGAAGAAAAGGGTGAGAAGGGGAAGAAAGTGAAGGAAAGGAGAAGGAAGAGGAAGAAGAGAAGGCAAGGAAGGGAAAAGGAAGGGAAGGGAGGAGAAGAGATAAAATTGACTCCATCCAACAGACATTTATTAGATGCCTACTATGGCAAGCTATTGAGGTTCCTGCCAAATGTTGATACAGTCCTCTGTCAACTGTTAATATTTGGCTTTCTACCTTTCTCTTTTCAGAGGTATGGAATTATGGGTGTAGGGTATGGCTTATGCTGTAAGACTACTAAAAAGTTATTTAGCTTTGTTGAACTTTCCTCCCTTCCCCCTATTTTAAAAACCCTTAGATGTAAAGGATAACTGTCTGAAAAGGGGAGGAGTAAGGATATATTCAGAAATAAACATGGTATTTAAAAATAGCTTTAAAAAATAAAACACCTTGGCTTTCTGGTGAAATTCACTGAAATCCTAAGGCTACTCCATGAAATTAGTGGACAGTCTTGCCTGAATTGTAGGTCTCTTGTCAAGTCCATTATACATCACCAGTAGAGTGAAGTGTTGCATAACAAGTCTAATCTTTTTCAATTTATTTTGCTCAGCTATGCTCAGAGACACCAATACCTCTGAAGCAATTGTTAAAATATGCTTCTGGCTTTCTGTAAAGGCTACCAGAGTAACAACCTTACTGACAGACCTTCAGATAATTATTCAGCACCCAGTAAATCCTGATGATTGGGTTTTTGAAGACCCCATATAAGAAAATAAAATAACCCAAAACAAGCAGCCTTTTGTAGAAGTCAGAATACAAAGGACAGAGGTCTATTTGCAAGGCTCTGTGCTAACAGAGAGTGACATCATGACATGGGGGATGGGAGTCAAGAAGGCCTGGGTTCAAATCCCACCTCAAATTGGCACATACTGGCACTGTGACCCTGAACAAAATATTTAATGTCTCATTTCCTCAGGCAGCCCTTTAAGAAGATGAGTTGCAGAACAGTTGCAGATCTTCAGCAATAAAGGGAATTCCCTCAACCAACAAAATCATAGGTCTGAGCCAAAACAAAGAAAAAGATGCATAAGGTACATAATTCCTGCCTTCAAAAAGCTTACAGTATATTAGAGGAGATAAGAGATCTTCACAAATAATACAAACTAGTAAACTATGCTAAACATATATGAGAGGAAATTAAGAAACAAGGAATGAGGGCAAGCTTCTCAGAGCTGCTGCTCTCTGCATTGAGCATTGAAAAGGGCAAGGATTTCAAAAACCGGAGATGAGTCTGGGTCGTTCCTAGCACCCATGACATTTTGAGTAAAGTCACAGATTTGGGAGAGTGTGGGATACATTTAGGGAGAGGTGAATAATCCAGTCCAGGAGGAATAAAGATAGATAAAAGAGGTCTTAAGAGTAAAGGCTAAAAAGGCTACAAGATAGATACAGATTGTGAAGGCAGTAGAATGCCAGGCTAGGGAGTGTGAACTTTATTTTGTGGGAAGAGAAGCAATGAATTTTATTTCTTTTTTTGGGTGGGGGCAGAGATTCATGTATTAGGAAGATTACTGTAACAATAGTGTGAAGACAAATTGGAGTAGGGAGAATACTTAGTGAGCAGTTCTATCAAAATCACCTACAAGTCAAAGTGAATAAGAATGTCAATGTAACACATGTAACATAGTGTGGCCCTGGAATATTGCCAGTCCAGTAACACTGGAGCCAGAGTCTGAAGCACTAGCACTGGGCCAAGTGTGTACAAAGAGATGAGAGCTAGATAGCTAAGCAGTTGCAACCTCAGTGTCATTATAAACTCCTCTTCGCTCATACTCATTCCCTCATATCTAATCTGTTGGAAGTTTTATCATTTCTACCTTCACAGTATCTTTTTATATCTGTCTTCTCCCTCATCATAAAGCTGGTGTAGGCAGTCCACCTCAAAAGGAGACTGTTGCAATAGCCTTCTGGTTCGTCTCCCTGCTTCAATGGGTCACCCCATTCCACTCAGTCCTCTATTCAACTGCCAAAGTGACTTTCCTAAAGCGTAGGTTGGACAATGTCACCCCCCACTCAACAAATTGCACTGACTTCCTATTACCTCCAGAATAAAATATAAAGTCCTCTTTAAAAGAATGTTTTTATTTTATTTTTTCTCAATCACGTATAAAAATAATTTTTAACATTTAGATTTTTTAAATTTATTTTATTCTGGATCTAGGAAATAAAACAAGCATTTCTTGCCATGTTATATAGCAGAATAGGAAAAAAAAAGACGATTGTATATGAAATTGCAGATCTATTATGTACACCTTGCTAATCCTTTTAAATATATAATAAAGTTACCATATAAATTTTTTTCCCTTTTTCTCTCCCCCCCCCTTGCCCTAGAGATGGCTACCATTAGGAACAAATGTATGTATGGATAGATAGATAGATAGATAGATAGATAGATAGATAGATAGATAGAT
>NW_027185764.1:52639355-52658754 GCF_028583685.1 Petaurus breviceps papuanus | reverse complement strand
GATAGATAGATAGATAGATAGATAGATAGATAGATAGATAGATAGATATAGATAGGTATGTACACAAATATACATATATGTATATATACAAATATGTGTGTGTGTAAAACCATTCTATACATACTTCTATTTCTCAGTTCTTTCTCTGGATGCAGATAGCTGCTTCCTTATGATGTCCTTTTGTAGCACCAACACAATATTCACAGCACTGATGGCAACTATGAACATACTGGCATAGTTCTGAATTGTAAAATATAAAGGCTCTCCATATAGAAGACAAAAGCAAAGCATTTATTCAGATACCAGAAAGCCAAAAACTAACATCAGAAAAACAAATTCATCATAACAACAAAGAAATCTATATACAATAACACTGCATAGAGCAACACCATCCAAAAGTCTTCCCACAAACAAACATTCACAAGCCTAGCTGTATCCTTATCTACATCCTCTCTCTCCCACTGTACTAAGTGCTCTGACTGCCAGCTTCCTCTCAGCCTTCCTGCCCCACCTATTCAGCAAGCTCCTTCCACCACAGTCCATGTAATTACACTTAATCTATTAAGGGGCAGAGAAAATCTTCAAATTCCCTTAGGCCTATTAAGGGGCAGGGAAGATCTTCAGATGCCCATTCCCATTACACCTTTGTAGTTAATTTGGGTATTTATAATAGTCAAAATAACTTACTTGTTCAAAGTTGTTCTAAAAACAATATTGCTGTTATTGTATACAATGTTTTCTTGGATCTGCTTATTTTGCTCTTCATTATTTCACGCAAGTCTATCCATGTTTTCCTAAGATCATCAAACTCATCATTTCTTATAGCACAGTAGTATTTCATCACAATCATATAGCGCAACTTGTTCAACCATTAATATTCATGTTTTTAAAAATAATTTCTGAGTTCTAAATTCCCTTGCTTTTTCCCTCCCCACCCCCTCCTTGAGAAGGCAAGCACTTTGATATAGTTTATATGTGTACAATCTTGCAAAACATATTTCCATATTAGCCACATTGCAAAAGAGAACACAGACTAAAAGAAAAAAAAGAAAATTTAAAAATAGTATGTTTTGATCTGCATTCATACTCCATCAATTTTTTCTCAGGAGGTAGATAGTATTTTTCATCTTAAGTCTTTTGGGATTGTCTTGGATTGTTGTATTGATGAGAAAAGCCAAGTCATTCACAGCTGATCACCGTACAGTGTAGCTGTTACTGTAATCAATATTTTCTCACTTTTTAATCCTTCACAAACAGATGCCTTTCTACCTTCCCAATCTTCTTACTCTTTATGAGCTCCACATTCCAGCTCCATTGGCCCACATGCCATTCCTGAACTGCTCTACTCTACTTCCTGCCATAGTGCCCGCACCATCTTTCCCCCATGACTTAACTGCCCTTCCTTCTTCTACCTCCTGGCTTCCCTGGCTTCCTTCAAGACAGCTCAAATTTCATCTTCTAGAAGAGGCCCTGATTGCTAGCGTCTTCCCTCTGAGATTACCTCTCACTTGTTTCCATCTGGTATATACATGGTTATGTGAATGTTGTCTCCTCTAATAGATCATGAGTTCCTTGAGAGCATGGGCCCTATTGTTCCCTGTCTTTGCTTCCCCAGGTAGTACAGTGCCTAGCACGCAGTACACACTTAATAAATGATTGCTGACTGACTGGCTTTACAGAGTGCTGAACTGGAATGATCAGAAGACATGAAAAATTGAAGGGAGAAAAAAACTTTTAAAAGATCAACTGGAAAACAAATTCAGTTGTGGCATAACTTTAATAAAAGGAAAATTTGGCAACTGTGTGGGATAAAAGAGCTCGGAGTCTGAATCTGAGATCAGAAAAGGTCTTTATTCCTTCTCATGAGAAAGGGCCCTCTGCCCCTGTCACTCAAATGGAGTCTGCCAAGGAGAGAGCAACAGGTTGAAACAAGCCCGTGGTTCTATAACCTTCTAATGCAGAAACCCAACCCCCCAATTGGCCTTCACTCTTATTGGTAGGGAGGCTGGCCCACAACCTAAGCTCGGAAATCTGTCTCACAGAGAAAGGACACAGAAACATGTGGGTGTCCAATGCAAGGCCAAGGAAGGTAGTTTTATCCTTATTTGGCGTATCTTGTGCTGAGGTGGCACTGGGGAGGGTCTCCATTGCTCTAAGTCAGGTGTAAGGTCAGGTGACTTCTAAACTTAGGCCGAGTGGATGCTGAAGCCACTGTAGATTTGATTTTTCAGAATCAGAAGGGGGAAACCTCACTGCAAATTATCCCTCACAGCAACCAATTCATTTCCTGTCCTCCCCATCCCCTGCCTCCCATCAGTTGGACCTTCTCTAATAATGGTATTTTGCATTTTATAGTTATCACTAAATGTTTCTTATCTTCCTCTTAAAATATAAAATACATGTAATTGAGGACTGTATTCCAAATTACTTTCCAGACTGATTATGCCAATTCACAGTTTCACCAACAGTTTATCAATGTGCCTATTTTCCTACAGTCTCTTCTAAATTTGGAATTTCCTTTTTTTTTAATCAATGATGAGTGTGAGATAAATCTCAGAATTGCTTTAATTGGCATTTTTTCTAATAATTAATGATTGGTGATATTTTGTTATTTTGTTTTCCTATAATTATAGATAGTTTAGGGTTTTTCCTCTTGAGAACTGCCTGTTCATATCCTTTGGGCATTTATCAGTAGGTGAATTCCTCGAATTCTTATAATTTTGAATCATCCCCTTAATATCTTGAAAATGAGATACTTTATCAGAAAAATTACTGCAAAGTCATTATTACAATTTTCTACATTTAACCATTTCTCTTATAAATTTAGCTGCATTGGATTTGTTTGTACCAAACCTTTTAAATTTTGTGTAATTAAAATTGTCTCTTCTTTCTTTGGTGATCTTCTCTATCTTTTGTCTGGTTATGAACTCTGTCCCTATCCATACATCTGAAAGGTAATTTAATAAAAACCAGTGCTGAACCATCTGATAATTACTGATTTGTCATATGGTTTGAGATCTGGTACTGCTAACCCTCTTTCCTTCCCTTGGGATTCTAGGCCTTTTGTTCTCCTAGATAAATTTCATTTGTATTTTTTTCTACTTTAAAGTAATTCTCTGGTAGTTTAACTGGGCATGGCATTCAATAAGAAAATTAACTTAGATAATTTTGTCATTTTTATTATATTGCCATTGCCTACCAATGAGCAATAAATATTTATCCAATTAGATATGTCTTTTTTCCCATAAACAGTGTTGTACAGTTATTTTCATATAGTTCCTCTATGTATCCCGGCAGGTAGACTCCCAAGTATTTTATACATTCTATAGTTATTTATCCTGGAATTGTCTCTATCTCTTCTTGTTGGCTTCTGTTGATAATATACAGAAATGTTGATGATTTGTGTGGATTTATTTTATATCCTGCAACTCTATTGAAGTTATTGTTTCAATTAATTTTTATGAAGGTACCCTTCATGAAGACATTGGAAAAGAGTAAGCAAGCTTTCTCAAGTGATATTTCACACTGAAACTCTTACTTTCCTATATATAATTGACTAAAATAGAGTAGGATATAAATATAAAACATTTAATAATAAATCAACAAAATAATGCAATATCTCCCTGGGTTATTTGTTGAATATTTAAATTTTTTTTGATACAATATAACAAAACTCTGAGCTCAGAACTAAAAAAAACTGGAGGGTTGCCTGGGATACCTTGGGTAACTTGCTGGATTGAACTTGGGAAACTGAGTTCTTTCAGTGACCCTAATGTTTTCTCTGAAACAAAGTCCCATCTTTTGAAAACCAGTATTTTTCTAGTGATATTGTACGATGGTAAGATATGGAATACAAATCTACAAGGAATCAAAGCTGGGGGCCCCTCAGGCAATGGAGAGGCTTATGGTGGGCGCCAACAGGAGAAAGGGAAGACAATAAACATTCATATAGGCACTGTGCTAAGCAGTTTACAAATATCCCATTTGATCCTTTCAATAACCCTGTGAGGTAGATGGTATTATTATCCCCACTTTGTCTTTGAGGAAATTGAAAACAACAGAAGTGGAATGACTTGCCCAAGGTCAGATCTTCCTGACTCCAGACCAAGGCCATCTCCACTGTGCCACCTAACTCCCTCTAAGTAAGTTGCCATAGATTACAACTTGGGAATTTTATGAGAGTGAAACAATAAAAAATTTGTCATCAAATTTTTGATGATCAAAAATTATGATCAAATTATGATAAAAAAAGAAGATAGATTGGTTATAGTGAAGGCTACAGATGGATAACCCATTGGTATCCTTGAAATGTTAAGAAAAAAATGAGGAAAGCCCATCACACATTAGAGGGACTTATATAATGCACTATACAAGAGTTTTACTGGGAGGGCAAGTGCCCCTGATTGTAGGAGAATGAGTATTAGAGAAAGAATGATCTTGTGAGCTTCAGAATATCAGAAAAACCAACAGAGGTTCAGTAATAGCAGTCCCTGACAGAGTCTGCCATAGACATAACACTTAGGCCTAGTGAGTCATCACAGTCCTGAGGAGTTTTATCTGTTTGACCTGGCCCATCAGTGGATTGATGGAGCAGCCAAAATAGTGTCCAGCAAGTAAGGGAGTGGCCCACCCATGAGCTACATCACACCCAGAAATGAATTGTAAGAGCAATACTTTGTAGGTACCCAGCTGAAGTTTGAGCCCACTCTCCCCAGAGACCAAGGTATAGCAGGAGAGTCTGTCCCAATTCAAAGGGCATGTTTAGGTGCTTTGGTTCTTGCTTCATCTTCTCAGTAAATATCTCTTTGTAAGAGTTAATTGATAGGGGTGGCTAGGTGGCAAAGTGAATAGATCACCAGCCCTGGAGTCAGGAGGACCTGAGTTCAACTCCGGCCTCAGACACTTTAACACTTACTAGCCATGTGACCTTGAGCAAGTCACTTAACCCCAATTGCCCCTCCAAAAAGTAAAAGATTAAAAAAAAAAGAGAGAGAGTTAATTAATAAGAATTGGTCAAATTGATACTGAGGTGCTAAAATGGTGAGATGATACTAACTAGAGATTGATATCACAGAAATATTAATGGGGGAATTTAATAAATATTAAAATGGGAATTAATTAATTAATGCAGAAATAATATGGGTTGGGGAAATACACCAGACATATGGTCTCCTGAATGACAGTATTAGAGGGACCCCCCCTCCCCCCACCAGCCTACAGGTTTACTCCTAGAACCCTGAGGGAAGTAGAATCCTGTTCTGGGGACCCAAGCTGCCAGTGTGGGAGATGGGGGGTAGGGAGAGACAGGTCAGTGAATGAGCTCAGAATCTATCTGTGCTCCATTTCTATAAGCTGCTTAACATAGCTTTGGCTCCATCCTTCTCTGTGAAGATGAAAAATATAGTTTAAAAGCATATGAGGTTATAATAAATAATCTTTTCCAACCTTCTCATTTTGCAGTAGAGGAAAATGAAGCCCAGAGGGATAAAGTGACTTGCTCAAGGCCATATGGTGAGCATGAGACAGAGTCAGAACTTGAGCCTAGTTCTTCTGATTCTAATTTCAGTGATCTTTCCAAGACACGACATTAATCTCTGTCTTATAATACAGGGCAGAAATGATGTTTTACACTCTTTCTGTATCTCTTCTCTCCCCTATAATATTGGGGACATAGTAGGTACCCAATAAATAATTGATTGATTGATAAATGAAAGACTTAAAAAAGTATGTGCATGAATACAGTATTTTGTGGGCCACATATGAACCACATTACTTAAACATATCAAGTATGAGTACCAGCTATAAATGTATCCATTGGAACAATAACAAATCTTACTTGCATATGAAGATGTAAGCCAGTGGTGGGGAACCTGCAGCCTTGAAGCCACTTGTGGCCCTCTAGGTCCTCAAGTGCAGCCTTTTGACTGAATCCAAATTTCACAGAACAAATACCCTTACTAAAAGGATCTGTTCCATAAAACTTGGACTCAGACAAAAGACCACACCCAAGGTCCTAGAAGGCCACATGTGGCCTCGAGGCTGCAGATTCCCCACCCCTGGTATAGGTCCTCATACCTCAGAGCAGGTCAGGAGATCAAAAGAATGGCATTGAATACATTCAGAATTAAAACTTACAGAAAAAGTCATCTTCTTTCCCATCAGAATCCTAGAATAAATAGATAAGTGTTCATTCCATACATAGGCTAATAGAAATAACAAAGTGAAAATGTTGTATGGACTCTCTGATAGGAGAGGGCGAAAAATTCAGAGAATGCCATCTAGTTGCATCCTGTAGTAGGATATTTTCCCTCAAATCAGTTTGATTTTCTCACTTCTCAAGTCAAGTCTTTTTCCTCTGTCAATTTGTATGTGCCTTTTGGTGTTGCTAGTGGTGATGATGACCCAGAAAGAGCTGAACGCTAACAGCTGAAGCCCTCTTGGGCAGCCATATCTTTAACAGAGCTTCCTACTCTGGACCTGAGTCCTTAGAGCTGGGCTAGAGTTGAACCAGACTTAGGAGACTCCTTTTGAATTCCCTGTTTCCTACAGACAGAAGCAGCATCATTTCATGTCATGCGGCTTTATAAGAACCATAAGAACAGAAGAGCTTGGGAATGTTTTCAGTTCCAAAAGCACTAAATTATAGGACTCTCAAATAAGAAAAAAAGGAAGAAGCCAGAATGATAATAATGGTAAGAAATACTTTGCACTATTTTAAAGCACCTTCCTTCTACAAAGCCCAGACTCTCTGCTAAGGCACAATTTTCAAAAAACATGTCAGTGTAGAAGAGATGAGGAAGCACTAGGACTGGACCTGTGATGCACAAACGCACCCTGCACTCCAGGGATTCGTAATCACTTTCAGTGAGAGCCTATTCAAACACAGAGTCCCTGAAAGTTACGCACACAAAACAGCCCTTATTCTAGCCTGGGGAATAGACTCTTTCCTAGAGGAAGACAAAAGGATTTTCCCCCCAAAGTCACCAAGTTTTCAACTAACAAAACTAAATCATTAAAAGTTAAACAAAAATAAACCACCAAAAAGAGAATATTAATGAACAGAGAAATAAAATTGTTCAGTCTCTTTTCTTTTCATTTTTCAAATGCTTTATTAACTTCTGATTTACATCATTCATTTCCACCAGATTTTGAGTTACAAATTTTCTCCACGTTTTTCCACCCCACCACCCCAAAATAGCAATCTCACTGGATATCCCCTCCTACAATCTGCTCTCTCCTGCATCTTCTCCCATACCCCCTTTCTAGTAGGGCATGGTGGATCTCTATGCCCCAGTGCCTGTATATCTTATTTCCCAATTACATGTAAAATAGTATTAATAATAGTGTATATATATATATATTTTTTTTAATTTGATTTTAAAACTTTGAATTCCAGATTCATTCCCTTCCTCCCTAGTCACCCACCCTTACTGGGAAGATAAGCAGTTCAGTATAGGTTGTACATGTGTAGCTAATGCAAAACATTAACATAGTAGATATATTGTAAAAGACTGACTATATTTCCCTCCATCCTATCCCACTTCCCACTTGTTCTATTCTCTACTTTGATCCCATCCCTTTTCAAAAGTGGGTGCTTCCAACTTCCCTTCCCCCCAGCCTGCCCTCCCTTCCATCATCTCCCCTCTCATCCCCTTCCCCCCTACTCTCCTGTAGGGTGATACCCTATTTAGTGTATATTTCATTCCCTCCCTAGGTCAAATTCAATGAGAATAAGGCTGACCCATTCCCTTTTGCCTTCCTATTCTTCCCCTCCATTGTAACCATTTTCCCTTGCCTCTTCTATATGAGATAGTTTACCCCATTCTGTCTCTCCCCATCTCCTCTCATTTTATTCTTCTCTCTTAATTTTACCTTTTAAGTATTATCCCTTCCTATCAAATTGGTTGACTCTCATTTTGTAATTTCCTTGCATTGTTCTCATTTCTCTTTCCAATTTTTCTTCCACTTCTCTTATGTGCTTCTTAAGGTCCTCTATGGCCTGTAACCAGCTCGTATTTTCCTTGGAAGCTTTTGGTGCAGGAATTCTGACTTCACTGTCTTCCTCCTGTTCCATGCTTTGATCCTTTTTGTCCCCAAAATAGGAGTCTAATGTTGGATTCTTCTGTTTGCTTTGCTTCCTTTGCCTGTTTATGTTGCCACTCAATTACTTGACTTTTGGGCTTTTTCCCACAGTAGAACTCTGTCACCAGACAGGGGAGCTTCATCTCAAATGCTGGGGTTTTCTCAGCTGCTGGAGGTATTAGTTGGGTGCCCTCTCTGAAGCCTCCACACACTCTGGCAAGCTGGTCACACACCCCAGGACCTCCACCCTAGACTGCAATCCAGATCCAAGCAGGTTAAAGCAAGAGCGATTACCCCTCAGACTGGTTGCTTGGTCCCCCTACACTCTGCAGGCCAAGAGCTGAAGCTGCCACATGTGGGCAGCTTCATGGCCCTGTCTCCTCATCAGTTTCTTGCCCTGGGGGAAGAGGCTGACATACTCCCAACTACTAGGTCCCAAAGTCCACACTGCACTGACCTCTCACTTTGTCCTTAGTATCTATGTGTTGATAATTCTGGACTGCCACAGCTGCTGGTGATCTGGAATCCCTCCAGCTGGCAGCTGGTCAGGCCCACCCTGAGGCTAAAACCTCGGTGGGGAGCTGGGCTCAGCTCCCAGAGCACTGGGCTGGCCAATTCCTGCCAGCCTGCTGGGCTCTCCTCAGCAGGAGGTTAGCTTCTCTGTGTCATTTTGTGGGTTCTGCAGCTCCAAAGTTTGTTCAGGGCCCCCTTTTACATGGCTTGGAGGTGGTGAGAGCCAGAGCGGAGTGGAGGTCCTGTTTCTACTCCACCATCTTGATTCCACCACTTGTTCAGTGACTTATTGGGCAGTAGTCAAATAGTCAAGTAGTCAGACATCTGCTTTTTAAAAACTGGTTTTTACAGGGCATCTAGATGGTGCAGTGAATAGAGCACCAGCCCTGGGGTCAGGGGGGCCTGAATTCAAATCCAGTTTCAGACACTTCAGACACTTATTAGCTGGGTGACTTTGGGCAAGTCACTTAACCCCAATTGTCTTGTGTTTTCTTCCCTTCCAAAAAGCAAAACAAAATTAATTTTTAGTTCATGTTCCCCTCCAGGTGAAGTATGGTAGATTTGGTTGTTTTGAAGAGATGGGGAAGATACTCAGATATGATCTGGCTGTTGTGCAAAAATAGTACTAAATGTAAATAACCTTTTGCAGTTATGCCCCCAACACACTTGCCTCACATCTCTTTCGAGATAATATTTTTTTCTTTTGTAATTATAGTCCACATGGAATTTGTTCACTAAATTATACTGCCCCAGATATGGTTTAGAAAGTATTTGAAGTTGATTAAAAACTGTAATATTCCCAAAGGACCTTCGGCAAAGGGAAACCTCAGGAGGAAAATGTCCATTAAAAAGATGTGACGGGGTGTGTGGCTAGGTAGCACAGTGAATAGGGCACCGGCCCTGGAGACAGGAGGACCTGAGGTCAAATGTGGCCTCAGACACTTAACACTAGCTGTGTGACCTTGGGCAAGTCACTTAACCCCAATTGCCCTGCCCCCTCCAAAAAGAAAAAAAAAAGATGTGATTTGCTTTGTAATTTGGGTTGTGTTCTTCCTTCGGGCCAAAATTCTCTGCAGTCCCTTGCAAAGATCAGCTGGAACAAGTCTAAAACTTGTAACTGTACAAAGTAAATACCAACACCAGGGCTTTAAAATAGCGAGTCATTTTTTTCTGGTGTCCCAGGTAACCAGCCTTCGACACCACTAAAACTGAAGAACAACAAACAAACATTAATGATACATGCTGTAGACAGGACACTATAGAGAGGACATGACAGTGACAAGATGCACAGCTCCACATGCATAGTTTGAAACATGCATAGTCATAGTATCAAAAGCAACAAGCACGGCTAACTGAAGCAAAGCTAGCTGGCTGCAACAATAACTAGAAGCAGTAGCATGAAGCAATTAATTAACATATTGCTGTAATATGAACTTAACACAAAACATAGTTAAATGACCATTACAGCAAAATAAAAAACAAGCATACTCAAACATGCAGTAATTCACAGGTACAGTGAGAGCCTCCTAAGCCTTCCTTCTCCTTTGTGCAGTGTGTTCCCTAGAAGGGGTCACCTGGGGCCAGGCCAGGCATCTTCCATCTGCCCCAAAGCAACCACTTCCATCTGTACCAGCACAAGGCATCTTCCACCTCCTGCTGCCAGCCCAGTCTCCCAACTGGGATGTGGGGAACCTCCAGTGCACAGAAGAGCAGCCCTCCCTTCTACTTCAGGCCTCCCATCTTCTGCTGTGCTCATTCTTTGCGGGTAGAGGAATAGTGCCCTCCACTCAAAGATGAACATTCTCCCACCTGGTCATTCTCACATCATCATATCCCAGACCTAAACTCCTGTAGATTGTTGTCCACACCCCATTCCTCACCCTCTACCACCCACATCTTCATTCCCATCACCCTCAATCCTCCCACCACAAAGTTTCATCCTAAGTCTACCCAGCCCTTCCACTGTGCCCTGTGGAATGCCTGTTCCATAGGCAACAAACTTACCTTCATCTTAAATCTATTTCTCTCCCATTTTTTCCATCTGGTAACTTTTACTGAAACCTGGCTTCCCCCAATGACACAGCCTTCCTGGCCGCCTTTTCCTATTCTGGCTGCACTTTCCCTTACTCTGCTCAGTTCACTGGTCAGGTAGGGGAATTGGAATAGTCCTTGCTCCCCATTGCCACTTCCAAGTTCTCCCCTTTCCTCTATCACCAAGTAACTTCACTTCCTTTGAAGTTTACGCTATTTGTATTTATCACTGAATGAAAATCCTGGTAGCTATTGTCTACGGAACCCCCTCCCCCTGCCCCCTCCATCATTCCCTTTCCATGCTAAAAATCTGAATTACAAATTTTTTTCTTGCCATTACCCATAAATGTCCCACCTTTATGTTCAAGAATTCAGAAATGCCCTTATCCAACCATAATCTATTGGCTTTTGCATCTCCCTTTACCTTCTTTTGCATAACCCATTCTTCTTTCACACCATGCATGACTTCCAGGCCCTCGACCCTTCAATTCTCTCCCAGGACATCTCCCTTACTACTCTCCATTTGCTCTTTGGTGAACCAATTCAACTATAAACTATCCTCCTCTCTTGAATCCCTAAACACCTTATCATATCACCACTTATGCCCAGCTAAGCCTTGAATCACTGCTACCATTCATTGCTTTCACTCCTATCCCCATGCTGCTGAACAAAGCTGGAAAAAGTCAAACAACATTTCTAAGTCTACTACAGATGTATGTTATATAAACTTGCCTAGGCCCCCGCTGCTGGTAGATAATCCTACTAGATCTCTTATCAACTCTCTAGTGGGATCTCCACAGTGGCTTTTCCTAATCTTTTATTCCTTCCTCAAAACTCCCAGCTCTCAGCTGAGACCTTTGCTTCATGCTTTACAGAAAAAATTGAGGCCATTTGCCATCAAGTCCCTTTTCTCCCCTCTTCCTCATTTCCTATCATTCAGGCACCTTCTGCCACTCTTCAATTCCTTTTCTCTCCATTGAAACCTTACTTCCATTAATGATTCCTGGGTTTTTAAGAACATGCCATTGTTTCTAATAACACAAACTCTACAGAAGTGTTCCTCAAATATATTTACTTTTCCAACAATTTACACTTGAAAAATGGATTGTAACAACTTTATTATGGTAGCAATACAAATATCACACACTCCATGAAAGCCACTGAAAAATTTGCCTTGCTGTCCATACTGATTGAGATTTTCTTCTTAAAAAACAAATTTATGTGCTTATTTTTAACATTCATTGTAAAAAAATTTTGAGTTCCAAGTTCTTTCCCTCCAGCCCCTTCACTACTCATTCAAAAGGCAAACAATATGATATTAATTATACATGTGAAATCTTATATTTTCACGTTAGCCATATTTTTAAAAGCAATAAAAATAAAGTCAAAAATTATACTTTAGTTCCCACTAAGAGTTCATTGGTTATCTCTCAGGAGATAGCATTTTTTTTGTCATGAGTCCTTTGGAATTGTCTTGGTTCATTGTATTGATCAAAGCAGATAAGTAATTCACAGCCACTCATTATTACAATATTGTTGATACTGTGTACAATGATCTCTTCCTTCTGCTCATTTCACTTTGCATCAGTTCATATAGGTCTTCCCATGTTTTTTTTTTCTGAAATCATCCCCCTTGTCATTTCTTATAGCACAATAGTATTCCACCACAATCATATGCCACATCTTATTCAGTCATTTCCCAATTGATGAACATCTCCTCAATTTCTAATTCCTGACCACCACAAAAAGAGCTCCTATAAATATTTTTGTACATACAGGTCCTTTTCCTTTTTCTTTGATCTCTTTCGGTATGTATCTAATAGTGGTATTGCTGAGTCAAAAGGTATGCACAGTTTTATAGTGTTTGGGGCATAGTTTCAAATTGTTCTCCAGAATGGCTGAATTAGTTTGTAATTCCTCCTACCAACAGTTCATTAGTGTATTTATTTTTCCACATTTCCTCCAGCATTTTTCATTTCTGATAGGTGCGAGGTGGTATCTTAGGGGTGTTTTAATTTGCATGTCTCTAATCATTAGTGATTTAGAGCATTTTTTCATGTGACTATAGATAGCTTTGATTTCTTCTTCTGAAAATTGCCTACTCATCTCCTATGACCATTTATCAATTGGAAAATTGCTCCTAATTTTATAAATTTGACTCAGTTTCCTTTATATTTGAGAGATGAGGTCTTTATCAGAGAAACTTGCCATAATTTTTTTTTATATTACATCATTACCTATGATACCTTTTAGCAAAATGTAGTTTCTTTATCTCCTTTGATTAGGTGTAGTTTTTGCTTTTGCTTTGTCTGAGATAATGATTGCTACCCCTGCCTTTTTTAATTCAGAGGAAGCAAAAAAAAGTTCTGCTCCAGCCCTTATTTTAAGTCTCTGTGTGTATGTCTTTCTGTTTCAAGTGTGTCTCTTTATAAAAACATATTGTTGGATTCTAGTTTCTAATCCATTCTGCTCTCTGCTTCCATTGCATGGGTGAACTCAACCCATTTACATTTTCAGTTATGATTACTGTGTATTTTCCTCCATCCCACTTTCTTTTGTTTATCCTCTCTTTCTTTTTAATCTGCCCCTTGTCAAAACTCCCTTTTGCTTCTGACTACTACCTCCCTTAATCCACCCTTCCTTTTATTGTCCTCCCATTCAGTCTTCTCCCCTTCTTTAAGACCTTTCTTCTCTTCTCAGTTAAGTAAGATAGATTTCTATAGCCTCTTTGAATCAATTCTGATGAGAGTGGAGTTCAAGCATTGTCCACTACCTCTCCCCATTTATGTGAGAAAAATTTCTCCACCCTACCTCTCCCTTCCCCCTTCCTTCAGTGCATCCCTCTTTCTTCTCCCTTCATTTTTTTCTTCAGACCATCCCAACATAATAAATTCACACCCATGGACTCTATCTATGACTCCTTCTAACTGCCCTAATAATGATAAAGATCTTAGGAGTTACAGGTAACATCTTCCTATATAGGAAACCAAACTGTTTAACCTTACTGATTCCTTATACTTTTTCTTTCATGGTTATCTTTTTATGCATCTCTTGAGTTCTGTGTTTGAATATCAAATTTTCTACTCAATTATGGTCTTTTCAGCATGAATGTTTAAAAGGTTTCTATTTCATTAAAAATTTATTTTTCCCCCCGAAGGATTGTATTCAGTTTTGCCGGGCAGGTTATTCTTGGTTGTAAGACTAGCTCCTTTGTTTTTCAAGATGTCATATTCCAAGTCTTTCGTTTCTTTAACATGAAAGCCGCTATATCTTGTGTGATCTTTACTGTGACTCCACAATATTTGAATTGTTTCTTTCTGGATGCTTACAATATTTTCTCCTTTACCTAGGAACTCTGGAATTTGGCTATAATTTTCCTGGGAGTTTTCATTTGGGGATCTCTTTCAGGAAGTGATTAGTGGATTCTTTCAATTTCTGTTTTACCTTCTAGATCAAAGATATGAGAGAAGTTTTATTTTATAATTTCTTGGAATATGATATCTAGATATCTTTTTTGATAATAGTGTTTAGGTGGCCCAATAATTCTTAAATTATCTCTCCTTAATCTATTTTCCAGGTCAGTTGTTTTTCTGAAAAGAAATTTCATGTTTTCATCTATTTTTTTCATTTTTTTGCTTTTGTTTTATTGTTCCTTAAAGTCTCATAGAGTCATCAATATCCACTTGCCCAATTCTAATTTTTAAGGAATTGTTTTCTTCAGTGAGTTTTTGTACATAATTTTCCATTTGGCCAACTCTGCTTTTTAAGGACTTCTTAAGTAAATTTTTGTACCTCTTTTACCCTTAGGGAAATTCTGTTTTTTAAGGTATTATTTTCTTCAATATTTTTATATCTTTTTTACAAAGCTGCTAATTTTTTTCATAATTTTCTTGCAACCCTTTCATTTCTTTTCCTGTTTTTTCCCTCTACCACTATTATCTTTTTCTTTAACACTTCTAAGAATTCTTGTTGGGCTTGTGTCAAACGAGTATTTTCTTTTCCTTTGAGGTTTTGCTTGTAGCTGTTTTCACATTATTGTCATCTTCTGAGTTTGTGTCTTGGTCTTTCCTGCCACTGTGGTAGATTTTATATTCTAGTTCTTTTGTTGTTTTTGTTTACTCATTTTCACTATTTCTTGACTTTGAACTTCATGTAAAAGTTGGGCTCTGCTCACCTGAAGATAGGGAGATATTGTCCCAAGCTTCAGATTTTTTTTCTTGATGCTGTTTTCAGAGCTAGTTCTATGTTCTACAGGTTTCTGGTGCTTCCAAGGTGATATAATCCAGGGACAGGTGTGGTCACTGATCTCCTGTCTTTGCTCTGATCTTTACCCAGGAAAGGTCTCTGCTCCCCCCAAGTGCTACCCTTCCTCTTAGCCCTGGATGTGCAACCAGGTTCCCTGCTCTCCTATTGCCATGAGCTTAGTGCTCCTCTCTTCCTCGAAACTATGACCAAGGCCCAGACTCCTTTATGATAGGTCCCAATTGCTCCTGTCTACTCTGGAACTGTGACTTGAATGGAACTGCCTCTGGCCAATAGAGTTGTCAATCAGCACCAGCAGTATCCAATGCAAGCTAACAGTCCCTTATAATCTCTTTCTGACTGGTTGTCTGAATCCTTCTCCCTTATTATCTCTGAGCACTGCTTCTACACCAGCCCTGACATCCCACTGGTGCTGTTGCCTTGTTGCACTCCTGGTGAGCCCCTTCTGGATGTCACAGGCCTCTCCTGCTGGCCTCTTAAGTTTTCTTAGACTGGAAATTGGAAACAGAATCTGGATCTGGAAATTGCTTTCTTTAAGTTTTCCCTCAATTCCTTCCAAATTTTTCCTTCCTAATTCTAATCTCTGACCATCTTTACAAGTCCAACCCCCCTCAAAATCACCTTCACAATGGTGAAGGAACCACCTTTACTGTAGACAGGGAGGGAAAAAAAGGAGCCCCGACAAAAGAAAGAAGAAAGGGATCCTAAAGAGGAGGTAGAAGAGGAGACTGAGCTGTCCAGCCTCACTTGGACTCGAATCCGGCTCTTGCCCTTTGTCACCTGTGAGGCTATCAAGGGGAAGGATCAGCACAGCAAGAAAATAGTTGCTCTCTGAGAATTAGCTCAGACTTAGCTTTTTGTTGGTATTGGTAATCATGTAAATCACACAAGTCAAGATGAAAGGAGAGGAGGATTAGTTGATGCCCTCTAGAAAAGGGAAATGGAATTTTCATATATGAATCCATTCTGTATTTTTTGGTTCAAATTAAATAAAAATTGTTTGATGTTTGATGTGTTCCAGCCTGAATGCTTACAGTTAAGCTGAGCCCTTAGAGAAACATGTACTAAATACTGATGTTCTTGAAGGGAAACATTCGGTAAGGATAAAATAAACTAGAAAGATTATTGAGAGAAAGGGTCGAAAGATCAATCCAGTCCCTTGTGTCAAGGACAGAGTCTTAATGACTACATTAATATAATTATCACATGAGACTTTTTTCTGCTGCTTGATTACTTTACTTTATTAATTTCTACACAAACTCCCATGATACAGCGAAAAAGTAATGAATTTGGGTCAGAAGACCTGGGTTCAAATATTGACTGGGCTTGCTACTTACTACTTGAAATTATTTCAGCTTTTTAGACCCAAGTTTCTTCATATGTAAAAGGGTTGGATTAAATGACCTCTGGAGTCTCCACTTTAAATTGATCATCCCACTTTTTTTTTTTGCCTTTTGGAGGGCAGTTGAGGTTAAGTAACTTGCCCAAGGTTACACAGCTAGTTTTTGTGTGTGTGTGTGTGTGTGTGTGGGTATTAAGTGTCTGAGGCCAGAACCGAACTTGGGTCCTCCTGACTCCAGGACCGGCATTTTACTCACTGTGCCACCTAGCCACCCCTATCATCCCACTTTTAAAAGAAAACTGGGTTTACAGACTGGCAAAGATTACCATTTAGTGGAAAAGCAAATAACCTGCCCTTTACAATGCATGCCTAAAAAGGTAGGTTGGAGCCAGGTAGCAAAGGGGTTTGAATACCAAGCAGAAATTTATATTTGATCCTAGAGGCAACAGGGAATTGTTGGAGTTTACTGAGTAAGGAAGCAACATGGTCAGACCCATGCTTTAGGAATATCACTGTAGCCACTGTGTGGAGAAAGGATTGGAGAAGGAGATTTGAAGTAAGGAGACCAAATAGAAAGATGCTAAGTCTTAAGTCAAAAGTGACAATCACACATACAGTGAATATGATTTTAATACTTTGAAAGACTGAACCCTCTGTGAATATAGACATTAGAGCTTAGGGAGCCTCAAACTCAAACTTTTCAAGTCCAACCCTTTCATATTTTATCGAGAAGGAAACCGAGATTTAAACAGTCTAGAAGATTTGCCCCAAATTGCAGAAGTGATAAATAACAGAATGGAGATTCAAATACTGGTTCTCTGACTAAAATTCTGGCATTGTTTCATCATATCTCTAAATAAATGATTCCCTTATCTATATACCCAGCCCCAGTTTCTCTCCTGAGCTTCAGATCTGCATCACAAACTGCCTACTGGACATTTCAAGCTGGATGTCCCATAGGCACCTCACATTCAACATGTACAAAATAGAACTTGTTATCTTTCCCCTAAAACACTCCCTACCCTTCTTCTCCATTTCTGTCAAGGCCACCACTATTCTTCCATTTACCCAGGAACACAATCCTATAAGTCATCCTTGATTTCTCATTGTCCTATACCTCCTCTCTCCCCTGTATTTAATCAGTGGCCAAGTCTTGCCTTTCTACTTTCACAGAACATCTTCTATCTGTCTCTTTTTCTCCACTCAGTAGCCAGCATCCTAATTTAAGTCCTCATTACTTCTGGACTACTGTAATAGTTTCCTATTTGGTCTTCCTACCTTCCCTCTCCAATCTATCCTTTGCACAATGGATAAAATGATGTCACCCCCATACTCAGTACAATCCAGTGACTCTCTGTTACCTATAGTATAAGGTAGAATGTATTGAGTGGGTGCTGTCCCTCTAGGTTATATGTGTCCAGTGGGTCTGTTTGGATATGGCTCAAAGAGAAGTATGAAGAACTATTTCCATAATTGCTTCCACTCACTCTTCTTTAAGGAAGACTTTGATCCCTTCCAGGAGAGGAAGTTTGGGGCCAGAGAGGCTGGTCATTCGGTTCTCTTCAGAGAGATAGAATATCTAGCTAATATTATGTGAATCTGAACCATTGCCCTCTAAGTATTTTTAGAGAAGGGGAAATAATTTTTAGGTTCAAACTGTAGTCTTGATTGCTACCCTTTGGCAAGGAAAAACTACCCCAAGCTGTATAGTCAAGGATTGATTCCCTTTCCACCAAATGCCAGTTTCAAAGTAAACACACATAGCAAATAGTAAATAAACAAAGCAAATAATAAATAAACTATTTTTTCCAAACCAATACCCAAATAGAAATCAGAGAAAGCATGTATATGAGAATATGCCAGGTGATAGAGTGAATGACCTTTCCCACTGGGAGCAAGATTATGTCAGCTCAACTAAGAGAGAGTCCCAAATCTCACATAAAGGGAAATTCCGGGAGGTCTCTAGTGTAGTAAAGTAAAAATAGGGATATGATTGAGGTGCCAGCTCCTCTATACTTTGGCTTCTTTCCAGAATCTTTCTCTCCCTTTAGGGACCAGAAGAGACTCTGACCTCAATCATTACTCTCAACACTGGAAAATTGAAGATAAAGATCCCTCTTTTCTCAAGCTCAGCCAACTCCTTCTCCTCATCCCTAGACAGGCACAGAACCTTGAGTAATTATTCTACACCTACACCAAAGAGGAGAGTCTAACGTAAATGAGCTTTGAGCCTTGGGTTGTATTAGGATTAAATGCAAATTCCTCTATTAGATATTTAAAGTCCTTTGCTTCCCAATTCAAACCTCCCTTTCCAGGCTGATTGCAGCTTTCCTTCCCTTCACACCCACTTTGCTCCAGTCAAACTGAGTTCTTGCTGTTCTTCACAATTGGCAGTCCATCTCCTATCTCTGTGTTCTTTCAGAGGCTCTCTCTATTCCTGCAATGCATCCCAACTCTCTCTATCTCTTAGAATCCCTGGCCTTCTTCAAAGTTCAGCTCAAAGGCTACTTCCTATGTGAGGACTTTCTTGATACACCACAGAAGCTACCACCTTCTTCCTGAAATTTTGTTGTTGTTCAGTGTTTCAGTCATGACCAATTCTTTATGATACCGTTTTGGGGTTTTCTTGGTAAAGATACCAGAGTGGTTTGCCATTTCCTTCTCCAGCTCATTTTACAGATGAGGAACTGAGGCAAACAGGGTTAAGTGATTTGCCCAGGGTCACACAGTTAGTAACTGTCTGAAGCCAGATTTTCAATCAGAAAGATGAGTCTTCCTAACTCCAGGCCAGGCACTATCCACTGGACCACCTAGCTGCCCCCTATTCAATTGTTTCAGTCATGTCCAACTCTTTGTGACCCCGTGGACATCTGTCCATGGGTTTCTCTTGGCAAAGATACTGGAGTGATCTGCCATTTCCTTCTCAAACAGATTAAGGAAAACACAAATTAAATGACTTGCCAGGGATCATACAACTAGGCTGGATTTGAACTCAGTTCTTCCTCACTCCAAGCCTAGCACTTTGTCCACTAAGCCACCTAATTTCCTCCTTTCCTGAAATTATATTTATTTTGTAAATACTTTTATTTTACTTGCTTTTATTTATTTATTTATTTTACACACACACACACACACACACACACACACACACACACACACACACACACA
>NW_027185764.1:52579529-52639345 GCF_028583685.1 Petaurus breviceps papuanus | reverse complement strand
ACACACACACACACACACACACACACACACACACACACACACACACATATATGGATGTACTCAATTCCCCACAGATGTAAGCTCCTTTAGATCACATATTGTTTCATTTTTGGTTTTCATCACCAGAGTCTGTTGATTGATCTTTAATCAGTCCTTTAGATTTTAAAGATCAAAAAAAATTTTGAGATAAAAAAAAAAAAGCCTTCCCAGATCTCATCCAACTCCCATGGAACTGTCTAACCGCACAGGACTGTTGTTAATATGCTACTTAGTATGGAAACTCTAAAGTGTTGTATAACTGTGAGATATTATCACTATAGGCAATAGGGTGGCATGTGGGCGAGGGGTGGGTGGGAGGGGTTAGAAACCCAAAGACTTGGATTTAAATTCTATCTCTTACACATACCAACTATATGACCCTAGGCAGATCACTTCCAGGTGCTTAGGGTAAGACTCCCAAGGGCAGCTGAAACCAGATTAAAATGAAAACTGGGTAATGTTTAACAAAAGAAATAAAAATACAACACAACATCAATAATGCTAACTTGTGGTTTTTTAATTCCATGTACTGCCTCAGGGATCATTTCTATTTGAATCTAACACCACTTCTCCATACAACTAAAACTAAAAGTCACAGAGAATGTATTTGCATTTGCTAGAAGGAGTTATCTCAACTGGGAATGTCCTATAACAAAGAAATCACAAAGTCCTGATCCCAGTCATTTCTATTACATCCGGAAAGCAAAGAGCAGAACTGGGACTTCTCTATAACACATAGCATACAAGGAAATGTGGATTCTTCATCATGGGTCCCTGCTCTAATCACCTTGTTCCGTGTTCAGCATCAACTGTTCCTAACAGAGACCTGTTGTTTGGTCATTCCATATAAAAAATAATTTGTTGTTTTCAAAACTGAAAGGAGGAAAAAAATAGCCCTCTGGTGGGAACCATTTGCCTGTTATCTTTCCAGTACAAATTGGCTTATTATATAATGATAGAACCACACGGAGTCTAGGAGGGAAGTAGTCATGGTGTTACTGTTGTTTTGTTTTTATTTTTTCTTTGTACTTAGATGATTTCTTCTTCCATCTCCTCACCCCTACCATCTTCACAGAAAATGATTAGCCTCCATTATATCCAATTGTACCAATTTTGGCTTCTCATGATATTTGTGTATGAGCCTTTGTTACTTCTGGAGCAGTGGATAGAATGCTGGGCCTGGAGTCAGGAAGAGTCCTCTTCATAAGGACTCTTTAAATCTGGCCTCAGACACTTACTAACTGTGTGACCCTGGGTAAGTCACTTGACCCTGTTTGTCTCAGTTTCTTCATCTGTGAAAAGAGCTGGAGAAGGAAATGGCAAACCACTCCAGTATCTTTGCCAAGAAATGAGTTGGACATGACTGAAAAACAATCCGGCAACAACTTTGTTACTTCAACAGGCAGCATTAAATGCTGTTCTGGAGGAGGATGGGCTCCTCCTTTGCCATTAATTTCTAAACTATCTTTTTCTAGCTCACAAAGGACATAAGGGACTGCCCAATAGTTTGGCCTGCCGATAGAAAGTGTCAATTGGAGCATAAATCCTCCTCCACAGATCTAAGTTGGAATATCATTTGGTACTTTCTTCACGCTATAGCACTAGATTTTCTTTGAATAAGGAAATTTAATTGATAACACTTTTCTTCCTTTTATATATGTCACAGACATTTCTCACTGACTTACTCTACCCCCTAAAATAGACCCCTCCCTTGTAACATTTAAGTATAATTAAGTGAAAATCAATCAACAAATAGGTCACATCTGAAAACATTTGCCTCATCCTGTGGCTTTATGCCATCACCTTCTCCCATCTGAGAGGTGGGAGGCATGTCTTCTGAAGTCATGCTAGGGCGTTGGATTGACCAGAGTTCTGAAGCCTTTTGTTGCTTTCCTTCATATGATTATAGTGATAGCAGGCAGGAAGGTGACTCAGTGGAAGAGCACTGGGGCTGGAGTCAGGAAGACCTGAGTTCAAATCCAGCCTCAGATACTTACTAGCCATGTGACCCTGGGCAAGTCATTTATCCTTTGCTTGCCTCAGTTTCCTCATCTGCAAAATGAGGGTGATAATACCACCTATTTCCCACTGTTGTTGTGAAGATCAAACAAGTTAAAAATTGTAAAGTACTTAACAGTGCCTGGAACATAGTAAGCAATATATAAATGTTAGCTATTATTATCATTATTATCTTTTTATGAATTGTTCTCCAATTTCTTCTTCCTTTGCTCTGCATCAGGTCGTATAAATATCCTAAAATTTCTCAGGATTTTTCATATTCTTCATTTCTTATCATCCAATAATATTCAACTATATTCATCTACCACAATTTGTATAGTCATTCCCCAATCCATGTGTACATATTTTGTTCCTGGTTTTTTGCTACGGCAAAAAGGCAGCATTAGTTTCCAAAGGTCTTCTATTAAAGGACCCTACCCTGTCTTTCTAGGCCTCAGTCTCCTCTATGTTAAAAATAAAGATATCCTTTGAAATTGTGGCTGGCCTGATTTGATATGTATTACATACAAGGAAAAGAAATGACTTTTTTCATCTTGTCTGGAAAACCTAGAAAGACCCTATAGACGAATTTCCTTGATTACAGGAGTCACTGGGAGTGGAAAATAATCCTTAATCAGCTGAATTAAGGCCTCTAGTTTTATTGCTCATAATGTTTAAAGAGTCTAGACCAGGTCAAAGCTTTTCATCTACAAGTTTCTTAGCCTCTTGGGGACCTTTACACTGTGGCATATTTGGAGAAGCAAATCTCAGATACATTTGGGCCGTACAAGGATGGGATTAACATCTGATACTTCCTTTGCTGAAGCAGCCTTTTGCTAAAATACCAGTTGCATTTTGTGGACTTGATTCTAGTTCATCTTTGGTGCGATAATAACAAGTGTTGGTTTCTCATCTGGTAGCCTCAGTTGAGGCTGATGTCTGGTATCTCTCAGTACTAAGTCAATAACAGATATTGACAACTTTCTTAGAAAAAAAATCCCTAAAACTAGGAAATTCAGGTTCTCTTATACCATATGTGGACTTGCTCCCCTTCTCTGAAGGTTCTGAACTTTCACTAGATTTTAAAAAATTTTCCTAAATCAAAAGCACATAAATTAAGAATAAAATAATTCCAAATTAATCTGACACCAGCCAGCTCTCTGGCTTTTGACTAGAATGAGACATCAAGAAACAATTTACCCATTTCTGGGGCTATAATATGAGGCTAAACCATTTTCTCTCATCTCCACCATTCTAAGTTTTCTCCTCTCTTCATTTCCTCTATTCCACATCTCAGCATTGTTTTTTCTTAAGCCCTGCCTTCCAAGAAGGCCCCATAATATGTAGGCCCCATTTTCTGGACCATGTTCCTTCAACTTTCAAACTTACCTGCTTTGCAGCTCATTTGCTCAGGCCAATACAGTCTCTGCCTTCCAACTACTTTTAAAGCAACAATGAACTAATCTGTTAAAGTAATTTTTTCAGATGTTATTATAGATCATATTTCCAATGTAATATCCATTTTAATGGAGGTACGAGGCAGCACAGTGGACAGAGCACTGGGCCTGTAGTCATGAAGACTTGATTGAGTCCAAATCTGGCCTCAGATACTAACTAGCTACTTACTATTTAGCAAAATTGCAGCGTCCCATAAAAAAATAGTCCAATATGTTAGTCAGATGATGAGACTGAGCATTTTATGAACTTGGGGATGGGGTGAAGGTAGGAAGATACTGAAGAGAGTTGGTAGAGCTGGAAAGGGCAAAGTTACAAGGAAAATCTTCATCTACAACAGCAAATCACAAAATGGAAGGTTAGAAAGAAAGAGTAAGGGTAAAAAGAAAGGAGTGTCTGATAGTAAAGTGCTTAAAAATAGTATTGTTGCTTTTTTTGGTGGGGGGAGGGCAATTGGGGTTAAGTAACTTGCCCAAGGTCACATGGCTAGTTTTTGTGTTAAGTGTCTGAGGCTGGATTTGAACTCAGGTTCTCCTGACTCCAGGGATGGTGCTCTATTCACTGCACCACCTAGCCACCTCCCCCAAAACAGTATTGTTAACATAAAACAAAAAAGATCAGGGTAATTTTGCTTGAGTGGTGATGGAGAAAAGCTTAAGGGAAAAGGTAAGAAATGATGGAATCCTAATAAAGCTGACCCTAGTCCCAATATACTAACTTCATTATAGGTCCCACTGCACCTACCTATTCTCCCCCCCCCCCAATGTCCTAACTTCTTCATATATGCCTCATTGCTTGCTGGAACAACAGGTGTGTCCCTGAACTCTTAGTTCCCACAGAAACAGCAGGTATGTCCATGTGATGGGAACCCAGCTATTGCCTCTACCTAGTCAGTTCCCCCAGATCAATTCCCACAGAAACAGGTGTGTTCTTGTAATCAATCAAAATCACATCATCCATCTAGCTCAAGACAGGACCACCATACCTAACTATCTGATCTATCTCGACCAGACAGGACCGCAATAGCTAGTCAATTGGAGGGCAGCACGACCAGAATGTTTAACCACCAAACCATAGATAGGACCCCTCCTCCATTACCTAATCCCTTAACAAACTCCTCCTGCTTTTTAAATATTAATCATATTTCTATATTCTATGTAAATTTTGGTTGTGTAATCAGCATCTTTACCCTATAAAAATCCATCTTGCTTTCTCTGAGGTTGCTGGTTCCTCTTGGAGCTTAGCCCACTTCATGAGAGGTGGTGTCAATCTCAACAAATGCCTATATTTGCGTTCGAGGTGATCTGACTTTGAATTCTTTAAGACTGTTCCACCACAACACATCATGAAACGACAGTTTTTGGGCGGGCAGGGCCTCCGTTGCAACAAGAAACATCACACGGAACATAGTGATGGTATATTGGAAATCTGAATGCTTTTGATAGTGGTAACAGTACTAATTCCGTTTAGTTCTATTCAAAGAATAAGGATCATAAATTTAATCTAAAATATATGAATATACTTTGTCATCCTTCCCATTGACCAGTAAATAATAAATTAAATTTATTATCTATTTCATTTTATCCTATTACTCGAAGACTACTTAAATAGTCTAATAGGTGACCCTGACTACTGGTCTCCTTCCTACAAGCAGGATGTTCATTCAGCATGATGCTGCCAGGCAAGTGTTTCTAAGACCCTGCTTCTGTTTTGTGACTTCTCTGTTGAAAACCTTTCAAAAGCTCCCAATCCATCACACAACTACTGAAGTAATAATCTGGAGAAATATTCCATAGCACAAGCTTGACCATGTCATTCATTTGCTCAATAAACTCCAGGAGTTCCCATTACTTCTAGAATAAAATACAAACTACTCTAGTATTTAAAACTCTTCATAACTTATCCCCAAATTACATTTCTAGCCTTATTATATATTACTCCCCTTTAGGCACTCCCTGGTTCAGCCAAACTGGCTTTCCTGTGCCTCCTCACACACAACATCCCACGGACTCTTTTCTTACCTTTACACAAACTATTCCCTTTGCCTAGAATGTACTCGTTTCTCATCCCTTCCTCTTAGGATCTTTAGTTTGGTTCAAAGTTCAGCCCAAAAGTCATGTCCTCCCTCCTATTCCTGGAGTCTTTGCTGTTCCTTCCCGGGTGGCTTTCCTCCAAAATTACCTTGAATTGAGGATAGTCATCTCCCTGGGGGCACCTTTTAGGATTATAAAATGTGGGGAGAGGGTGTATCCCCAGAGGCGCTGCTACAATTACATCATCTCTAAATTCTTATGTATAAAGTAGTAAGCCTCTCCAGGTCAAAAAAATAAATAAATAAAAACTATTCCAGGTGTTGGGTTTTTTTTTTGGTTTTTGTTTTTTGTTTTTTGCCTTTTGGAGGGCAATTGGGTTTAAGTAACTTGCCCAAGGTTACACGGCTAGTTTTTTTGTGTGGATGTTAAGTGTCTGAGGCAGGAACCCAATTCGGGTCCTTCTGACTCCAGGGCCGTGGCTTTGCTCACTGCGCCACCTAGCCGCCCCCAGGTTTTTTTTCTTTCATTCATTTTTTTTCTGTTAAAGGAAAAAAAAAAAACTAGGACATTTCTTGAGTATCTATTAACAAGGCACAGAGAAACAAAATTTGGCAATCCCCACTTCCAAAAGAACTTTCTTTCCTGATATACGATCTCTAAGGTGAGAACGATCAGAAGAGAAAAAGGAAAAACCAGAAATGATGGGATTAAAAAAAAAAAAACGAGAAAACATGGCTGTTTTGGGAAGAGTAGAAAAAAAATCTGTTATTACCTCTTATCCAAGCCTTTCCCTCAGGATTTTGCTTAGAGTGGATCTTGCCAAGGTGCTTAACTAGAAAATGACCCCTCAGATGACAAAATCATTCTCACATCATATTCAATTATAGGATTTGAAAGCACATATCCTTATGTCCTTAGGCCACAAGGGTATTGAATTTATGTCCTAAGTACACGAAAAAAAACAAAGTGTAAGTCCTAAGAATAATGTCATTTGCCATCAGTATAAAATTTCTTCAGTTTGCTATTGCTCACTTTTATGAATATTTTCCAACAGTTTGTCTCAGCTAAGATCATATGCTATTTTTTATTAAAATTGTTTAAAATTATAGCTCCGAGGTAATACCTAAATAATTTCTTTTCAAATTATATCTTCAAGTGAATACCCAAATTCAAGAAAATCCCAAGAGTTATCATTTTGTCCCATAATGTGAAGTATATGCTACCTGAAGTCCTTCTCGAGTTTAAGTAAAAAATAGCTTTTAAAAGTTATGTATACAGCAAGATCTATTTTCTGAGGATATGAGGTAGATGATAGAAACTTTGAGGCCTCAGTCAGATGCTTCTATAAATGATTATTTTGTGATTGCCTGGTACTTGATAATACTTGTACTTACAATGACTTGTAGGCTGAATTACTCCCTCAGTGCTAAGAATTATCATCAGGTGTCACCACAGAAGGTGAGAGTGTCTGTGCTGTCTTCATTTCCGTCTTCTAACCTGAAAAGGGGCAGGTTAAGACTCCCACAGACCATGGCCATCCACCTAATGGACTTACTTTGAAGTGGGACTTTTTCTTCTAGAGGGAATAAGGTTTCAAGTCAGGTCCCCTCTTTTTTGGTCTTTTCTATCTTCCCTCTTTCCCCCTCTCATTTTCCTTTTTTCTTTTCTCTGCTTCTTTTGTTCTATTTCATCATGGTTGTTAACTGACCCTAACATAAAATATAAAATTGAAATGACTGTTGAATTTATTGAGTAAAATTCCATATACTTTATTGTGAATTTTAAAGATGAGGGAGTTGTAATTTTTCTTTTTCTTTTCCTATTTTTATTTTCATAGTGAAATTAATTATAAGTTGTTATTCATTTGGAACTTAACAAGGACAAAATATGGTCATTTGTCTATATGTATAATCTATCTTTCCAGCCATATAGTAAGCTCTTTAAAGGCAGGGAACATGTCTTAGAACTCACATCTCCAGCACCCAGAAGATACAGAAAGTGCCTTCACCTTGTGCCAAGAGGGAGTCAGCTGACCTTGTAAGCCTCATGTTATGGGTCCACACAAGACTTCAAACATTTGCAAACAAGACAGACCTTAAGCAAATCTGTAAAGAAGGTAAATATTTTGATGCCTGACACTTCTGTGTCCAGATTATGGGTCTTGCTTTTCTAGCCCTGGGCCCCTCAGTAGTTCATTAATTAGCCCATATCTGCTTCTTGCTTGCCATAACTGGTTCCAGTGTAGCCTCCAAACTATTTCTCTGTCCACAAACACACACACTACATTGGGGAATTCTTCCTGAATCAGTGATAATTAGATCATTCAGCAAATATTTTTTTCCTTACACAAAACCATCAAAATTTGGGATTGTTAATTTTTAAATTCAGTTCCACAAGTTTTTGAGGTCCAAATTTTCTCCTCCCCCTACCCCCTTTACCCCACGGTGGAATGCAATCTGATATAGATTCTACATAAAGCATTACATCAAACATTAGTCAAGTTGTAAAGAAGAATTATAACTAGTGGAATGAATAATGAGAAAGAAGAAACAAAACAAAATGAAAAAGAGAGAAAGTAATTTGTTTCAATCTGCATTCAGACTCCATAATTCTTTCTCTGGATGCGGATAGCCTTTTCCATCATAGTCCCTTGGAGTTGTCTTATAACCTTGCATTGCTGAGATGAGCCCTGTCTATCAGTCGTCACAGATACTATGTGTCTATAACTGTGTACAGTGTTTTCTTGGTTCTGCTCCCCTCAGTCAGCATCAGTTTATATAAGTCTCTCCAGGTTATTATGAAGTCTGTCTCCTCCTCATTTCTTCTAGCACAATAGTATTCCATTACATTCATATACCATAACTTGTTTAGCCATTCCCCAATTAATGGGCATCCCCTTGATTTCCAATTCTTTCCCACCACAAAAAGAGCTGCTATAAATATTTTTGTATATACGGGTCCTTTTCCCACTTCTATTATCTCTTTGGCATATAGCCCTAGAAGTGATATTGCTGGGTCAAAGAGTATGAACATTTTTATAGCCCTTGGGCATAGTTCTAAACTGCTCTCCAGAATGGTTGGATCAGTTCACAACTCCACCAACAATGTATTAGTGTTTCAATTTTCCCACATCTTTTTCTGCAATTATCATTTTCTTGTTTTGTCATGTTAGCCAATCTGACCAGTGAGATGTGGTACCTAAGAGCTGTTTTGATTTGCATTTCTCTGATCAATAGTGATTTAGGGCCTTTTTTTCATATGCTTATAGATATCTTTAATTTCTTCCTCTGAAAACTGCCTATTCATATCCTTTGACCCTTTATCAATTGAGGAATGACTTGTATTCTTATGAATTTAACTAGCGTTGTTAATTTTGAAGCTGAAAATACCTGGCTCCAACTCTGTTACCTATAGCACATTCTTTTACATCTTCACACAAGAATCTCCTTTCCCTTATGTCCTTGGATCCTGAGTCTAAACACTAATTCCAAAACAATAAAGCAACATTAAGGCAGCATAGTAGGATGAAAAGGGCACTAGACTGGGAGTCCAAATGGTCTGGGTCTAGTTCTAGCTCAGACACTAGTGAGCTATGGAATTTGGAGCAAATCACTCAATCTCTTGCGCCTGGGTTATCTATCCTACAAAACCAGAGGGAAGGTTTAGACCAGTGGTTATCAAACTCAAAGAGAAACAAAGTCACTAAACTATATATAAAATTCTCTGGAGGCCGTGTATTGACTAAGAAAACTACATATTAACATTTTGACTTATTGTATATTTATTTTGTTAAATATTTCCCAATTACATCTTAATCTGATTCAGGCTGCACATGGGAGTAATGTGGGCCAATTGGGCCCACTGGTTGGTGTTTAGCACTTCTGGATTAGACGTTCCTAAAAATTTCAGCCAATTTCTGATTCCGTGAATCTTCATCCCAATCTTAGCATCTGTCTAACATCAACAGAGATGCAGAATGGGTTAATGGAAAGAGTACCAGATTTGCAGTCATAGACTCTAAAAGCTGAAAGGAACATCAGAGGGCATCTAGTGCCATTCCTGAGCAAGAATACTCTCTGCAACATTCTTGACAATTAGTCTTTCATACTCCAGTGAAAAAGAACCCATTACACCCTTGAGAAAGTCAATTTCATCTCTCTCTCTTTTTTTTTTTTTTTGATTTTTGGAGGGAGGAAGGCAGAGCAATTGGAGTTAAGTGACTTGCCCAAGGTCACATGGCTAGTGAGTGTTAAGTGTCTGAGGTTGGATTTGAACACAGGTCCTCCTGACTCCAGGACTGGTGCTCTATTCACTGTACCACATAGTCTCCCCATCCTTTTTTTTCCTTATAGTCCTAATTATTAGGAAGTTTTTTTTTCTTAAATGGAATGAAAATCTACATTTCTGCAACTTCCACATATTAGCTTATCCTCTGGAATCAAATTTAGTCTTTCTTCCGAAAGACAAATATCCTGATTAACTAGATTTGCCCTTCAAGTATCTGGACACCTCTCATGTCATTCTAGGCAGGGCTACACTGGTAAATGTTGAACAATCTGCTCTCTGCAAAAATAAATGTGTATATAACATACTTTTAAGTTTAATCTTCATTATTAACATTTTCTCCATCACTTTCTTAGGTCTAAACAATCAATAAAACAAAACAAACATTATCCTTTGGATGGTAGGTGAGAATGATGGTGAGAAAGGAGAAAGAAATCTTTTTCATTCAAGAGAGACTTTTTTCAGAACTGAACCCAGGCAAACTGAAATGATAAGGGAGTGGTACAGACTGACAATCTCTGGGAGTCCCGGTTAAGTGTTCTTGTTAGACATTTTTTCCTGTCCAATTGTCCAAACCATTTAGTTGGTAATACTAGGGGGCCTTGGGACATTTCATTCTGTTAGTTTTTCAGTCATTTGAATCAAATTCTTCAATCCTGTTCTACCCCTGTATTTTTCTCTTTTTACCTGACTTCTCATTCAGTACCTCTCCTCTTCTTAAAGTCTAACTTGAAGGAGGTTTCTTATGAGTGCCAGACCACACTGGAATATTTAGGTATTAAATCACTGTTATAACTCTAGTCAATGCGAGTCTGGCTCATCTAACCACACATTCAAAAGTAGATGAAATCTGGAGCAGGTAATTTACTCCTTGTCCCTTTCCACTAATGACAATCCTGGTGTGGTGAGTTAAGGCAGACCCAATGCCTTTCTAGTTTCTGACTAGTGACCCAGGCTTTCAGCCCCAGCGGGTCAATTGTGCAACATCTGGTATCAGACCTCGACTTCTCACATTCCACAGCAGGAACAAATGTGAAGAGGAAGAATTCTGGCTGGGGAATTCACAAATGAACATCAGACCAAAGCAGCCTCAGGCCACTCTGAGAGAAAACCTCCAAAGGCTGTTGTGCTGTGATTGAAGCAGGCTGTAGCCCTAGGAGGCTTGTAGCTCAAAGCCTCCTGCTACATCCCCTCAACTCCTGTTCTCCCAAGAACCAATCCCATATGCTCCAGCTTCCACCACCCATCCTATGCTTGTAAAGCCCAGGCAATATTCTAGAAGCAACAGCTCCCACTCACTAGAACAATCAATACCTTTTACTCTACCTGTGTATTATCCAAGGGAAATTGTCAGTTATAGGTCTGCTTCCCTCATTCATCTATCTTTCCTTCATCACTCCCTCCTCCTACCAGAAATCAGTGTATGCTCATTGAATACAAGACAATTTTAACATTAATCCAAGCAAAATGTAATGAGAAAAGTCTGTTCTCTTTGTGCACATGTGTATAATGTAACCAAAAAACCAAATAAATAAAATTTCCTTTATCTTCTATTTTGGATTGTATACTCTATAGTTCACTATCACATCAATTCAGTTCAATTTAACAAACATTTAGGCAGCAGCCAGGTAGCTCAGCAAGTAAGAGCACTGGCTCCAGTGTCGGGATGACCTGGGGATCAAATCCCGGCTCAGATGCTTAGCACCACACCCAGAAATAACTGGCTGTGTAACCTTGAGCAAGTTACTTAACCCCGATTGCTTAAAAAAAAAAAATTTAACAAACATTTGCTAGTGCCTATTGTGTGATAGGTTATGCTAGGCACTTAGAATACAGACAGAAAACAAAATAGTACCTGTGTTTAAGAAACTTACATACTACTAGGGGGACATAGCATATACATGAAAAAAGAAATACAAGGTAGTAATTCAAAGTGAATTCAAGAGGAAGAGATTACTAACGACTAAGGGGATCAAGAAAGAGCTGGTATAGGAGGTGGTGGTAGCTGAGCTGAATTTTCTAAAATTAATTTTTTTTTTAATTAACAAAAGTTCATCTACTTTCCTTTGAACCTTCTCCCTCTCTCTATTGAAAAAGAAAAATAAACAAAACCCTTTTAACAAACATGTCTTGTCAAATAAAACAAATTCCTGCATTGACCATGTCCAGAAAAAAATGTCTGAATCTGTATTTTGAGTTCATCGCCTCTCTGTCAGGAGGTGGGGAACATGTTTCATCATAAATCTTCTGGAATCATGACTGGTCATTACCTTGATCAGAGTTCTTAAGTCTTTCAAAGTTGTTTGTCTTTTACAATATTGTTATCATATAAATTGTTCTCATTCTGATCATTTCACTCTGTGTAAGTTCAAGCAAGTCTTCCCAGGTTTCTCTGAAACCATCTCTTCCATAATTTCTTATAACATGATGTTATTCCATAATATACATATGAATGTGTTCAGTCATTCCCCAGTTGATGGACACTCCCTCAGTTTTCACATTTTTGCCAACACAAAAGCATTCTGTTATAAATATCTTTGTACATGTGGGTCCTACTTCTCTTTCTTTGATCTCTTTGGGGCATAGAGCTACTAGTGGTATTGCTGGGCCAAAAGCTAGGAACATTTTAGTAACTGTGGGGACATAATTCCAAATTATTTTCCAAAGTCAATTCAGAATCGGGACCAGTTCCTGGATTCACCAACCTTGCACTAATATACATGTTTTCCCATAGCCCCTCTAGCATTTGTCATTTTCCCTTTTTGTCAGCTTTGCCAATCTGATGGGTGTGATGCAGAATATCAGAGTTGTCTTAACTTGTATTTCTTGATTTTTTTATGATCTGGAGCATTTTTTCATATGGCTATTGATAGCTTACATTTCTTCCTCTAAAAACTGATTATATCCTTTTATTATAACCCTAAATGGCTCTTATTCTTTTTTTTTTTTTTTGCTTTTTGGAGGGAGAAAGAAGGGCAATTGGGGTTAAGTGACTTGCCCAAGGTCACAACAGCTAGTAAGTATTAAGTGCCTGAGGCTGGATTTGAACTCAGGTCCTCCTGAGTCCAGGGCTGGTGCTCTGTTCACTGAATGGCTCTTATTCTTATACATTTGAATCAATTCCCTGTATCTCAGAAATGAGATTATTACAGAAACTTGCTGCAAATATTCTCCCCTCCCCTATCTATACACACACACACACACACATACACACACACACACACACACACACACACCACTGGAGTTATGATCTAAAATTTTAAGGACTGAAATCAAGGAACTTTAAAGTATTATTAAAGCAACAACTGCAATGATTTGTCAATATTCCTTCTTGATCTCTCTGCAACTTTGCAACCTTTGGTGCTGTTGACCACCCTCTTCTCTCTCAGTTTTTGCAATACTGCTCCCTTCTCCTACCTGTCTGACTGACTGTTCCTAAGTCTCCTTTATGGATCTTCATTCAGCTCTGGCTGCTCCTCTAGGATCTGCCCTGGTCCTTCTTCTCACTCCATGCTGTTTTGCTTGATGATCTTATCAGTCCCAATGGATTCAACAATCATCTCTATGAAGACGATTTTCAGATTTCTCTCCTGATCTCCAGTCTTGCATCTCCCACTGTTTGACTGGACATTTTAAACTCAACGTTTCCAAAACAGAACTCACTATCTTTTCCCCACAGTCCACCAGTCTTCCTAACTTGCCAATTATGTAGCGGACTCTTCCAGTTACCTAAGTTTACAATCTACGGGCGATCCTATACTCTTTCTCTCTTCCCCTAGATCCACCCTATTGCCATATCTTCTTCACTACCTTCAAATTTTTCATATTCAGGCTCTTCTCTCCTCTGACACCACCCTGGCAGAGACCTTCATTATCGACAGACTTATAAAATATAAAACCCTCTGTTTTACATTCAAAGTCCTTCATAAATCACCACTTCCAGCCCCCATCCCCACCTTATGTAATCTGTGTTCTGATATCAGCCTCTCTGCCCTTCCTTAAACAAATCAGTCCATCTCCCAATTCTCGGCATTTTCACTACTTGTTGCCCAGGCCTGGAATGCTCTCCCCTCCTCAACTCCACCCTCTGATTTCCCTGGTTTCCTTCAAACCCTAACTAAAATCCCATCTTCTATAGGAAACCCTTCCTGACCTCCTTTAATTCTAGTGCCTTCCTTCTGTTGATTATCTCCAATTTATCCTGCCTATTACTTTTGGCACATAGTTGTTTGCATGTTAGACTGTGAGCTACAGAGAGCAGGGACTGTCTTTGCCTTTCTGTGTCTTCTCAGCTCTCAGCACTTAGCCTTCTGGTTGGTCTCTTCACCTTAAGTCTCTGTCTACTCCAGTCTCACTGCCAAAAAAAATACAAAAACAATAACTGTACCTTATGAAACTTTTCTCAGTACGAGAATAGTTGAAGGGAATAGAAATGTGTGTATATATATGTATATATAAATACTTTTATATATACATATATATACACACACATATACATATATATGTCTATATAGGAGGGTTTATGGACGTATGAATACATATGTCAATGTGTGTATATATGTGTACAGGTATACATAGGTAGAGGGCACAGGACCAATTTAATAGGAACAGATGATACTTAAAAGGTGAAATTAAGAGGTGAGAAAGGAATATAATGAGAGGAGATGGGGAGAGACAGAATGGGGTAAACTCATATAGAAGAGGCAAGGGAAAATGGTTACAATGAAGGGGAAGATTAGGAAGGCAAAAGGGAGTGGGTCAACCTTATTCTCATTGAATTTGGCTTAGGGAGGGAATGACACACACTAAATAGGGTATCTCACCCTACAGGAGAGGAGGGGGAAGGGAACAAGAGGGGGGATGATAGAAGGGAGAGCAGGCTGGGGGGGAGGGAAGTTGGAAGCATCCACTTTTGAAAAGGGACGGGGTCAAAGTAGAGAATAGAATAAGTGGGAGGTGGGACAGGAGGGAGGGAAATATAGTCAGTCTATTGCAATATATCAACTATGGAAATGTTTTGCATAGCTACACATGTACAACCTATACTGAATTGCTTATCTTCCCAGTAAGGATGGGTGACAAGGGAGGAAGGGAATGAATCTGGAATTCAAAGTTTTTAAATCAAATGTTTAAAAAAATATACATACACAATTATTAATATTATTTTACGTGTAACTGGGAAATAAGATATACAGGCACTGGGGCATAGAGATCCACTGTGCCTTACTAGAAAGTTGGAGGGGGTATGGGAGAAGACATGTGAGAGAGCAGATTGGAGGAAGGGATATCCAGTAGGATCACTATTTTGGGGTAGTGGGTAGGGGAAAAACGGGGAGAAATTTTGTAACTCAAAATCTTGCGGAAATGAATGATGTAAACTAGAAGTTAATAAAGCATTTGATTAAAAAAAAAAAGCCTTTCCTGGTTCCCCTTAATGTTAGTGTTATCCCTCTGAGATTACCTTCAATTTGTCCTGTTTATATATTGTTTGAGCATAGCTGTTTGCATTTTGTGATTATGAGTTCCTTGAGGACGGGATCTGTTTTTGCCTTTCTTTGCTTCACCAGTATTTAGCACAGTGCATAAGAAATAGTAGGTGGTTCATAAATATTTGTTGACTTGACTTCAGCCCGTGTGGCTTATCATGGAAAACATTGGTCCATACACATACAAAACAGTAATTTTAAAAGACAATATTATTTTAAAAGACTATATGTAACATCCTCCTCATTTGGCTGCACCAAGCCCCTCTGTCTCCAGTTAACCCTGTATAGAAAAGAAAGCATACTGAAGGTCTGTATGACCACAAAATTCACAGTATGGAAGGAGCAAGAGTAGGGGATATTAGGCCAGGACAAAAGGGACCTAGTATACAGCTAGCGTGCAAACTTTCGGAAGAGATGGTTTAAGGACAAGAGGGAATAATGAGCAGCATGGTGGGAGTCTTTCTCCATACCTGGGCCCGACCTTAAGTGAGAAACAATTCATAGGAAGGGACCTGGGGGCTCTAAAAACCTAGACAGTAAGGCAGCCATAGTAGGAAGCAGTTGGAGATCAGAAATGGAGCCCCAGATAATGACAAGAGTGGTGATCAGGATAAAAATGACTAGAGGCAGAAACAGGGCTCAGGGTCCCAAGTTTCCTCAAGTAATAACAGTAAATTGATCTTCTGGAGGTCCATGAATAGAACCACGGATGCTGTTAAATGCTAGTGAAAGTGGCTGATACGAAGGTCTGAGACTAAACAGCAAAACTGTGTTCATGTAGCCCTTGGCTTTGGACCATGCATGCCCAGACCCTAGGGCAGAGCTGAAAGTGTGCAGGACTATGAAATACTTCCTTATTTGTATTTAATTTTTTCTTTTGCTTCAATTAGGTATGATTTTTAAAAAATCTATATACATTTAAATCATGCTTATGTTATTGACTGCTTTAAAGCATGATTTTCTTAGGGGATATTTAGGTTGCACAGTGGATAGAGTGCTGGGCCTGGAGTCGGGAAGACCCAAGTTCAAATTTCAGACATTTCCTAGCTGTGTGACCTTAGGCAAGCCCCTTAACCTCTTTTTGCCTCAATTTTCCTCATCTGTAAAATGGGGAGAATAACAGCACCTACCTATTTATAGGCAGCACCTATAATATTTATAAAGTGCTTAGCACAGCGCCTGACACACAGCACATGCTATATAAATGTTAGCCCTTATTATTATCAGGTCGATGCAAATGTTCCACTTGTACTCTCATATATACATATATTTATGCATACATTATATATTTTACTCATGGTTTGTTTTACTAAGTACAACTAACAAACTGCATGAAAAGAAGGGATCAGAGGCGAGCTGAGTCTAATTAGATAAATTCATACCAACCATACCCCCAGCCTTAAAAGACTGACTCTATCATTCAGAAATACGTTCAATAAACATTTACTGAGCACCTACTGTGTACTAGGCACGTGCTGAAATCCGGGGATACAAAGAAAAAAAACCTAACAGTTCCTGTCCTTGAGGAGCTCACAATCTAATGGGAAGGCAACATGCAAATGATGCTGTGCAAGCTATCTACGTACAGAATAAATCTGGAACTGATCAGGAGAAGGCATTGGGAAAGGCTTCCTACAGAAGGTGGGTTCTGGGACTCGAAGCCAGGGAATCCAGGAATCAGAGTTGAGGAGGGAAAACTTTCCAAGCATGAGGGCCAGCCAGTAGAAAAGCATGGAGCTGAGCGATGGGAGTATCTTGGTCAAGGAAGGACAAGGAAGCTATTGGGGAGCATGGGATAGAGTGGGATTACTTGTGTAAGTAGAGGGGTTAGCTTTGGCAAGAAGAATCACTTCTCCATGTTAGACATGGGGTGAAGCAACAGAAAATGGTAGGAGGCATCTGGGTGATGTGAGACGAGAGGAAGGGAGAAGAGGAGGGAGCTCTTGGCAATTGGCCTCAGTTTCTTCCGTAAAATATAGGGCAAGGTTCTCAGCTAAGGTGGGGGACCTGGGGATCCATGGAAGACAAGGAGGGGTGAAATGGTTTTCGAGAACCAGAGACATTGGCATTTCCCCACAACTCACTCTGCTGTTGGAGGAATGAATGGCTGCTGTGTGTGGGGGGGGACTCTAAGGGCCTAACCCTTATCAATGATAGGGTCAGGAACCGAGACAGCAATGCCACCTGGTGGTAACAAACTGGAGGACATCTGAATTAGGAACATAAAGGGAAATTTTTAACTAAAATGAATTAAATGATTATGGGAGTCATTTTGGGGTTTAGAGAAAAGGGGGGAAAAAAAAAAAAAAAAAAAAACCAGTGGGCTAGGAATCAAAAGAGCCAGCTGGGACTTAGTCATAATTCTGCTGATGACCATCTGCTCCTGGGTAAATCACTTCACCTTCTGAAATTCGGGTTCCTCATCCTAAAATGGAGATGCTCCTTCTTGTCCTGCATAACCCATATGGTTGTTGCAAGACCTAAAGGAAATGTTTGTCAAAAGACCTTGAAACAAGGACCTCTAAAGAACTGAGGTCATTACAGTCGTTTCCAGGATAATGCGTAAGCATGAACCAAATTTGAAGAAAAATATCGAAGTAACAGAAGACCTCTAACCTCAGCTCTGTCACTCTGTTAGAAGCCATATTTGATCTGATCTGAATCCCGGCACCACAAAAGGCTATGGAGGGTTCCTGGAAGCTAACTATGGTGAACGGCCTGCTGAATGCTCCTTGAGGACAGCAGCTAACTTTTGCCTCGTTTTGTATCCCTCATCATCACTCAGGCAGAGTGCCTGGCATCTAGTAGGTGCTTTATGTGTATTGATCGATTGATTGCTTATCAGAATATTCAGCCAAAACTATGAAAAGGGGTATATACACCTCATTCACCCCAAGACCTTAGAATTCTGGCTCCAGCTCTTATGTCAGAGTCTGGGAAATTTTCCATCGTACTTCAGGCCTCCTCTGGGGAGAAGACATAGGCGCTACATAGTTGTAGCACTTTCATGGTTTGGTGAGAATTGGGGCTGTGAGGCTGGGACTGTCTGTGAAGCATTAACCATTCCTTGATATGATGTGTTCCTCTCCTAATGTTCTTCTGACTCTCTGGACTTTGCCAGTGTCCCAGCTGCCTTCTCATCCTAGGACTTGACTTCCCTTAGTGCCTGCTGCCTTCCATGATGCTCCCCCCCACCCTGGGCGCAGCCCCATTCCCCACTGGCGAGTTCTTTCCAGAACCTCCATTTTGGATACAGGTCCTCAAGCAGCCATGTTTCATTCCTCCATAACCTACCCCCCTTCCACTTTCCCAGTCATCTTACTTGTAAGCCATCCTCCTCTCCCAACTTCCATCAAACTCTTTCAAGCAGTGACACTGGCCTCCTTGTCACTACTTGAACAAGACACTACATCTCTAGGCATCGGGCATTTTCACTGGCTGTCCTCATGCCTGGAGTGATCTCCCACCTCATTTCTGCCTCCTGGCTTCCTTAAACACCCAGCTAAAATCTCCCCTTCTACAAAATGCCTTTCCCAAACCCTCCCTCTCAATTCTAGGGGTAAGGGGGGGGGGTAATAAGCACTTACAGAAGACCTGCTATGGGGAACGGTAATGGAGTAAGCTTATTATAACACCACAGTGCCAGGCACTGTGCTAAAACACTTTCAAATATTATCTCATTTGATCCCCACAATTCTTTTTTTTTTTTTAAAGCAATCGGGGTTAAGTAACTTGCTCAAGGTTACATGGCCAGTTATTTCTGGGTGTGGTACTGAGTATCTGAGCCCAGATTTGATCCAGGTCACCCTGACACTGGAGCTGGTGCTCTTACTTGCTGAGCCACCTGGCCACCCCGATCCCCACAATTCTTAAGCAGACGTGTATTTGTATCAGGTCCTAGAGATTAGTACAATGCTTGGCACATACTAAGTGATTAATGAATACATGCTGCCAGCCTGCCTAAGAAAGCAATCTCTTCGATCCAAACAACATTGCTCAATTAGAGCTGCGCTCGTATCTTCTGAAGAATTGGATTGAGGACCCAGTGATTCCAATTTTCCAAGAAGTTGTGAGTCCAACTAGCTTACTGTTCCCATGGCAACTCACTTTACAGATAAGAGGAAAGAAGGGTCGAACCAGATACTCTCTAAGACCTCTGTCAGCTTTAAGACCCTATGACTGTGACCCAAAGACCTTTCCTATGGTCACGTAACAGAAACCATTTATTGTCCTCAAACGATTTTTTAAAAAAGGAGTCAATAGTCATTGAACATACTCTGCATACCTGGTACTGGATTATGTTCAGCGTACCTGAGGAAAGAACACTTACAAAAGGAATGAGCAGCAACGGTCCCTGCACTAGAAAAAGTTTAAATCTAGTTGTATACAGATAGATACTTTTTAAAGAAATGTTAATATTTCTTACCGAAACAAATGGTCCAGATAATCTTTGTATTTAAATATTTATTTTCATTTCACAAAAAAGCAACAGTGTGTGCAGTTACACATGCCTTTCTGTCAGTGCTGGTTATATGCAAAACAATTTATTGAAGTGTAAAGAAAATAAGCCTTTTTCCCCCCTTTACAAGTGAAACTAAACACATTTGCATATACAATATCATATATACATCCTATTTTCAAAAATCTCCCACCTAAAAGCAAGTTATGATACAAGCTTAGAATTTCACCGGCCAAAGCAGACACAAGATTTGTATTGTATACTTCTAGAGGCATTAAAATACAAAAGTGTAACTCTTTTACAAGTTCCTAAGTCATTTATTCCCAAAGTACTTGAAAGCTACTTTTCTTTATAGCTATAGTACTTGGCTTTATCAAGACTTAGTTGGACTAAGACTTAGTTATAGGATTTAGTTTTCTCTCAATGTGAGTTTAGTAGGTTGATGCAAATGCTCCATTTGTATCCTCATTCTATATAGTCTCATATATACAGACATACATATATTATCTCTTTTATCCATGGTTTGTTTCTTTCAGTGCAACTTCTGGAGCATTTTATTCAATCAGGCCAAAATTGATTCTTTTTGAAGTAAATATTTTAGATTGAGAACCATACAGAATTTACTAAATCACCACCATGACTAACTCAAAAAAGGTGCCCTTTCTCCCTTATGCATGATCACATATAAACTTCTATATTTCTACTACAGCAGCAGGTTTAAGTAACAGCAAAATAGAAACTAATTTTTCAACAATATAACCTGAGAATTTAATATGGTAAATAACTTTTGTTTGTAACTTTTCCCAAAAATCATATGGCATTCCTGAAGTCAATGCCTTTGGGGGGAAAAAAATAAAGTAATACAAACCTTTAGGACTGAGTTGTGCATCTTAATAAATAGCAGTAAAAACAAATTATGTTAAGATGCTATTAAAATGTTTACACATTCATTTCCTTTGATATGGCCAAATGTGGAACAGTAACATTTACCATGTGGCAGATGAAGCAGCTGTGAAATGTGATACCTGAAAGCCAAGAGCTAACATACAAGTCTGGTGCATCCATGAAAAGCAGACAAAAATGTATAGTTCATGAGGCAGCCTTATTTTACATTTCAGAGTGCAATAAAAGATAATATCCTCTAAGACAGGCAACATCAAAAATTAAATCAGAAAAAGGAATGTTCTATCTAATGAAAAACAGGTTGACAAAGATGGGGTCATAAATCAGGTTTGGGGCATGGCTGAAATCTCTAGTACACAGACACAAGGGAGAAAAAACTACTAACATCACATTTGGTGTGGTATGGTTCTGAGAACCTTATACTCATCTGTATATTAGGAACACAGATGAGAAAACATCACCCAGTGTGTCATGCCCGGGTGCAGGCCCTTATCACCTTGGATCTGGACACTCTGGGTCATCCTCCACTCACTGTAGGTCTGACCATGTTAACCCCCCATTGAATAAACTCCAGTGGTTCCCTATCCCCTCCAAGATAAAATATAAAATACTCTGCTTGGCATTCAAAACCCTTCATAATTTGCACCCCCTACACCTCTCAAGTCTTCTTACATTTTACTCCACCCCTCACGCCCGATACTCTGAAATTCGATAATACCAGACTCTCCATCCCCTGCCTCCATGCATTTTCACTGGCTGTCCCTCATGACTGGAATTCTCTCCTTCTCTACCACTGTCTCCTGGCTTTCCTGAAGTCTCAGCTAAAAAGTCCACCTTCTAGAAGAAGCCTTTCTTGATTATCTCCAATTTATCCTTGTTTGTACATAAGACATGCTATCTTCCCCATTAGACTGCAAGTTCCTGGAAAGGAGGCGCTGTCTTTCACCTTTTTTATGATAACCCTAGAGCTGATCACAATGCGTGGCACAGACTATGTGCGTAGTAAATATTGCTGACTTACACTACTTACATGTTACTGAAGCAACTAAAATGGCCGTGTAAAGACAGATCTCCTACATACCAATTCTCAGGAGGGTTGCATTTTTTATAATCTTTTAACTGAGACCTTGTAACAGTCAATGACATTATTTTTTGGGACCATATGCAGCTCTATTTTTCTATTACTGGGAGATTACTCTCCTCCAACCTTTCTTTTACTGCCCACCCAAATATACATACTTCTAAAAATTTGCTTTGCTGAGATTTTCAATATATTTTTATTCATCACAAATAATGATGGATATGATTTGTTTCCATAACTGATCTCTAACAGTCACTCATCTCATCTGCTCCATGTCTGCTACCATTAACAAGGACACCACATTGGTACAACTTCAAGCCAAGTGGCAAAGAGCCAACTTAAAGCAAAGAAAACTAGTTGCAGGTGTACTGGGAGATGCCAGGTACATCTGTAGTCAAGAGACAAACACAGCCATCTATATCGGCCCTAGATTAACTAGTATCTGAAAAAACCTGACTAAAAAAAAAAAGCAAAACCAAATTATGGATGCATGTTTAACATGTATGTCTATGTACATCTGGAAAAAAAGAAACACACCATACCAAATACACCCTAGGAGGAAATAAAAGCTTCTGGGGCTAGGGGGATGGAGGGAGATACAGTGCACCTGATTTCAATTCTCAAGGGAACTCTAAAAGCCTAGCCCAAATACCTACCTTAAAAATTATTTATTTTCTAAAATGGATATAATCCTGCAATACTCACATGAAAAATATATCTAAGTGCTCTGAATGTGCAATGGTTTGGCTATAGATTATAGTTCTTCATGGCATAATTCTAGGCTTGGTGCTTTCAAAAATCTTACTCAATGGCCCTATTCTCAGTAGGCTATCAGCATCATAAATGCTTAACAAATAAATGCTTGCTCACTAACAACTCAAAATATTTACTGTCTTGACATTGCTTTATATTATTTTCAACACTTTCAAATGATGAGTTCTATTTATCAATCTAATTCTAAATCCAGTCAATTTCTGAAAACAAGATTGTATAGGCTGTTCTCATTTTATTCTTCATATTTACAAAAATAGATATTAATAAATTACCATTTGGGAAGAAAATGAGTGTAGGTTGGAATCTGTGATGGGTAGAATTATCACAGATTCTTGGAATATATGAAACTCTCCAACAATGACCAAATACCACAGTAACTTTTAAAGTTTCTTATAAATAAGCTTAACAAGATGGAAAAAAAGGCACTAGCTTATGATAGAAGTTTCAAAATACTTTGCAGACTAAAACATCCAATCATTTGTTGTCGAAAATAACATATTTTGGGCAACATATTTTTGCTTCTACCACCCTTAAGCTCCATTGCTTCAAAATGAATGAATCTTCCTCCACCACCCTCTACTCTACATGTTACATGCCCAAATTCTATTTGGACAAGGCATACACTATAATTTGTTCAAGAGTTATTTAATTTTCAGCCATCAAGCTGTGTGTTTCTGCAAAAGCATACTTTGGCTTTTATGTCTCCATCTACTGGGCCTCACTATCCCAGTGTCTTAGGTGAGATAACAAAGTTTAGAAGCTAAAAATGATTTAAAACAAATGATTTTGTACAAAACTGTTTCCACTATACTTTAATCTTGAATCCCTAGGTTTTAGGCTTTAGTTTCAAAAACAGCTGTCATGTGCATGGGTCCAGAATAAGCCTAATACTTTATCATGTATTTAGTTCAATGGGTACAAAACTGAGGCATGGAAATACACAACATCTAAAGAAGAGGTCAGAAGTGGATCAAGAGAAACCCCTTCCTCTATAATGCTCAACACAGAGTATTTGGTTCTACTTATAGTGCCAAAGTTAAAAAGAACAAGTAAATTTGAAAAGAAGAAATGCCTTAGAGCCTGAAAATGTACTAAATATATTGTACAACAGCATAACAAAGGGCAAGTATAGCTAAAGAATTTCAATTTCTAAATCTGAGAAGTATCAAAGAAAAATGTACAATATTTCATTAATACAACATGGTAAAAAAAATCCTCCAAAGTTATTTATCCCCCCCCCCCAACTTTCAAATTTAGGTTCATGAGAGTTTCCCACATTGATTAATTTGTCCCTTGCTTTTCTAAGCATAGAAGTAGGTAAAATTCCTAAATTCCTAAGTCTCAACATGACACCCTGGTATCTTAGCATGATTGTCAGGGTATTATGTTTTCTATTCTGAAATTGATGGAGATAAGTAGTGGGAAAGAAATTATACTGGGGAAAAAGAACAGACTATCATTCCTTTTTTAAAAAGGTTATTTTATAACTTGCTTTACTTTTAAATTCAATATAAAGTATTTAAACAAAATAAAATACAATTTCATACATGATCTCACATATAACTTAAAATAACAGATATTTAACTAATACCTTAATCCTATTGAATGAAAAATGTACCCTTTCCTATCATTCAACTATGCACATTTTTAAAGTGCACACAAAGGGGTTTATTTTTAAAAATAGAAACTGTTTTAAAGCAAATTGTCAAAGAAAAAGGATTTGGCGAAGGGAGTTTTTCTCCTAAGAAGGAGTGAAACATAATACTAGGACTATGTCTGCATAGTTCAGATAATTCAGGTACAGCCTTCCCTCCTTAGCTTCAAAGAGAGTCAGAATGTCACAGTTCACACCTGCCTTGAGGTTTGGGAGGCAGAGAGACTCTTTACTATTTCCTTAAAACTAATTGTTGCTTTAATCAAAATAACAGAAAAAGATGTTCTAACTTATGTATTGTTCCTAAAATCAGGAAAAATTCAAAGCCAAACATTTTTACAACGAACTTTGTTTGACTTCCTTTTCATACTATCTCCCTTCCAGGTAAAAGGTAAAATATCACATGAGATATTTTGGTTTCTAAAATGTCCTGAATTAAAACTATAACCCAATATATTTCTTCATCAAGTCAAATAAAAATACACCAGTGAGGACAATCTGTATTGCAACTTAGGCAATGGAGTCAAACTTAAGACAGCAGTGCTACCAGAACATAAGACATACCATTTAATGATATGTCCCTAAATTCAAAGGTTAGGGAGTGTGCTGGGCTATTGGAGTGTACGGGAGTGGTTTTGGTTTAGGGACTTTTTTTTGGAGGGGGAAGGAAACTGTGTGGAAAAATCAGTAGTTAAGGAAAAAGTTGAATACAATTAACTTCAGATACAACCTGGAGTGATTTCCTATGGCAATGTTTTACGGGCTGCCCAAAAGTAAATATACACAAGTCCAAATATATAAACACACACATACACATGTACATATATACATAATCAAAACAGACCCAACAGTTTAGACTCTTTTCTGATATTTGGCTTTCATATATAATAGATATATTTAATATCTGTAGCACCTGGCTACTCAGCAGACAAAAAAATACACACAACAGCTCTATATCCTATTTATAATGAAATAAAAAATAAAAAAAAAACAGTTGGATACTCATAATTTGCAGCCAAAACCAATAGTAACACTTGGCTTAATTCACTATAGCTGTATCTTTCATTATCTGGCTTCACTATGAGACTTTCTGAGGTTTTACTAGGCCTCACATTCTGAAAAGTGTCTATAAACCATGAAGCAACCAGGGGGTTGGAATAAGGGACACTGACAAAAGAGAATTTTGCAAAGAAAGCTTACATAGTAGCTCTTCCCTTGTGTGACTGTGTCAATATTTTTCCAATATCGAGAACCCAAACCAGTTTCAAAATGGAGTCTCCCCATCCCTTTCCATTTGGATGTTTTTAATTTAAAAAATTTTGTAGATGTTTGGTGGACACAGGTGAACACAGTTCCATAATAAATAGCCTACATCCTGCCCACAGGCACGCTAAAAACACAGACAAGATATCAAAAGGAGGTGCCCTGAGCTCACTAGAATACCAATAGTGCAAAAAGCATTGCAGTGATGCCTGGTTTTACCCTGGCTTTTGCAAAAGCAACAACAGATCAACATTTCACAAACTTTCTGAATGGCGAACACAGAGAGATGACATCATGTACTCTATAGCCAGAAAGACAGATTTTTTAAGTTCCTCTCCATCCACTGGATGTTCAGTTGAATGATCTGAATGGCCTCCTGGACGCAACGGAGTTGTGACGTTGCCTCTGACTGGGCTTCAAAGAACGTCTGTACCTGGAGAGTTCACGTAGTCATGTTTTAAAAAAAAAAGGAAAATCACACATGAATTATTCCTCTTGCAGTAAGGACACACAGTGGCAGTAGTGGTACAGGGGTAGAGGATTGGAAAACCTAAGGTACACTCCTGGCTAAATGCTACAATGCCAAATATTTCTAAATGAACACAGTAATATTTTCTTTTTTAGAAGAAAATTCTTTTCTCTCACTTTTTTTTTTTTGACAAAGAAAAAATGGAAATTATCTCCTTGGTAGCCAAAATTCATTTGGAAAAAAACTGTATTCCTATATGCAAGTTCTTTTATACTTACACATTTGGTTCAAGGTGGTTTTAATTCAGAATATTATTAATTCTGGAGAAGTTTGGGGAAGGAAATAAGGGACTTCAAAAGTCAATACTATGAATTTTATGCCCTTCATATTATAATAACACACTATATATAATTATGTAATATGTAATGATATTTTGCCATGTATTAATGAAGTATTTTACCTTTCTCTTTGATATATAATTTGGTTTTATAATATTTATAATATTAATATAATATTTAGAGTATAAATTATATTATTATATTGTGCTTGTACCTTCCCCCCAAAAAATTATTTGGTATATATTTTGTATTTACTTGTATATTCCTCTTTCCCGCCCCAAATGGACTAGAAGTTCCTTGAGGGGAGGTGTGATTTTATTTTGTCTTTATATACTCGATATTTGTCATAGAGCCTGGTGCATAAAGGCACTTAATACATGGTAACCGAATGGAAGGATCACTCTCCAAGGAATTCAATTTCAAGATATCTGAAGACAAAACAAAAGAGGGATTGTAATAACAATGTGGGCAAACAACATCTCTCAACCATACTGATTCACCTCAGTGGGAGAGAGTTACTCAGTCTCCTGGTATTTTACATCACTAACCTCAGACAAATGTGTCTTTGTTGAAAACAGATGAGTTGTGCCAGCAACAATACTCTGAATGGTATAGGATCCTAAATGGAACCTGGTGGGGAGATATAAGTACAATAAACATAAATGAAAAAAAAGTGCTACCAAAACATTATCATTGAGTATTTATGAAAATATTCTGATTCTGCTGTGGATGCCAAAGACACAGGAATGGAATCCCTCCCTCTAAGAGGTCAACAGATAGATACATCTAAGCTTTACTAAAACAGAGAGATCCTGATGAAATATAAATCCACCAAACTAACACATTCTATACCTCCACAAAGAATCTACTTGCATCTTCCAAAAACACATAGCACACTATCTGTCATGGAGTAAGGTGAAGCATTCTTAAGTCATTCATTCACTACAGGAAGCATGAAGGAGCTGCTTTTTCAACATGCATGGCAGCACCACAGTAGTCAACCAGCCACCTGTAGGTATGACACCTGCAATCCTGGAAATGAAGTCAATATTCTAAGACTAATACTTAGAACAAAAACAATGATTATTTCATAAAGATGCAATATTTTAATAAAATGTCTGTAATGGCAAGCACAGAAGTAGTTCACACCTTGCTTCAGCTATTGAATTAACACCTTGTTTCAGTATGTTAAGAAACAGAACATGTGAACTCCACAACTTGTGAACTCCTGGGGAGGAGCTAGTGAATATATAAGGAGAGCCCCAGGGCTAGAGACAGCAGGAGCTGAAAAGAAGACTCTTGTGGTGGCAGAGCCAAGAAGGAGAATACTTGTGGTATCCCAGCACTCTGTTTGTCTGTTCTGTCTGTGCTGATGCTTGTTTCTGATAATTTGTACAGAAGCCGTGGTACCTTACTGGAAGTGCTGGAAGAGGATTTTCTGGTTGTATGTGTACAGAAGTCTTACAGGAGGGTTTTGGAGGTCCTGGGACTTTGCTGATGATTTGTGCTAACCTCATGGACCTTGTTTGTGGGTCTGTGTTGATTTCTATGTTGATGATTTGTGTTGAGTTCTCAGACCTTGTTGGTGAGTCCAAGTTGATTTCACAGGCAAATAGTGAATTGATGATGGTGCTGGCAATGTGTATGAATATTATTGTGGCTCTGTCTTCCCAGAAACAGGAATTGTGAAGGACTTGAGGTGGACTGGACACTGGAGCTTCAATATGGAACAGGAACTGGAGACAGAACTGGACAAGGAGCTAGACAAGGAACTGGGAGCTGCCTGCCTTTGAATCAAGGTGACAGTTGGAGCTGGGACCATGGAAGAGGAACCATGGAAGCTGAGAGCCAGCCTCAAGTCAAGCTGAAAGAAGATTATACTTGGATACTGTGTACTGACTGAGAAGATTGTGATTTACTTGCGACCAAGGGGTGGATGGCCTGTGTATTTTCCACTACCCTTAAGAGGGTATTGAGTAGTGACTAATGACTGAATAGTGACTTATTTGTAACTCAGTGTGTCCCATGAGTGGAGAACTTTGACTATTGTATTTTGTGACCCTTAAGGAGGCAAGCCTCCTTAAGGATGATTGAATGATTGAGTTACTAAATGATTATACTTTGTTGAAAACTACTGTGACCACTTTGGTGAAAACTATGTGTCCATTTTAGTGATAAGTCATTGTAAATGCTGTACCTTGATTCTCTGTGAATGTTTTGCTCTGATTTGTTATTGAATAAACAGTGTTCACTGTACTATGTAATAGGAATCCTTGAAAGCTGTTCACAGCAGCAGTCCTCTGAAAAGCTACTTGTGCATGGCTTTACAATGTCACAGATCAAAACTGTTGCTGTTGAAGACATTTTTATCCATAAAACTAAATTTCAGCCTCCTGTGGAAGCTATGAACAACTGGGTACCCTTTTTATAGACCAGAGGATCACAGTAATCTCAAGTTAATACTTCTTTGAATGACTTACTTCTGTACAAGCCTATTCCAATTCTGTTTGACAAAATCCCATGCCAATAAATGCCCGGCAAAACTTCGGCCAACGGTTTTAATGATGATGGGCAGCTTTTGTGATCGGATGATATCTCCATTAAGACCAGCTTTCAATAACCTAAGGAACAAAGAAGATTTAGCCACCTTCAATAATTCATAATTAAGCTTCTTACTGAGTCAATAATTGCTATAAGTTAGATATCGTGATAAATCTCTTAGTAACTGTTTTTAACTCAAAGGAAAAACATTATAAATTAGTTGATATGTTCCTGCAATAAAACTGTATAAATTATTTATCCTGTGACTGATCATCAGAATTCATGTTGCCTTTAGTTTATAATTTTCAAAGGATCCAGTCAACCAGATAAGTGCTATTAGCATAACATATAAGCCAAGATATTTACAAATAGTTATATCTGAACTGGGGACTACAGAAAATAAATTCCCCAAGGTAACAGAATGTAGAGCTCAATTTAGGACCTGGGCTTCCTATCCACCAATTCAGGACAAATTTGCACTGGTCTATAATACTTCCACTATCTAAAGGTCCTGACTTCTTCATAGCTATCAACTTAAATAGTTTCTTAAAACTTCTCCCTACATCCTGTTTACCTTTTTTTAGACTTGGTACCTTCCTTCTCCTTTAACCTGACCCAGAGAGACCCTCTGCGCTGAGAGGCAGAGAACAGGAGAGTGATCCAAAGTAGAGAATTTAGATATTTGACTGGTTCTTCAATATAATCTGGATTCAGAAATATTGCCTTAGCTCTTGTGAATTGTAAATAGATGAAATATCTGATTACCTAGGCGATGCCAAGTCTCTTTAAACGAACCTGTGTTAATGAATACAAAGGTGGTCTATTCAAATATAATAAACTATTTGACCTCTGCAACTAAGTTACACAAATACACACATACACAATACCCCTGTTGTTGATACTTTGAGAGTATATGGAATAAAATCTAGGATATCAATATTCTTTGGCTGTCATTATAGGTATGTGACTTTGCCTACAAAACCAACTGTACACTTTTCAGATGAAGAAATACAGAATATATTCCTGGTGGCAAAAGTCTCATCCAACAATGCTGAGATTCAAATCGATTTAGGTTAAAATATATGTGTGTGTATATATTGATATGTATATGTATATATAAATAAAATTGTCCAAACTGCTTGGTGTCAGGGCTGACACCTTAAATTTAAAAAAATGTTCTGACTAATGTGGAAATATGTTTAACATGACTGCACATGTATATAACCCAAATCAGATTGCTTGCCATCTTGGAGAGGGGAGGGAGAAAAATGTAAAAAATTAATGTTGAAAACTATCTTTATATACCATTGAAAAAATATTATTTACCAAAAAAAAAAAAATAAAGAAATGTTCTGTAGGTCTACTATCAGCTTGCATGTTGGACAGGGTCTAGAAGGATGACTAGGGCTCCTTAAGGATATGAGTAGTGTCAGCCCAAGCAAAATGATGAAGTAGGAGAAACCTGTCTTTGGCATCCTTCCATCTCCCCTGCCTGCTCTGTGCTCTCCTTTCCATTCATTCCTAGAATCCTGTACCTCCCAAGCAACAAAACACACATTTACATATCAGTTTAAATTTGACAGTAGAGGACTGGGCCTAGAGTCAGAAGCCCTTAAGTCAGATCTGGTCTCAGACACTGACTGAGCCGTATGATCTTGAACACGTCACTTAACCTCTGTCTCTCTCAGCTTCCTCGAATGCAACAAAGGATGATTATAACACCTTCCTTCCAGGGTTGTTGTGAGGATCAAATAAGATACTATGTGTAAAGTGCTTAACACACACAGTAGGTACTTCATAAATGCCCTTGTCCCTCCTTCCAACAATGCTGTGGGGTACACAGCGCATCATCCACATTTTACAGATGAGAAAACTAAATGTACATAGCGTATTATGTACATTTTACAGGTGAAGAAACTAAGGTCTACTTAAGCTACTGAAGAACTGAACTGACACTTCCAAGGTCACAAAGCTGTTAATGTCAGGGCAATGATCTGAATTCAGGCTTTTCTTACTCCAATTCCAGTGCTGCTCTGGTTGTCTGAAGTCCCTCGGCATGGCACTTTACAAAGGCCAGTCTTCTTTGGCAGTGACCCAGCCTCTAAAATGTTCTGTCCTTTATATGCCTAGTTTCCCAATACAGATCCTATTCTCCAAGGACCTTGATATAAGCTGGTTAATAAGGAGGAAAAATATTTGAAAGAGTGATAATGGGTCACCCCTGTTCTATAGGTATTTTACTTTTTAGAAAATGACACCTAAATAACGCAGGCTTTAAACCTCAAAAATAATAACTCTCTAATGGTAGACTAGAGACACAATAAATGATGAGAAAGGCTGTTTTGCTAAGAAGCAAGGAAGACTTCCAAGCTCATCCCAGGATACTAACTATACAGGAGACTGCCTATTCTGAGTGAGTGAGGACAAGCCCATAGGTTACATGTTCCTGAGCATCTGCATATCTTAAAAACACACCTAAGATACTGAGTAAATTGAGTAAGATGGGCCAACTTACAAAGTTAAGAAATCGTTCATAACATAAAAGGAACATTTACAAGGAGGGTAAGATTCAAAATGTCTGTTTCCCAGTTCTTTGGGGATTTCATACCAGTGAAGCTTCCGTACATCTTCTGAGCTGGCAAGAGCTTCAAGGATTTTGTTTCTTTCAGCTTCTGATTCTGAAGAGCCATACTTGTCAAACAAGAAGGTCCATCCTGCCTCAGTTTTTGCTCCCACTTTGAACACCACTGACACGACATCAGTCGGCAGGCTGAAAGAGGGAGAAAGAGAGAAGGACAGCCACAAATGAGAAATGAGCACACAGAGATCAACAGCCAAGCTGAGACTTTCATGGAAGAAAGACATTCTAGGCAGAGGAAATTTATCTCAAACACCACACAGAGGCACAGGAATCTTTACTTTGGGAGGCTAAGAAGAAGGTCCAAATCACAGAACATACACCAGTTTAAACACTTCTTGGAAATATAAATCACACACTGATAAAAGACAGCCTAGGGAAGAAAAGATGGCTACCAGGATGGTGCCTTTACTTTTCTCTTGTTTTGCAGGGTGTGAATATCAAAAGCAGCAGCTCAGTCTGAGTCTTTACATTCCAATCCTGTTTCTTCTCTCTCCTGATAACCAGGAACAAATCAATCTTTCAGCTGTGAAAAATATCCAGCTATCTGAAAATAGCCACTGGTGGTGAATTTGGTCTACTCTTAGAAGGATGCGATCTCCTTATCAAAAGGCTAAAAGCAGGGATACTTGCCGGAACATGTCAACAGGCTCAGACTTCACCCACTAACACAAACTACCACAGATAACCACCAAAAGGAGGAGAAATAAGCACCTCTTACGGTTTTGCTACATAGATGGCTAAACAAAATGATCACCTCCTTTCAATAAGGGTTGTTTTTTTTTTTTTTTTTGGCTGGGTTAAAATAAGGGAGAAAGGACAATGTCCTAAAAGTAGCAACACACACATCACCTTTTAGTACCATTGGAATCTACCCATTCTTGAAACAGCTTCATGGCCTCTGTATTACAGTTCTCCAGATGATGGGTACAGGCAAAGTCTAGCAGGATCGACCGAAGTTCTCTTTTCGACAGGGTCCCCTCATCAGTCCAAGTTTGTTGCTGGATTTGGTGTTGAAGCAATCTTGCCATCCTGGTCTAAAGACAGTATTAAAGGGAACAATAGGAAAATCATCAATCAATAAGCATTTATTAAAATGTGACTATATGTTAAGCATTGTGCTAACACTGGGAATATAAAGTAAGGCAAAAACAGTCTCTGCCTTCAAACTTACATTCTAATGGGGGAGACATGTACCTGTACAAGATTGATAAAAGATCCATACAGAGCAGATGGAAAGTCACCTTAGAAAGTTAAGCAGAGAGTTTTTAGCAAAACATTATCACCAAATCTCACTCAAAAGGAAAGGGAAAATAAAGACCATGATACAAAAGTTTGTTAATATCAACTGATTTTTTTACACCTTAAGTTAAATGCATTTTTCCAGTTTATCTTAACACTACTGAGTGATACTGCCCCAGGTAGGTTGGCTGTGACAGAAGTTGTCTGACCCCCAAGCAACATCCTCCATGAGGTAAAAGGATGGAAAAAATGATCGTTGTTTTCTTTAGAGATGCACTATCAAGTGTTCAGGCGCTGTCTGAAAAAATCAATGAGCAGCTCCGGCTGCTAGCCAAGATCTTAGTTCCCTCCCAGTTCTAAGACCCTAAGGACTTCTGAATATCTGGAGAAGGAGTTTGGAATGGTGGAAAAAACACTTGGATCTGGAGTCAGAGAATCCCATTTTGAAGTCTGTCACAGCAAATCCCTAAGTCTCAGTTTCTCCATCTGTAAAGTGAAGATGGCAAGACTAAAGCTCTAAGGTCCTTTCTATTGCTTGTATTCTGAGACCTTATAATATTTATATTTACATATAAGGAAGTTAAGGGGAATCATTCTGCTTAATTCCCCACTTGCCCATTTAATCTGAAAAAGCAAAAAAAAGGAGGGGGAAGGAAAGGTAGATTTATGAGATCTTAAAAGATGAATAAAATATTTTTAAAAACAAGGTGCTCATGTTCTTACCTGAACTTTGCTTCCACCCCAAATGATTTATAAAAATGATGTCATAGAGAACAGCAGAATGAAGTAGAAAGCAAAAATCGAAATTATGTTGCTCATAAGAAACACACTTGAACCATAAAATTTCACAGAGTTCAAATAAGGGACTTTGGCTGAAGTAAAGACTTAAGAACTCTGATCAATCCAATGGCCAACCATGATTGCAGAGGTCAGCTGATGAAGCATGCTACCCACTTTCTGATAGAGAAGATGGACTTGGATGCAGAATGAGATACACATTTTTGGACACTGTCAGGGTAAGAATTTGCTTGGCCTGACTTTGTATATGTGTGATACATATATGCTTCTGCTCCTCACACAGGGATGTCATTTTGGCCATCTCTGAGCACGAAGGACAACAATCAACCGTATATGTTACAAGAATTTGTTTTTCAGGAGTTTTTTGGTTTTTTTTAATGAGAAGGTGGAAAGGAGGGAAAATTAATGCTTTTCTAACTGACAAAAAATACAACAAAAGTTACACTAAAAAATCAAAATGATGGACAAAGATAGTTTATATGTTGATCTATGCACAGTATCAGACCATCACTGTTTGAGAACAAACAATTCAATCAATAAATCAAGGACCTGCAATTTCATTGCAAGAAACTTTACTCAGACTATAAGCTGTTTATAATAGCAGATAGGCTATAGGGTAGTAATTTTTCCAATGGTCACAAAGCTAATAATTATCTCAGAGGAGGGAGATGAACCTGGGTTTCCCCGACTCCATGTCAGGTTGGCTCAAACGAGAAAGGATTAGGGGCAGCTAGGTGGTGCAGTGGATAAAGCACCAACCCTAGAGTTAGGAACTGAATTCAAATCCAGGCTCAGACATTTACTAGCTGCGTGACCCTGGGCAGTCACTTAAACCCACCAAAATAATAATAATTGTTTAAAAGAGAGAGAATTCTTTTTTTTTTTTAACTTTTTGCTACATTTATTCTAGATGGTGACTATTCCTGACTGGATCTCCTATGACTGGGAGTGGACTGTAGAAACCATTTATTCCTGTAGATATTAGAAAAAGAAGCTTTTGGTTTAGTTTGTTCCTTGACAGGAGTGGGAACAAATTTGAAGGTTTTAGAATTAGAAGTAAGTTGGAATCCTAAAGGTCTTAGTCCCATGACTAAGTCCTAAAATCTATAAAAGAATGAAAAGAAAGCATACTTCTTCATTGAAAGATAAAAGTTCAAGTGTATATAAATTAAAAACATTAAACTAGGTTTTTAATTTATACATCTGTATTTTGGACAAAATCATCTATCCCATTCTATTGACTGGTAAGGCATGTTTCATTAACTTTGAAAGGAATCATTATCACTAATTTGGTTAGTTTACCTTTTTTCCCCCTTCTCCCCTACACCCCCCTACTCCCAGCAAAATGATGAAAATCACTTCTATTATATGGAACATGAAAGTATTTTCATTTTTGGTTTGTTTTGCTTTTTGGAGGGGCAAGGCAGGATAATTGGGGTTAAGTGACTTGCCCAAGGTCACACAGCTAGCAAGTGATAAGTGTCTGAGGCCGGATTTGAACTCAGGTCCTCCTGACTCCAGGGCCAGTGCTCTATTCACTGCACCACCTACCCACCCCAAGTATTTTTTTTTAATTTTCTTTCTTTTTTTATGCTTTTTTTTTGGAGGGGGGAGGGTAGGGCAATTGGGGTTAAGTGACTTGCCCAAGGTCACATGGCTAGTTTGTGTGTGTGTGTGTGTGTGTGTGTGTGTGTGAAGTGTCTGAGGCTGGATCCGAACCCAGGTCCTCCTGCCTCCAGGGCTGGTGCTCTACTCACTGCACCACCTAGCCTCCTAACATGGAAGTATTTTCAAACTGCAAGCTCTCAGGGGTGAGTACTGTCAAATGAAATATGCATTTCCAAATGTTACTAGGATGAGACACATTCTATAGGCAATTAGGTGGCACAGTGGATAGATGCTAGGCCTAGAGCCAGGAAAACTCATATTCCTTAGTTCAAATCTGGCCCCAGACACTTACTGGCTATGTGATCCTGGCCAAGTCTCAGTTTCCCCAACTGCAAAATGGGTATTATAATAAAAGCACCCATCTCCTAGGGTTGCTATGAGGATCAAATGAAATATTTGTAAAGAGCTTAGAACAGTGCCTGGCAAATAATAACTGCTAAATAAATGCTTATTCCTTTCCTTCTTCATCTTGGTGGTCTGGGATTCTGCCAAGTGCATATATTTTGCAACAACAAAACAGACAAGGACCCTTCTAATTTCTTCTAATTTTCACCAGCCTCAGAACACTCCATCTTCTGTAGCATTTAGGGGGAAAAACTGGAAAACCATTGGAAATACACTAAATCATGAAATAAATTAACCTGAAAATAGACAAGCTTGGCTCAGACTGGACAGTCAATTTTCAGAAACTGGTAAAGATATGAATAAAGTATTAATGGAAGCAAAAATGTCCAAAACTGCCAGGTCAAAAAATGAGACTTAAGAGAAAATCTATGGGGCAAAATTCTAGCTTTGTTCTAATTTTATTCTTTGTTCTACTTTCCAATCAATATAAATTGTTAATGATGCATTAACATGCATGCAAACTCTGAAGGCATCCTTAATCGGGGGACGAGCAGGGAAGAGGTTTTTGCCAATAATATTTGATAGGAGTTCACATCTTTTTCAATATACAATTGACTGAAAGATGTAGAAAACATAAGATCCTTCTATATTTGCTACTTATTGACTATTGCTTTTAATTTGGTAAAGATGTTGCCTTAAAGGCTCTCATATAACAAGATATTTCATCCATATATGTATGTAAGTATTTGGAGTATAAGTTTCAAGTCCAACTCTCTGTGATTCCATTTAGGACTTTCTTGGCAAAAAAACTAAAGTGGTTTGCCATTTCCTTCTCCAGTTCATTTTACAGAGGAGGAAACTGAAGCAAACAGGGTTGGGTGACTTGCCCAGGGTCACACAGCTAGTAAGTGTCTGAGGCCAGATTTGAACTCAGGTCTTCCTGACTCCAGGCCTGGTGCTCTGATCACTATGCCACCTAGCTGTTCCCATGTACATAAGTATACACACACACATCAAATCTAAAATTGTTTAATGAAAACAGTGTCACTCTAATGGTCAATTGTATAATTTCTACTTGAATAAAAGTTATGCAAGATTCTTTGGAAGCTAAAGGAGAAAAGTATGTTTAATGTCTCTCTGATTTTTATAATTGCATCATGGAAGAGAGCCAGGGCAGAGTTCAATTTGAAGAGGGATTTCTAGTAGATGGTAAGGCTCTCCACAGGCTATTTGGCAGAGAACATTATGCTGGCTTCATCAAATCCCAGAGAAATGCAATCTCCTTGACACCCAAAATCACTAAAAAGTTTGACCTAATTATCCACACAGGAATAACAAATATCCATTGTCTACATTCTGTACATGCAGTTAGATGGACGATTTACAGAGCTTAGCGACTGTGTGTGTTTATACACATACATATAAACTTGTATAGACACTGGAAATGGAGGGACTAGACATAGAATTAAACAGAAGAAGCCCAACCTGGATTGCCAACAGGAAATTGCACAGCTATATTAGTGAGCCCACAATACGATGTAAAACAATGGCCCACATTATTAATATCAATATTTTGTTGTTATACAGCTGGGAGATCATGGATAATTACATATTCTCTGAAGAAATAAAATTAAGTCTCATTCAGAAGAAAATGGAGAGAAGCATGGTGAGTGTGAGGCTAAATATAACAAATAAGGCACTATGAAGAACTGAAATAAGAGACATCATGAAAAAAACGTATAACTGAAAAAGGAATGACAGGATTGGTCACATGGTGAGAGCATGGGATGGATAGCCGTAGGCTACACTGGTATCCTTGGAATATCAGGAATAGATGAGGAAAGCCTCCATCCCATTTGGTGGATCCCATGGAAAATGTATGGGAGGCCATGGACAGGTATCAAGAAGGCTGGGCAGGCATGACTGGATGGCAATATGAACTCTTGGAGAGAAGATCCAGATCAATGATATCACAGACCACGGGAATATTTAAGTATGGAGCAGAGTAATTGAAATATTTTGAAATTCCTTCTTCCACCCCAGGCTTCTTTTCTGAATATATGCACCTCCCCTATTTGCCTGAAACTGTGGTGACCATAAGGTCTTCAAAAGGCACGATCATTTTCCTCATTATGCTGGAGGCTTTTGTCTACTTGTTATAAACTGGTGAAAAGCAAGAACTTTTAGATTTATTGACATACAGCACATTCTACCCCTAGAGATAATAGAATATCAGAGCTCAACAGAACCCCAGAGGCCAACTTATTGATGGCCAATTTGATGTCAAATTTGCCCAAATCCCAAACACTAAACTGATGGAAAAGCCAGAGCTCCCGACTTCCAATCCAGGCAAGAATTCTTTCCATTATATCATGATATTTTTTCTCACTTGTTATGTCAATTTAGTTACCAATCAATATTTTCCAAATAACTCTACTTTAAACTTACTGTCAAATATTAACAAAATTACAATTTTTATATAAAACATAAAAAATTACATTTTTATGTTCCTAAATTAGTAAAGACCTTTATCGTATGGGGATCTACACAGAGTAGGTGCTTAATATGGTTTTTCAGTGCTTTAAAAACACAAATTTTAATTTTTTCCTATGTGACCAATGGTGGCTGAAGGAAGGAGTATTAGAATCAACCTTCAGAGTTTTTGGCAATTCTCTCTTTTCACAACAAACAATTAAACAATTGTTGGTGCTTCTACAGTTCTCAGAGATGGAATATTAATGCTCTGCTTTTCTAACTTTAAGGTGCACATGGTTGACTATAGATCCTTTACAGCTGCATCTTGTCAAATAGGCCAGGAATAGCAGCAACTATAATTTATGCTGTTTTTTTAAAAGAGAAAAAGTGTCAGAATAATATACAAGCTAAAAACTTACATCTTGATTTACTGTTTTAATTTTGACTAGCTTTATGCTGACATGCCCAGAGAATTCTTTCTGAGGTCAAATGGGTGTTTTCCCCCCCTTTAAGGTGACTGCTTTCCACCCTCCCTGGGGAAGGAGCTTTTGCTCAGTGCCTCACAAAATGCCAAAGTTGATAAATTGGGATTCCTACTTAACCCCAAGTCAGATCCTATCATATGTATTAATCTATGTAGGTCAAAAGTAGATAAAAAAAAAAAGTACATCAAAAGCCTCATCTTCACAGGCTGCTTTGGTTATAGATAATGAAGTAAAATTGGACTGATTTTAATACACAAATACAGTCTGAAACAGGGAGCCAGGATTCACAGGCAGCAGTTAGCCCAAGCCATGGTCACAATGACTAGGGAGATCTTCCCCTGCCCTCCCTCCAAGACTTTAGCACAGAAAACATAATCCATATGTTTTAGATGGGAATCCTGAGAGAAATATGCCTAACTGCTGTATACTACAAAGTAACAGTCATCAAAACTATTTTCTTTTTCAGAAGGAAAGCAGAAAATTGGGGAAAATTTTTTACTGACAGTTTATCAGATAAAAGTCTCATGTTTAAATGAGTCATTCCCAATTCATAAATGGTCAAAGGATATGAACAGGCAGTCTTCCAATGAAGAAATCAGAACAATTTATAGTCATATAAAAATGCTCTAAATCATTATTGATTATAGAAATGCATATTCAAACAACTTTGAGATATTACTTTACACCTAACAGATGGGCTAAAATGATTTAAGGGGAAAGTGACAAATGCTGGAGGGGATGTTGGAAAACTTGGGATATTAATTCACTGTTGGTGGAATTGTGAACTGATCCAACCATTTTGGAGAGCAATCTAGAATTATGCCCCAAGATATTATGCTGCCTTTGACCCAGCAATGATACTACTTGGTCTATTTCCAAAGATAAGTAGGAAAAAATGAAAAGAACCTATGTGTTCTAAAATATTTATAGCAGCTCTCTTTGTGGTAGAAAAGAACTGGAAATTTCAGGGATGCCCATCAATTGGGGAATGGCTGAACAAGTTGTGGTATATAATTGGGACAGAATACTACTGTGCTATAAGAAATGATGAGCTCAGTGATTTTAAAAAGACACGGAAAGACTTGTATGAAATAATAAAGAGTGAAATGAGAAGAACCAAAACACTGTACATAGTAACAAGCAATATTGTTTTAAGAACAACCCTGAGCAAATAAGTCATTTATGCTATCATAAATACTGAAATGAATTCTAAAGGACATATGAATAAAGACACTATCTGCATTCAGAGAAAGAACTGATAAATAGATGTGTAGAATAATTTTACATATATATACCTATTTGTGTCTAATGGTGGCCATGTCTAGAGGCGGGGGGAGGGTGGGAAGAAAAAAAGAGAAATTTATATGATAATTTTGTTGTATATTTGAAAGGAATAGCAAGTTGTGCATTTAAATGTGCAGTTTCATGTACAAGCATTTTTACTGTATTATGTTATGAAAATGCTTGTTTTATTCCATAAATTAAAAAAACTATTTGGTATTGGTTAAAAAAATAGAAAATTTCATCAACAGCAGATCAGACACACAAGATCCAAAAGCAAATGGATACAGTAGCATAACCTTCGATAAATCCAACGACACAGAATATAGAGGGAAGGACTCTCTTCTGGGAAGATGGAAAGCAGGCTGGGAGAAATTAGGCTTAATCAACAACTCACACCATATACCATAATAAGGTTCAAATGGATGTATTACCTAGACATAAGAGGTTATATCATAAACAAATTAAGGGACAAAAAGAGATACCTTTCACAACTTAAGAAAGGGGAAGAGATTTTCCATTAAACAAGGGATAGAGAGGATGATAGGAGATAAAATGGACAATTTTGCTTACATACAACTGAATTGGGCTTTTTTCCTCAAAAAAAAAAAATCAGAAGGGAAACAATTAAGGAGGAAAATATTTTTGTAGCAAATTTCTGATAAAGGTCTGTTATCCGTAATGTATAGGGAACTGATACAAATATATAAGAACAAGAAACAATCTCAATAGGTAAACAGTCAAAAGAACGGAAAGTTCTCAATGGAAGAAATCCATATGATCAATAACCATATGAATTAATGTTCCAAATAACTAATAAGAGAAATATAAATTAAAATGACTCTGAGGTTCCACCTCACACCCATCAGACTGGCAAAAGCGATAAAAAAGAGGAAGACATTGTTGGGGGGGCTATGAGAAGACATGAATACTAAAGGAGTACTGTGAATTGTTACAACCATGATAGAAAAAAATTTGGAACTATGCCCGAAGTGCAGGGTGTGCTTCTAAATATTTAACATTCAGTTCTCAACCGCACTCCAAAAGCACACACAACACACTTTTAAGTTTATTTATATTTTCTCTATCACTTTCTAAAGTCTAGATAATCAACAGAACAATGAAAAGAGCCCTGATTTGTAGTTTTCCAATTTCCAAGGTGAAAATCTAATGATTAGCTCTCACCAGTTGTTCTGCATTTGCTCCAGGACACCGCTGCCAAGAAGTCACTAAACTGTATGTACTCCAATAATACCACCCCAGGCAAATTACCCAAGGAGATTAAAGAGGAAAAGATCCACCTGTACAAAAATATTTATCTAAGCCACTTTTGTTCTGTAAATAAGGACTAAAAGGATAGATTTAGAGAATCCTGGGAAGACTCATATGAATTCATGAAGAACACAGTAAACAGAACCAGGAGAACTATTGATACAATTTCCACAACGCTGTAGAGAAAAACAATTTTAAAAGACTTCGAAACTGATCAATGCAATGTCCAACCATGACACCAGAAGTTATGATGAGATGAGCCTCCCACCTCTTAGTGGAAAAGTAAGAGACTGTAGGTGCAGAAGGAGACATCTATTTTAAGACACGACCAGTACAATATGAATATATTTTGCCTGATTGTACTTATTTGCTATAAGGGAGAATTCTAGGGGGGAGTAGTGAGAATGCTACCCTGCAAAAAGAAAAGAAATTAAAGAGTGAAAAAAAAAAACCACTCAGAAAGCAAAAGGACAGAGACTAACAGGGTAATATTTGCACTACCACAATAATTTTTTTTTTTAAGCAATCGGGTTTAAGTAACTTGCTCAAGGTTACACGGCCAGTTATTTCTGGGTGTGGTGCTGAGTATCTGAGCCCAGATTCGATCCAGGTCATCCCAACACTGGAGCTGGTGCTCTTACTCGCTGAGCCACCTGGCCGCCCTAAGCAATTGGGGTTAAGTAACTTGCTCAAGGTTACATGGCCAGGTGTTTCTGGGTGGCTGCTAAGTGTCTGAGCCGGGGATTCAATCTCCAGGTCTTCTCAACACTGGAGCCGGTGCTCTTACTCACTGTGCTACCTGGCCGCCCCAACAATAAATTTTTTATACAGATATAAAATTATATCTGTATATTTATATTTTAAAAAGCTATATGTAATAGGAAAAAATACAAGGCAATTGAGAAGAATTACTATGTAGTTTTGATTGTCAAGATAATTTCATTCCTGACCCTTATCAAATCTCTTTTTAAGATGAAGATTTTACAACTATTAAGTTAAGGAAAATTTTACTTGATTAGGTGAATCACAATCCATTACTGCTGAAAAGGAGGAACACATTAGGGTTTAATATTAACATTCATATAGACAAGTAAAGCTAGAGAAAATGCAAACGTACCACTGTTCTTCTGGCTAGTTCTATCTCTCCAATTTTTTCCAGCAGGTCATAGATGAGATCAGTTTGGGAGAGAGCTTCAGTGATGGGTGCAGCATGAGTTTCATTTCCAAGGTATTCAATCAGATCAAAGGCCTTTTTCAGAGGTACTTTTCCTAGGCTAAAAGTACAGGAGAATAGGGAAATATTGATCAGGAAACAAACTAACTATGTGAAATTTAAATTCAGTCATGACATCTAGAAAAAAGCAGGTTTAAATCTTCTTGATGAAGTTGAGGTAAGAATAAAGATGAAAACATATTTCACAAGGAAGGGGCAAATGAAATTATAACAGTTAAGTTCTGAACCAATAAATCACTTGAAAATAGCTGCTCCTGTGGGAAAAGTATTAAATGTTCTTAGAGAATAGGGAGAGGACTGATTTCAATTTAGACCTTCTGGAGAGAGGTAGGAGAGAGAAGCAATATTATTTTTTTTCCTTTTGGCATATATTTTTTGGACTTTTTCACAAAGCTGTTAGGATGTTTTACAGAACTCTTATTTTTCAGAAAAGATTTTAGAGTAATGGGGGAAGACAATAGTAGAAGCCTCTACCCTCATGGAGCTCCCAGTCTAGCGAAGGAGTCGGTGTATAAATATATATGTATTTAGATAGAGATATGAGGTAGTTTTTGTGGCAAAAGACCTGTCATTTGAAGGGATCAGAAAAATTTTCATGTAGAAAGGTGGCATTTTAGCTGAGTCTTAAGGATTATAAGATATGTGTAGTAGTGATGTGGGGTCATTGGATCTAAACCCTTAAAAGCAAAATACCATGTCTTTGAAAGCAACCTGGTGCCTGAATTTTCAGATACATTTCAGTAGGTGCCTTGGCCCAAGGTGTGAGGCCCATCCTAGCCCACCTTGATTTTCTTAAGCAGCTTAATGACAATCCTTAATTCATGGTAGGCATTAAATATTTACTGGTTTGATTAGGACATTGATAAGGAACATTTTTCAAGGACTCAGTCAAAAGCTAACTCCTCACCTTGAAAGTTCAAAAATATTGTTGATGAGGCCAGCTCGGTCTTCGTCGCTCAGGACACTAATGTTTCTTTGCAATTGCTTAATTAGTGCTTCCCAGTCAGGATCTGCATAGTGTACTATGTAGTACCCAGTCATATTTACATTGAACTTAACCCACTGTACTTCTTCCGTAAGATTGAGGACATCTAATTCAGACAAAAGAGGGAGAGAAAGGAGAGAAGGGTGGACTGTCAGTTATCAATTGGCAGCCTCATTCTCTTTCAAAATTTGCAATTTCATGTTTTAAAAAATATATCATTTCAGGGCGGCCAGGTGGCTCAGCGAGTAAGAGCACTGGCTCCAGTGTTGGGACGACCTGGAGATCGAATCCCGGGCTCAGACACTCAGCACCACAACCAGAAAATAACTGGCCGTGTAACCTTGAGCAAGTTACTTAACCCTGATTACTTAATAATTAAAATATATATATATATATAATTTCCCTAGGAAATCAATTCCATATTCCCTATTATAGCTATAAGACGATAATGTAGTAGTGAAATAAGCTTATTACATCTATCTCTAAAATTTCTTAGAAAACCTTTAAGTGGCAGAAGGCATCAATATAACCAATCACTCCGATATTTTTCTGGAAGGCCAAAGAACTGAAGAATATAAAAAAGGCATTTATCCAAATACCTCACACCTCAAATCACAGGAAAAAGTAATTACACTAAGCCAAGGGTGGAGAACCTATGACCTTGGGACCACATGTGGCCCTTTAGGTCTTCAACTGCAGCCCTAAGACCAAATCTAAACTTCACAGAACAAATCCCCTTAATAAAAGGATCTGTTCTGTAAAACTTGGACTCGGGGTGGCCAGGTAGCACAGTGAATAAGAGCACCAGCCCCAGAGTCAGGATGTCCTGGGATTGAATCCGGGCTCTGATACCTAGCACCACACCCAGAAATAACTGGCCGTGTAACCTTGAGCAAGTTACTTAACCCTGATTTCTTAAAAAAACAAAACAAAACAATTTGGACTTAGTCAAAAGGTCGCACCCAGGGACCTAGAAGACCACAAGCAGCCTCAAGAAGGCAGGTTCCCGCCCCCTGCACTAAGCAAATAAAGGAAATACTTTGTAAACAGGTCTGGAAGAGGAGCTAAGGATGGTAAGAAACAGTGTAGTCCAGGATCGCAAATGAGCAGTAAAGACCATCCAGTAGAATGTTTTCTGTCAGGAGAAGGAACATTGTTTTGTTTTGTATTAAACATGTTTTACAATTCAAATCCTTTGTGCCTTGCTTACTACCTTTGTGACCTTAAGCAAGTCTCTGTAATGTTAATGGGATATAAGAACTTCCCCCACCCATTAATTTAATGGGCCTCACACGGAGCCCACTGAGGGACATTTGCTTAGGCAAGGCTTACTAGTAGGAGGGCTTTCACACCTTTTGTTAATTTCTAATTAGGCACTGAGAGAGGGTTGTGATGCCCTCTGGCTCTAAAAAGGGCATCTATACACTGAAGTTAGTATTTTGCTTTGGGGCTCACTTACTGGAAGAGTGTTCTTGTGATCTGACCAGATGAGACTTTAGGTGGCCATTAGAAAAACCCAGATGTTGGTGCTTCTCTCTCTGATAAATATGTATGTATTGCCTTGGTCAGACAGTTGGATCTGTAGGTTGATCTATGCTAATTTCTCAGACAGAAGCCCTCTCTGTTGGTCTTTATTCCTCTGCTTGTATTTTCTTTGTTTGGATTTTCTCTGAAGTTCAGGGTGCTGACTTTAAAGATTGTTGACCCCTTACACAGCTATCTTTCCTAGTAAAGCAGATCTAAGAATCTGTGTTAGCAGCCATTCTGGGTATGCCAGTGTGGTTGCTGATACAATCTTTTAAGCTTTAGGGGACTCAGTTAACTCTTTAAATTGAGGAGGCTGGACAAGATGGCCTCTGGGGGTCACTCAGCTCTAGAATAAGCTTAGTAAGTGGGAAAGAGTCCCAAACCTACTTTTTTTTATAGCTCATATGATTTTCTCTGAAGAATATTCTCAAATCTAACATTTTCAAATCCTAGTTACCAGGTCAACTTGACATTTAGAAAATTCAAACATGGCATTTGTCCTATCACATAGTACAGAATTATACTTAGCTATTCCCATTCTTGCACAGCTGTTTTACTGTCAAAATAACCTGAAAGGAAGTCTGCAAATACTTGGTACAATAGCAATGAAGACCTGCTGATGAACTCTCTCTGATTTCTCTGGCACCAACCAAAACTCCTCTAATGCAGTCTAAGTTTATACTTCCAGTCTATACTTCCAGAGTATACTCAAGGGCAAAGCAAAAAAGTAATGATGATGACAATGATGAAAATAATAAACTAGCATTTATACAGTGCCCACTATATAATAGTAATAATTTATATAATGCCTACTATATAATAGTGCCAACTATTACCTCATTTGATGGTAGGTGCTATTTTTATTTATTTATTCTTTATTAATTTGTTTGTTTACTTTGAGTTTAAAAGATTCAGCTCCTCAGTTCTTTTGAGTTTCAAATTTTCTCCCCCTCCCTTTTCTCCCTCCTCCCCCCCTCCCCCATGGCAGCACACAATCAGGTATAGGATCTGCAGATACTTTCACATTAGACATTGGTCAGGTTGAAAAGAAGGACTGTAACAAATGAAATGAACAGTGGGAAAGAGGAAACCAAAACAAGAAAGAGAAAGAAAGGAGGTAATTTGCTTCAGTCTGCATTCACTCTGTTCTTTCTGGTTCTTTCTCTGAATGTAGACATCTCTCTCCATCATAAGTCTTTTGGAGTTTACTTATAGCCCTGCATATCTGAGAAGAGTCTATCAAACTTGGTCATCACACATATGTTGTATCTGCAATGGTGTACAAATTTTTCCTGGTTCTGCTCTTTTCACTCAGCATCAGTTCGTTTGAGCTTCTCCGGGTAAATATGAAGTCCATCTGCTCTACATTTCTTATGGCACAATAGTATTCCATAACATTCATATACCATAACTTGTTTAGCCATTCCCCAATTGATGGGCATCCCCTTCATTTCCAATTCTTTGCCACCACAAAAAGAGCTGCTATAAATATTTTTTGTACATATGGGTCTTCCTCCTGCTTCTATGATCTCTTTGGGATACAACCCTAGAAATGGTATTGCTGGGTCAAAGGATATGAAATTACTTATAGCCCTTTGGGAATAATTCCAGATTGCTCTTCAGAATGGTTGGATCAGTTCACAACTCCACCAGCAATGTATTCGTGTTCCAATTTTTCCACATCCTCTCCAGCATTTATCATTTTCCTGTTTTGTCATCTTAGCCAATCTGACTGGGGAGCTGTAGTACCTCAAAGTTGTTTTGATTTGCATTTCTCTAAACAATAGTGATTTAGAGCATTTTTTCATATGTTTATAGATATCTTTAATTTCTTCCTCTGAGAACTGTCTGTTCATATCCTTTGACCATTTCTCAATTGGGGAATGACTTGTATTCTTATAGATTCGACTCAATTCTCTGTATATTTTAGAAATGAAGCCTTTATCAGAGACATTGGTTGTAAAAATTCTTTCCCAATTTCCCACTTCCCTCTTAATCTTGGTTACATTGGCTTTGTTTGTACAGAAGCTTTTCAGTTTCATGTAATCAAAGTTATCCACTTTGCATTTTATGATGCTCTCTAATTCTTATTTGGTCATGAAATTTTCCTCTCTCCATAAATCTTACAGGTTATTCCTTGCTTTCCCAGACTGCTTACAGTACCATCCTTTATACCTAGATCATAAACCCATTTAGACTTAATTTTGGTATACAGTGTTAGATAATGGTCTATGTCCAGTTTCTGCCATACTGTATTCCAGTTTTCCCAGAAGTTTTTGTCAAATAGTATGTTCTTATCCCAAAAACTGGGGTCTTTGGGTTTATCAAAGAGTAAATTATTATAGTCATTGACAACTGAGTCTCATGTATCCAATCTATTCCATTGATCTACTACTCTATTCCTCAGCCAGTACCAAGTAGTTTTGATGACTGCTGTTTTATAATACAGATTAAAATCTGGTATAGCTAGGCCACCTTTCCTAGCATTTCTTTTCATTAACACCCTTGATATTCTAGATCTTTTGTTCTTCCAAATGAATTTTGTTACTATTTTTTCTAGGTCTATAAAGTAAACTTTTGGAAAACTGATTGGTACGGCACTAAATATGTAATTTAAGTAAAATTGTCATTTTTATTACATTAGCTCAACCCAGCCATGAGCAATTGATGTTTTTCCAATTAGTTACATTTGACTTTATTTGTGTGAAAAGTGTTTTGTAGCTGTGTTCATATAGGTCCTGGGTTTGTTTTGGCAGGTAGATCCCCAAATATTTTATAATGTCTATAGTAACTTTAAATGGGATTTCTCTATCTCTTGCTGTTGGATTTCATTGGAAATATATAGGAATGCCGAGGATTTATGTGGGTTTATTTTATATCCTGCTACTTTGCCAAATTTATTTATTGTCTCAAGTAGTTTTTTACTTGATTCTTTAGGATTCTCTACGTATATCACCATATCATCCGCAAAGAGTGATAACTTGGTCTCTTCTTTGCCTAATTTGATTGCCTTTTCTGCATCTCTTGAGATAATCATGTGGTTTCTGCTAGTTTTATTGTTGATATAATCAATTATACTGATGGTTTTCCTAATATTAAACCATCCTTGCATTCCTGGAATAAATTCTACCTGCTCAAAGTTTATTATTTTTGTGATAAGTTACTGTAGTCTTTTTTTTGTTTTTGCTTTTTGGAGGGCAATTGGGTTTAAGTAACTTGCCCAAGGTCACACAGCTAGGTTTTTTTGTTTGTGTTGTGTCTGAGGCCGGATCCGAACTCAGGTCCTCCTGACTCCAGGGCCAGCACTCTACTCACTGTGCCACCTAGCCGCCCCCTACTGCTGTAGTCTTTTTGCTAATATTTTATTTAAAATTTCTGCATCTATATTCATGAGGGAAATTGGTCTATAATTTTCTTTTTCCATTTTATCTCTTCCTGATTTAGGTATCAGTACCATGTTTGTGTCATAAAAAGAATTTGGTAGGACTCCTTCTTCACTAATTTTCCCAAATAGTTTGTAGAGTACTGGAATCAATTGTTCTTTAAATGTTTGCTAGAATTCACTAGTAAATCCATCTGGCCCTGGAGATTTTTTCCTAGGGAGTTCACTGACGGCTTGTTCAATTTCTTTCTCTGAGATGGGGTTAGTTAAGTAAATTACTTCCTTTTCAGTTAATTGGGGCAACTTATATTTTTGTAAATATTCATCCATTTCACTAAGATTGTCAAATTTATGTGCATATAATTTGGCAAAATAATTCCTAATTATTGTTTTAATTTCCTCTTCATTGGAGGTAGATTCACCCTTTTCATTTTTGATGATCATATTTTGGTTTTCTTCTTTCTTTTTTTTATCATACTGGCTAAGGGTCTATCAATTTTATTGTTTTTTTTTTTCATAAAACCAGCTGTTAGTTTTATTTATTAATTCAACAGTTTTCTTAATTTCAATTTTATTAATCTCTCCTTTGGTTTTCATTATTTCTAATTTAGTATTTAATTGCGGGTTTTCAATTTGTTCTTTTTCTAGCTTTTTCAATCGCATGCCCAATTTATTGATCTCCTTTTTCTCTGATTCATATATGCACTCAGGGATATAAAATTTCTTATAAGAACTGCCTTTGCTGCATCCCACAAATTTTGGCATGTTGTCTCACTGTTGTCATTCTCTTGAATGAAGTTACTGTTTGTTTCTACAATTTCTTGTTTGACTCACTCATTCTTTAGGATTAAATTGTTTAATTTCCAATTAGTTTTTAGTCTGTCTTTCCATGGCCCTTTATTGCATATGATTTTTATTGCATCATGGTCCGAGAATGATGCATTTAATATTTCTGCCTTTCTGCACTGAATTGTGAGGTTTTTATGTCCTAGTACATGGTCGATTTTTGTGTATGTGCTATGTACTGCTGAGAAGAAGGTATATTCCTTTTTATCTCCATTCAGTTTTCTCCAGTGATCTATCATACCTACCCTCTCTAAAATTCTGTTCACCACCTTAACTTCTTTCTTGTTTATTTTGAGGTTGGATTTATCAAGTTCAGAGAGGGGGTGATTAAGATCCCCCACCAGTAGAGTTTTGCTATCTATTTCTTCCTCTAATTCCCTTACCTTCTCCTCTAGGAATTTGGATGCTATGCCACTTGGTGCATATATGTTAAGTAATGATATTGCTTCATTCTCTATGGTGCCTTTGAGCAGGATATAGTTTCCTTCCTTATCTCTTTTAATTAGATCAATCTTTGCTTTTGCTTTATCTCAGATAAGGACTGCTACCCCTGCTTTTTTTACTTTAGCTGGGGCATGATATATTTTACTCTAGCCTTTTACCTTTACTCTGTGTGTATCCCTGTTTCAGATGTGTTTCTTGTAAATAGCATACTGTAGGATTATGGTTTGTTTTTTTTAAGCAATTGGGGTTAAGTAACTTGCTCAAGGTTACATGGCCAGTTATTTCTGGGTGTGGTGCTGAGTATCTGGGCCCGGGATTCGATCTCCAGGTCATCCCTACACTGGAGCTGGTGTTCTTACTCGCTGTGCTACCTGGCCACCCCAGAATTATGGTCTTTAATCCATTCTGCTATCTGCCTCTGTTTTATGAGAGAGTTCATTCCATTCACATTCACAGTTATAATTACTATCTCTTTCCCTCCATCTTATTCCCTCCTCTGTTTATGCTTATATTTTTCTCCCCTTCTCCCTTCTTAATAGTCTTCCTTTTGACCACTGCCTCCCTCAGCATTTCCTCATCAGCTCCCCTCCCTTTTCCTCCCCTTCCCCCTTACTTCTTCCCTCCCTTCTAACCACCCCCTCTTTCTCAGCCCTTCCCCCCTCCTACTGCCTGTAGGATATTTTTATACTTAATGTAGTATGTTATTTCTTCTTCCCACCAACAGTGACAGGAACAAATCTCATGCAAAGCTCCTCTTCCTCCCCTCTTTCCCTCTATTATGATACGTTTTGTGTCTCTTCTCCATAAAAGTCCTGTGCTTAACTGGTTGCATTATTCCCTCCTTGCACCAGAGCCAATGAGGGAAAAGCTCATATAATCCTCATCTACCTCCCTTCTTTCCCTCTGCTATATTGCTTTTATGACTCTTTATATGGCATAATTTACCCTTTTACACTTCATTCTTTCCTCTCCTTCCATTGCAGTTCCTTTGTAGCCCTTAATAAGGCTTTTTTAATCGTCATTTTGTGTAATTTATACTCATACCCTCTACTTGTCTATAAACAGTTTGCTCTTATTAAATAACTGGGTGTGTGTGTGTGTGTTTTCCTTGTTTACCTTTCTATGTCTCTCTTGCGTCTCATTATTGGAGGTTGAATTTTTCATTGAGCTCTGGCTTTTTCATCAGGAAGGTCTGGAATTCTGTTATATTCCATCTCCTTGCCTGGAAGAATATGTTCAGTTTCGCCGGGTAGGTGATCCTTGGTTGTAACCTGAGCTCTTTTGCCTTGAGAAAAATTGTATTCCACTTCCTTTGATCTTTCAGTGTAGAGGCTGCCAAATCCTGTGTGATCCTCACTGTGGTTCCTCGATATCTGAATTGTTTCTTTCTGGCCACTTGAAATTATTTTCTCCTTTACCTGGTAGTTCTGGAGTTTGGCGACAACATTTTGAGGACTTTTCAATTTGGGATCTCTTTCAGGTGGTGTCTGGTGAATTCTCTCAACTGCTATTTTACCATCAGGTTCTAGTATCTTAGGGCAGTTTTCCTTGATGAGCTCTTGGAGGATGTTGTCCAGGCTCATTTTTTCATCATGATTTTCCAGTAGGTCTGTGATTCTCAGATTGTCTCTCCTGGATCTGTTTTCCAGGTCAGTTATTTTTCCATTGAGATATTTTGCCTCTTTTTCTAATTTTTCATTCTCGATGTTTTGTTTGACTAATTTTTGGTTCCTCATAGAGTTATTTGTTTCAGTTTGGTTGATTCTAGTTTTTAGTGAATTATTTTCCTTGGTTAGTTTTTGGAGCGACTTTTCCACATCACACATTTTTCTTTTTAAGGAGCTGTTTTCTTCATTGTAATGTTTTTCTAATTTTGTAATTTTGATTTTAAAAGAATTATTCATTTTATCTTCTACAACTCTCATTTGGTTTTCAAAGTTCCTTTTGAGCTCATCTAGGAATTCTTTCTGTGCTTGAGACCTGGCTGTGGAGTTAACACTGTCTCCCTCTGAATTTGGTTCCTTCCTCTCACAATAGTAGAGCTCCAGAGTCTTTGTCTTTGCAGTTTGCTTTCAACCCATTTTGAGGCAGGGCCCTAGTCACACCCTTCCTCTAGGGTTCCCAAGCCTTTACTGTTTAAGGTTTTGCCCTGGGGCAATAGTTACTATGTTGTCAGGATCAGAGGGGGGGATTGGAGCAGCTGGGGTTCACTTTGCCATCCTGGTCCCTGGAGGTCCAGATTGGGGCTTTTTAAATTTCTGGGCTGTGGACTGGTAGTCCCAGGAGTAGTTGCTGCCCCTGCCAGGGGCCCTGCATTTGATTCTTACCCTGCTCCGTCCAGTCTCAGCCCTTTGTTGATAAGCCTGGCAATGGCCCTTGTGGTTTGTGGGTCAACTTGCTGCCACGTTGATCAGGCCTTTTCCGGGCCTGTGTCTGCGCACCATGGTGTCCAGGCCTGCCTCTTGGTAGGTGCTATTTTTATCCCCATTTTATAGATGAGGAAACTAAGGCAAAGAGTGGTATAGTGATTTACCCAAGGTCACACAGATAGTAAGAACCTGTGGCCAAATTTGAACTTGGGTCTTACTGACTCACCTGCCTGTCACCTAGCTGCCTACAAAAGGGGCAGACCCCCTGTTGGCCCTAAGGACTTTGGTCAAATTTATATGCGATACATCTCTCAGGAATTACAACATACCTTTCTCTTCTAAATGTCTCTTTCTCCATATACTTATGGAGACCTTAAATAACTCAAATTTATGTATCACCCTGAGAGCAAAAAGCAATGCCCTAATTCATAACTTATTGATTTTTTCTTTTCTTTATTCTTCTTAAGAGCTAAAAAGAATTCTTCTGACTCATAGGCAGCTAAGTAGCACTGTGGATAGAACTGGATTCAGGAAGACCCAGCCTCAGACACTTACTTACCAGCTGTGAGACCCTGGGCAGGTCACTTAATTTCTGCTTGCCTCAGTTTCCTCATCTGTAAAATGGGAATAATACCACCTACATCCCAGGGTTGTTGTGAGGATTAAATGAGATAACACTTGTAAAGAGCTTAGCGTAGTGTCCAGCACATAGTAGGCGCTATATAAATGTTGCCTATCATTATTATTATTAATCAATAAACGTGTTATGGCACCTACTATGTGCCAGGCATTGTATTAAGCTATGGGGATATGAAAGGAGGCAAAAGACAATCTCTGTCCCCAAGGAACTCACAATCTAATGGGACTCCTAAGTTTCAGCACTGGTTCCTAAAGTGAGCAATGTCTTAGTGACCACACCATCACTGCTGATACTGAAAAACACGCAAAATGCACAGCCAAAAAAGACCCATTAAACTTAAAATGTCCTATGCTAGCATCATTGCATAGATGAGAAAATCGAAATTATTTCATCTTTTTAAAAATCTGCAACTAGCAGAATTTCAATCATTGACATTAATATGGAAGTTTACAGTAGTATATTAATTAGATTATTAAATGTGATTATATTAATGTAATTATTAATGAATATTATATATTAACATAGTAGTTACAAATGACAAAGGCAGATTAGACAGTCAAGTTTATTCCTTTGCCAAAGCTGAATATAGTTGTCAGGAATAGCAGAAGTAGCAGCAGCCATGCCAAGTAGAAGATATTTTAAATTTATCCCTAACAAAATAAGTTAGCTTTATTCACTGGCTAATCTGAAAATTCTAACTTTCTGCTTGCTTATTAACATAATCATTGTTGACAAGGACTTATTAAAATGTGCAGGTTGGGATAGACTATATATGATAGCCAAAAATCTCTCTTACTTGGGGAAGAGTCAGGGAATGCCAGAAGTGGGACAACTTTTTCATAGGGCTGACTGAAGGAAACGTCCACTTACAGATGGCTGATAAGCCTCTTGACACAATGTCAAAATGGCACTAGAGCCCAGATGGCAGGAAGAATGCTGCTGGCATTAGGATATCAGCACACAAAGGAATGGGACGAAGGATATATTAACAAAGGGGTATTATTTTAAAGAAATCAGTGAGTTCTGTTTGTCTTTTCCATATCTTCCAAATGATTCTGAATCAAACTCAAACTACAGGAATGGAGAAACAGCAAAAATGTACAAAAGTAACTATATCCTACAGTCAAACCCAGAGAATGCAGTTCTGGTGTGTTCTTAATACAATCACTGGCAGAATAACTTTCATTTTTGTGCACAGTGACCAAAGTGCAAACTTAAATGCAGATGAAATGACTCAAAATTGGTTCATAAAGAATTTGTCAGAGTAATGAAAAGTCAAATACTGTTTTTATGAAGAAACATTTGGGTTGTGTTTCCTATAAAATGGCAGAGCAGTAAGAAATCACTGAATCAGTCTGTCAACAAGCATTTACTAAGTGTACTCTTTGTGCCTGGAACTGTGCAAAGTTTTGGAAATAGAAATAAAGACAAAAACAGTGGCCCAACATTCAAAGAGTTTATATTCTTCTACCTGTCATCATTGACTATCTCCACAGAACTCTACCTCCCATGATACAGAAAAGTCTTCACCTTGGAAGTCCACCCTGGACTAGTGGGTTATTTCTCACACTGGAGGTGTCCTTCTCCCTTGTGGCCACTACCTCTGGTTAGCTGGTTCTTCCCCAAACCTGCACTATACAGAGGAAGCCCAGGCTAACTGGATCTTCATCCCTCTCCAGGCTGCACGGCTGACTTATCTCCAAAGGACTTTCTCTATCATACCCAAGCCAGGTACCTTCACTGTCCTCCCAATAAGGACCATCGTTCTTTCTGCTTGTATTTATTCCCAGCACTTAGCAGAGTCCCTGGAACATAGTAAGGGCTTAATAATTGCTTGTCACCTTGTTGACTGACATCCTAATGGGTAAGGCAGCATGAAAATTATAGATGTGCAAGATATATCAATTATCAACATTTACTAGCCTACTGTGGGCTAGGCATGGTGCTGAGTGTTATGGATACAAAGAGGCAGAAAACAGCCCTTTCTTTCAAGGTTCTCATAATCTAATGGGAGGAGACAACACACAAACAAATATATATATGAAATAATTAACAGAGGGAAGGAATTAGAATTAAGAGGGGCTGGAGAAGGCTTCCTGTAGAAAGCAAGATTTTAGTTGGGACTTAAAGGAAGCCAAGGAGGTCAACAGTCAGAGAAGAGTGTTCCAGGCATGGGAGAAAGCCAGAGAATATGCCCAGAGCTGAGAGATTTGTCTTGTTTGTGCAACAGCCAGAAGGACTTGGAAGAGTACTATGTAAGAAGACTGGAAAGGTAGGAGGGGCCTAGATTATGAAGGGCTTTGACTGCCAAACAGAAGACTTTTTATTTGATCCTGCAGGTGACAGGAAGCCACTAGAGTTTACTGAGTGTAGGGTGGGGATACTGGGATAAGAGTGACATAATCAGACCTGTACTTTATAGGAAAATAACTTCAGTGGCTAAATGGATAGACTGAAGTAGGGAAAGATTTCAGGCAGGCAGAACTACCAGCAAGTTATTAAAGTAATCAAGATCTGAGGTGATATGGGCCTTCAACTAGAGTGATGGCAGTGTCAGAGGAGAGAAAGAGGTATATTAGAGGCTGCAAAGTCAAAACTAACTGATCTTGACAAGGACTGGATATGGGGGATGAAGGATAGTGAGAAGTCGTTGCAAGTTTGAGGGTCAGGGAGGACACCATGATGCTCTCTACAATAACAGGGAAGGTAGTAAAGGTTTAGAGGGAAAAATAATGAGTTGTTTCAGACATGTAGAGAACTGGACATCCTTTTCAAGATGTCTGAAAGGCAGCTGGAGATGTGCAGGATAGGTAGATTTGAGAAGAGCCAACATAGAGATGATAATTAAATCCACAGGAGCTGATGAGATCACCAAGTGAAGCAGTATGAAAGGAGAGGAGGGGAGGGGAGGGAGGGGAAGGGGGGGGGGGAGGGAGGGGGGATAGAGGGGGGAAGGGAGGGGAGGGGGGGGAGGGGAGGGGAGAGGGGAAGAGAGGAGAGGAGGTGTCCTGAAAACTTAGAGAAAAGAGTATCAAGGAAGAGGGTGATCAATAGTGTCACAGACTAGAGAAAGGTCAAAGAGAATGAGGGCTGAGTAAAAGTCATGATTTTTGGCAACTGAGAGATCACTGGTGACTCTGGAGAGGGCAGTTGCAGTGGAATAATAATGTCAGAAGCTGGACTATAAGGGGGTTTAGAAAAGAGAACGTGGAGGCACCTGTTACAGACAGACTTTACAAGTTTAGCCACAACAGGCAGGAGAGATATAAGATATAAGTAGCAGGGACAGAAGGATCAGGTGAGGGTTTCTTCAGGATAGGGGAGGCAGGGGCAAGTTTGCAGGCAGTAGGAAATGAGTCAGTAGAGAGGGAGAGACTGGAGCAATCTGTTGGAGGAGATGGGAAGAAACAGATCACCTGAGCAAGCAGAGGGGTTGCGTTGGTAAGGAGAAAGGTCATTTCATCATGTAAGACAAGGGTGACTGAAAGTATAATCTATGCCATTCTCCTGTCCCTATCCCATTTTTCACAATCAATACCCTGTGCAAATAGGTGAGGTTAGAGTTATTTTAATTGCATACCATATCTTTTCTCATTTTTGCTCTTTCTTCTAGCTCTGCATTAATTTTTATCTTTGTTCTGAGGAAATTTTCTGAAAAGGCATAGACAGCTGACTCCCTAATCTTTTCTCCATCAGTAATGAATCATTTCGTTATCTGTTAAAATACAATCAATTTGATCTTTTGGGGTTTCATTTGATGCTATCCAACACCTACTAATTCTTCTCTTAAATAAAATACTCATGACTTACAGGTGTGAGCTTCTGCGCCAACTACGAGTCTGGCTTCTTTCAATCCTCATTCCTGATCCATATTTTCCAACATATTTTGTCATCCATGCCTAATCTCATTAATGAATCTGAGTCACTGATTAGTATATTGAAAGCTGATTTAATCTGGACAGTCTTAACTACCTTTTCATAGACTTTTGTCTGTTTTCCAATTATGTTGCTCTTTTTTGCAAATACTTATCATGAACATCTTTGTGTGACCCTCGGCAAGTCACTTAATAATGCTGTTTGCCTCAGTTCCTCCTCTGTAAAATGAACTGAAGAAAGAAATGGCAAACCACTCTAAGCATCTATGCCAAGAAAACCTCAAATGAGGTCACAAAGAGCCAGACACAACTGAAATAACTGAACAACAAATCATAAATGCTGTGATATGGGATGACCAAATATCTCATAAAATATTTCTTTTCCCCTTTGGACAAAAATTAAAGTCAATCCTGGTAGCAACTTTATTTGTCTTTCTCCAGGGAGAAACCATAAGCCATTTTGCAACTTAGCTACAAATTTCCTCCTGACTTCTGGTTTTGTTTAAATTTTTCTGTCAAGACTAATAAAATACAATTCCTCTTATACTATGTATATTTGCTGGTCACTGGACAAGGTTCTTACATTTATAGTAGCAACAACTAAGTCAATGTTTCTGGATGGTTTAAAAATTGTGTGATTCTTATCACTATCTACATTGATGTTCGTGAAATTTTAAAAAAAAATATGCTTATAATTATATCTCAACATAATAAGTTTATTTTGTAATCTTACATATTTTATTTTATGCATTTAAAAACATTTCAAGGAGGCATTCATAGGCTTCACCAGACTGATATGTCTATGACATACAAAAAGGTTAAGAACCCTTATTTTACACCCCATTAGTGCCTTGACACTATCACTGCAGAACAGGACCAAGGACCATTTTGTATTTAAAAAAAAAATTTTATTGGTTGCCATGGTCAAAGAATCCGTCACCACATGACCAATCTACTGGTGATATGCCTTTGTGTACTGAGCTAATGTGGTCCTCAGAAAGTATACTAAGTTTCTTGCCAAGACTGTCCTGAAGCATTTCCTGTGTGGTATTGGAGTAAAGAGCCTGTACATTGCTGAAAAGCCTTTGAGAACCTAGAATCACCTCCATGCCAGGATAAGGCTTTGGAGTAGAACTTTCTGTAGGGATCTGAACCCTCATCTTTATGACCGTGGTTCTTAGTGCGTTAGTTATTCAATATGCTGAGGTATCTACTTAAAATGGGAAAAGCAGTGTGGCTTAATGGATGGAGAACTAGACCCCAAGACAGGAAGACCAGTATTCAGATCCTTTCCATGACACTTGGTAGCCAAGGATCACCACGGTCAATTTGCCTCAAATTTCCCAAGTCTCAGTTTCCTCATTTGCAAGAGAGGAACTGTAATCCCTACCTCAAAGACTTATGAGGTTCACATGGATCAATGTTCAGAAAGCATTCTGCAAATGTTAAAGACATACAGAAACAGAAGTTATAAAATATCAGTAGAAAAGAAAACTCAAAGAGAACAATGAAGCCAAGAAGTAGTAATAAAATTGGGGAGTGGGGTGGGGAGGGGGGAATCAACTAATATCTGGAGAGGGAGGTCAAAACAATTGATTTGAAAGACAAATAAGACAAAAAGAAAAGTGAAAATATTAGGTTAAGTGAAGTCCCAAATGATGTTAAAGGAATAAAGCTAGATGTACATGAAGACCTAATTAAAGAAAATTTTCTAGAATGGCCAATGACAGGCAAGGAGTAGAGAGAAATCCTGTGACAGTAAGGAGAAATCTTAACTATTATTCATAATGAATATAATTAAGTGGTCACCAAGAACTTTGGAGATTTCAGTTGAATTATGCCCTACCTCCCCAGCTATATAAAGTGGAAAACAAAAATAAAAGGAATATATTAAAAAACCGTAAACTACCCAAATTATTATAATTATAATCCAGAATTTACAATATATGAGAGTATTAATCTACCAAGTCACAGGATTTATTTCCAAATGCTTTTTACAGAAGTAAAAGGAGACAACTACAGAAAGATTAATACCAATGATAAAAATGATGCTATTAAATTAAAATACTTATATATTTCCTGTTATGTAACAAAACTGCCAAGAGGCTAATTTATTGAACTAGACAAAATAACAAAATTATTTGGAAGAACAAAAGGAATTATCATGGATAATTATCAATGGGTAAAAAAGAAGGAATGATAAGAGGTTTAGCACTACCAGATCTAAAACTATGATATAAAGAAAGGACTAATCATTAAAGACTATTCAGTACTGGTTAAAGAAAGAAAAAAGTTGATCAATAGAACAAACCAGATACGTAAAGAAACCATTAGTAATCAAACACTAGTCAGTGGCTAATAAAACACAAAATGCAATATTTTTGGGGGGGCGGGAGGGGTGACGTAAGAGAAGACTCTCTATTGTGCCAAAACTTCTGGGCAAGACCACGAAGTAGTTAGCCAGAAAACTGGTTGAAATTAACAGATTTCACCATAAATCACAAAAATTCCCAATGGATCTGTGACCATGTATAAGTTTTTTTAAAAAGGAAAAAAGAATGGAAGTAATGTTTTCAAAAATGGCTATATGGAAAGTTCTTAAGCATACAAGGAATAGTGATATTCAAAAAAGAGAAAAAAAGTAATTTTTATCATATAAAAAGTTTTGTACAAACTATCAATACAGGAAGAATAGAAAAACTACTGACTAGGCAAAAAAATTCTTTGTAACAAATACTATAAAAGTCTGATATCCAAAATACATGGAAAATTGAAAAAAGAATCAAATAGTCAAGATCAAATGGTATTCCACAACGGATAAGTGGTCAAAAAATAATCTTCCAAAAAAGAAATGAAAATTATCCATAGCAATAAGAAAAAATGTTGCAAATAACAAATACTTAAAAAAAGTCAAATTAAAATAAATCTGATACTATACTTCAGGACTATCAAATTACCATCAAAGAAGTTAAAATATAGAAGCAGTCAGTGATGAAAGGATGGAAGGAAAGCAGGTACATTGTGAAATGACTGAACCATTTCAGAAATCATCAATAATAATGTAACAGCTAGTGGATACAGCACCAGACTTGGAGTCAGTAAGACCTGAATTCGCGGGTGCACATTAGTCAAGTGCATTGTCCAAAGTAACACAGTAAGTGTCTGAAGTCAAACCTGAATTCAGATCTTTCTGCTTCCAGGTCCACCCTTCTATCCACTGTGCCACCTAGATGATATTAAAAAAAAATCTAAAAGGATCAATAAGCCATTAAAAAAGAAAATTCCATGCAAATTTAAAGTATTATATACGATACCTGATTTTTTGTTTAATAATGTCACATATGGATATTCTTGTGGCTTATAGTCACTAGTGATATAGGAGAGTGGGATATGCCACAGATGGCTATAAAGAGAAAAGAAATATTGAAGAATTATTATTACTTTATTTTTTAACTGGCTATATAACAATAGTTTTTGAAGGAAAAAGACAGACATTAAATTTGTAAAGCTATTTCAAGAGTTAATTCATCAAA
>NW_027185764.1:52478926-52579519 GCF_028583685.1 Petaurus breviceps papuanus | reverse complement strand
AAATCAAACAGAAGTGTATTTTGATGAATTAAAAACCTGAATACAAAAAACTTCTTCTTCCACATGGCCTTCCCCCCTTTTCTAATATGTAGCTAAAATCTTAAAAATTCTATTTTTAAGGGAAAAAAGAAAGTATATTCTCATACTTGAGACTCATATAGACAAATTATCTATACCAGTGGTTTCCCAACTCAAAACTATTTTAGGGTACAAGAATATCCAATTCTCTCTCACAAAATCGTTTCCCCTCTACATCCTAGGCTTGGAGGTTCTCTTTGTGTGGAAATGGGTGAAAAAGGAAGAGGGGTAGGGGGAAGTGGAGCATTTGGGGTGCAGAGAGAAAGAAGTAGGAATCGAGGAAAAAAAATCAGTTTTTAAAGTTTATAGGTTTTAAGAAATTAAGATTCATGGCAGTAAAAATTACATAAACTAATCAAAATCTGCCATGAACAGAAGTTGGGAAAGAGGAACCCAATGTATCTTTGTCTAGAAATACATGTGACTTTATCCCTAGGTCCAAAACCAACTGCAGACAGCTCTTGCTTTGTGTGAAATAGACAGTTCCACAGACCTATACTTAAAGTGACTTTTATGTAATGTGAATTTGTTAGAGGACCTGGGGAAGGAAGGGAGGGAGTCAGGCAGGCAGGGGGCCATGCCCAGGGAGGGAGAGAACTGGCACACAGTTCAAGGACATGTGTGAACCAGGGACAGAGAAGTGAGAGCAGGAGGAGAAAGACCAGGGATGGCGCCAGCCACGGGGGGTCCTGGCTGGAACCAAGAGGAAGAACACATGGGAGACAGATATCTGAGGGCTAGACATGGACACAAACAGGAGATGGTATGTGACACATGGGGGCTGAGGACAGATACACAGATGGGCAAAAGACAGCACATGGGGCCGGATACACAGGTGTGTTCACAGAGTGGGACAAAAAAGTGCTGGAGGTCTCAAGCCATGAAAATCCATTCTTCTGTTTTCATTTGGAGGGTGTCTTTTTTAAAGTTTTATTTTTTTAATTTTGTGTGGGAGGGGTGGAGCTGGGAACACTAAGTGACAGGAACAAAGAGAAAGGGCACAGTACTATACAGTAAAGTTAACATCCCAGCTTTCTTAGAATGCTCTCTGTAAATAATTGTTTACATAAAGTCAAATCTGCATAATGCAAATATATATAAAGGGAGAATTGTCTGTAATTCTTTACTGTAGCCCCAGTGACCTCTATCAAGAATAATTAGTAAAATACTCCATTATATCTTCTGTTCTCTACTACTATCTATCTATGCAATACGTTTATTTACTATGAATGCTTTCTGGGGAAAAAAAATCATTAGATATAAAACTGGAAAATGCCACCTAGTCCAATGCCTTAATTTTATAGATGAGGAAACTGAAGACCAGAGAGGTTGTTATTGGAATGAGAATCTGAAGATCTTCCCTGTCCCCTGGCCCTTTGATAGGCTTAAGTGACTCTGAGAACCTTCCTTGATTTGAGAATATGCTCTGCCCCCTAATAGGCTAAATGTGCTCACCTGGAGCCTGTAGAGGGAGGCTTGTTTTTCAGGAATGGCTACACCTTGTTACTATGTGACTGGGCAATGCCTCATGAGGGTTGTGACAGTTTCTGACCCAGGAGAAGGCTATATATACCCTGATGTGAGGTTCTGCTTTGGAGCTCACTTTGGGAAGAGTTGTGTGATTTGGCCAGATAAGACACTGTGCAGCCATTGAGCGCCGCCCCCTCTCACCTCCCCAGCTTTGAAAACCCAAATGTTGGTGCTTCTCTCTCTGGTGACTAGTTATGGATGTAATGGTCAGACAGTGGGAAGCCCTGTCTGCTGATCTGTCTCTCTGCCTGCTTCTAACTTCTGTGTGTATTCTCTGATGTTTGATTGATTAAAGTAAGACTGTTAACCCATTTTGAGTTGCTTTCTTTTAAAAAACCAGATCTAAGAACCTATGCTAACAGCCACCCTGGGTACGCAAGGTAAGTCTCTAGAACACAGAGGCAGCACATGAGAAGGGCAGAATGCCAACTCAGGTACTCAAAATCAGTTCACTTTCTACTGTACCACTGTGGGGTTAGGTCTCCACTGAGTAAACATGAAGAAAACCCTATGATGAAATCAAAATATGAAAATATAATGCAAATAACCTTGAATCCAAAGGATGAATTCCAGAATTTGTAGTGTTTAGAAAGAATCTCTCTTGCTGTACTAAAATTTGCTTTCCTTTTCTTTGAACAGTCACTAAAGGAAATCCTGGCTGCAGGGTCCAAGTTTTCATCATTGTTTTTACATCTAGAGTTTCTTTTGTGATCTGTAAAATAAAAACAATTTCATTCGGGAGAAAATACAACTTTGCCAAATAAAATTTATCATGACTTAATTTGTCAACCTTCCTCTCTGCCTGAGGACATCAGATAAAGACCACCTTTGGCTCAGTCTTAATGAAAAGCCAGTAGAATAAATTTGTAGAGCTAAACCATTAGGATGTTAATCAACTGAAGTACTTTGTCAGATATAATGAAGAAAAAGTCAGAGGAATTAAATGATAATCTAGTTTAGAAGGGTGATGTGTGTATATATATATATATATATATATGTTTATGTATGTATGTGTGTGTGTATATCACATACAGAAAACTAACATACAAGATAAAAGAGATAAAATATGACACATTTTTTATGAAATAAACACATTTTTATACCTTGGAAGTATGTGCTTCTTCCTACTCACCCCCCCCGCCTCAAAAAAGTAGTAATTTAACTATTCTCATCATTTTGGGAGATTTTTGGTTTACACTTATATGCTAACTAAGTTAGCATCTGGAATGGAGAGCTTTTCCCAACTTCTCACTACTTTCAGTTAAATGAAATACCTAGAATAAAAGTCTCCAGAACACTTACCTCATTAAAACTATTCCAAAGGTCATCACTTTGAATAGATCCGTAACTGTAATTGTGTAAATAAAGAATGATGCAATGCTGAAACACCCCTTCTGTCAGAAAACTTTTCAGCATTAACAAAAGAGATGCTCCCTTTAAAAAATAAAATAAAATAAGTGAATAGACAGAAAGAAGAGCCTACAGATTTGGTTCAGGATGTAAGTGTACTGAACAGTTTTTTCTTCCTCCAAACTGTAGAAGCTTGATTTTATTCTTGCATTTATTCACATTTCAATAATATGGGTCAGGGCATGTCACTCAAAACATAGAAGTGATATATAGACAGTGAAAGTTTCACATATTATATTCTAGTGCAGAGATTAGTATTAATAGACTCCCTAATGGCAAAATAAAAAAATGAGTTCCTATATTCCTAACTTTGCTGCATGCACTCATTTAAATTCAGTAATTATTTTATGAAATTAAAATTGCCTTGAAAATTATTTAAAGTTTCAAAAAGAAGTTTTCTATCATCTCCTCTTCTCCCAAAAGCATTTTTTTTCTAACTGTAATGACATCCATTAGCAGACCTAGTTGTGCAAGCCTGAAGTCTTTGCTACCGGGAAGGCTGAGGCTGGTAGATGGCTTGGGTTTGGGAGTTCCAATCTACAAGAAGTAGGGCTATCAGCTAACCACACTAAGTCCAGACCAATATCATATGCCCCTAGGAATGGAGGGCCATCAGGATAAGAAAGGTGAAAATCACACAGGTTAGAAAGGTAGAGTGAGAAAATTGAGACTGGACCTATAAGTGACTGTTTGGGCAAGATAAAGAGATCCATTCCCCACTCCAAACCGCCCCCCCCCCCCAGTCCAATAAAGTTCTTATCGATATTTTAAAAAGAAAAGAGCACCAGTGGAAGAACTAGAAACTCATTTTGTCATTTCCCCCCCTTGAATTCGGTTGTACTTCATAAAAGATACAGCATATGTTATCAGAAGAGAACCTCAAAGTAGTCTTGAGTACATCTTTCGGCTTATGCTTACTATATAAAAGATGGCATATACACCCAATGGTAATATGTAAATTAAGTAGACCCACTAAATTTTCATGCCTGATTTTCTAAATAATTTTCTGGTATATGTGGATTTCACCCTTCATAACACAATAGGAAAGCCAATATCCCTTCTGATAACATTTTGCCTATTTAAGCAGTCTATAGTCTATACCTAAGTAGTATAATTAGACCAAGAAGAAAATAAAGACATTTAAAAGTACATCTAGATACTCATTACACAATAAATGATCCTACTAAAAAATTTAATCTGATAACTCAGAAAATTAAATGATTAAAATCTTAAATAAAACATTTTCTTGCCTAAAAATGACATTGCCTTTTGTTTAATATTTAACTATCTTTATGATACTGTAAGACTTGTTACACTTAAACATTAACTAAGTATTCATAATAGAAACCTTCAATTTTATCATTTCAGTTAAATTTTTAAAAAACTGGAACATAAGTTTCCAGGATGGTACCTCATAAAAACTAATTTATGGTTTCAAAATTCATAATATGAAACAGCTTTAATATGTGTGATAAGGTGAAAGGCCTCACTATCCAATTTCTGTGATCATTACATACATATTTTATTTTCTACAAATGTAGAGATGTATATTTGTTTTGTTTCATCACAATCTTATCACTACAGTGAAAAAAGGGCAGAGTATGTTCTAAAGAACATTTTCCCACATTGGCATTTGTTTTCCTCATTCAAACAATACTGGTTAATAATCCAGCATCCCACTTTTCTCTAAGTCCATGGAAAGCACACATTGGCTCCATTTCTATTTCAGTTCCCCATAAGGGCTGGAGCCAAACATCCCAGGGACCATATGTTTCACTTTAATAAAGGATGGGAAAATCGAACTATCATTGAAGATGGAAGGAGAAGATAAATTATAGAAACAAAGACTTCGTAGCTATAGAACCACTTGGGGCAAAGGTTAGACTTATGTAGCTTATCCACATCTAAAATGACAAATGCTCATTCTCTCTCCTAACAAGTAACATAATCTGGTATCAAGTCTCTTTTTAAGCAGGGTCATTAAGTGCTTTACAAAATTATAGCAATTATTGTATTAGGGGAAACATACCAATATCAAATGTAAGATCTCCACAGAACTCTGACAGAAAACAGATTTAGTATAACCTAGGTTTACTCAATTTTTAAAAATGAAACTCAAAGTTTTTTTTTTAAAGCCACAGTCAATTCATGCCAATTTAAATTAGGTCCTCATCAACATAATTATAAAACACTCTTTATACAAATAAAGTCAGATTCATTCTTTGTGGGCAGGCAAGGCATAAGAAAAACAACCATTTTATCTAACTAATCTATTTATTCAATGCCATCCCAGTTAAAGAAAAAATAGTAACAAAATTCATTTGGAAGAATAAAGAACAAAGAATTTTAAAGAAACTAATGGAGAAAAAATGTAAAGGAAGGAGGTTAGGTAGTACCAGACTCAAACTACATAATAAAGCAATAAATACCAAAACTATCTGGTACTAAGAAACAGAGGGCTAGATCAGTGGAACAGAGTAGACATACAATACACAGTAGTAAAGGACTATAGTAAACTTGTGTCTGACAAATGTAAAAATTTAAGCTTTAGGGATAAGAACTCATTTGGTAAAAATTGTTGGGAAAGCTGGAAAGCAGTTTGGGCAGAAATTTGCCCTGCACCAATGCCTTAAAGCATATACCAAGATAAGGTCAAAATGGACACATGATCTAGATATAAAGGGGTATAGCATAAGATAATTAGAAGAACATGGAACATATTACTTATTAGAATCATGAGCAGGCAAACAATTCATGAATAAACGAGATAAAGTGCCCTGTGAGGTGCAAAATTGATCCTTTTGATTATATTAAATTGATAAATTCTTGTATAAATAAAACCAATATACCCAAAATTAGAAGGAAAGCAGAAAACTGGGGAAAAAATTTCACAGACTGTCTCTTAGATAAAGATCCCATTTCTCAAATATATAAAGAACTGTCAAATTTCTAAGAACATGAGTCATTTCCCCAATTAATAAATGATCAAAGGATATGCAGAGACAAGCTTTTTGATGAAGTAATCAAAATTATATAGTCATATGAAAAAATGTTCTAAATCATTACTGATGAGAGAAATGCAAATTAATATAACTTCAAGATACCATCTTATACTTATTAGATTGACTAAAGTGATGGATACCCTTCAACTGGGGAATGGCTAAATTAGCTGTGGTATATAATCATGATGGAATACCACTGCACTATAAGAAATGATGATCTGGTTGATTTTTAAAAACATAGAAACATTTGGACCTATGAAGGAAGATGCTATCCACCTCCAAAGAAAGAATTTATACTTAGAAGTATGTACGATATGGTTTTACATATATGTATGTGAGTGTGTGTGTGTATATATATGTGTGTGTATATGTATATGTATATGTATACATATGTATGTATGTATTATGTTCAGTTGTAGCCTTCTGTAGGGTAGGATGGGGAGGGAGAGAGAAAAACAAAGTGGACAGCAGAAAACAAAAAAAAAACCAGAAGCACAGAAAAGCTGGGTAGCTTTGAAAACAATGTGTAGTATTTATTAATTACAGTTGTTATTTTTTAAGTAAACAGTATGAAATAGAAATATGTAGTTTTATGTTGCATCCTCTCTTTATGTTCTGCGGTGTACATGGAAACGGTCTTTTTTTTCCTTCTAGTTTTATATTTAAATTTAAAATGAATTTTTAAAAAACCAACTAGGTCCTCACCACTACCCAGAACCCTATCAATCATCTGTATGTAGTTAACTGTCTCACATTCCCAGAAGCAACTCTTAAAAAGCTTCTTCACTCTCTTTTTGCTTTTTTGTTTTCAATTTGGGAAAATGCTCTCACTTTTTAATCTACTGTGATAAAGTACACATTTGCCTCACACCCCAAGTTTTCAAATGTATTAAATTCCTCGTTTTTTCCTCCCTTCTGTCTCTAAATATATCTTGATCTACATTTACTCTTTCTTCCTCTTCCATTCGGAGTGGTGACAAGACAAATTCTTTCATTTTTACACTGGACCACATCACCCCCACCACCAGCTCCAAGACCCTTCCTTACCTTACTCCTTAAATTATTCCCTCTTATGTTCAGAGTCTCCAGTCTCTAATTTCTACCTCTTCATTGGCTTTTGTGCCTCTATTTTCAAACAGGCATAGGTCTCCTCTATTTCAAAAACATCTTTGTTTATTGTCTGCTCCTTCTAACAACCATCCCATTTATTTTCCCTATTGTGTGTATAACAGGTACTGTGAAGGTAGAAATGACAAGACTTAGAAACAGATTAACTATTTGTGGTTAGTGTAAGGAGTTGAGCATAACACCAAGGTTGTGAAATAGGAGGTAACTGAGAGAATGATGGTGCCTTCTACAGAAATAGGAAAATTCAGGAAAAGTGTGGGTTTGAGTGGAAAAATAATTAATTCTGTTTTGGACATGCTGAGTTTGACAAGTCTCTTGTGATACATAGTTTGAAATTTCCAAAGGAAGTTGGTGATAAAGGGCTGGAGGTGAGGACAGAGAACAGGACTTGATATAAGATTTAGAGTCATCAACGAAAAAGAGACTGAATGCACATGGGCTGATGACATCACTGAGAGTATAAAGAGAAATGAGAAGATGGACCAGTCTTTGGGTATGCTTACAGTTAGTGGGTGTGACAAAGATGATGGATCAGCAAAAGGAGACTGAGAAAGAGTGGATGGAGGTACAGAAAGAGAACCAGAGGAGAGAAGTTTCCTAAAAACTAAGAGAGGAAAGAGCATCCTTGAAGAGTAGTCAACAGTGTTAAATGAAGCAGAAGTCAAGGAAGATGAAGAGTGGGGGGCAGCCATTAAATCTGGAGGAAGAGATCACTGATACTTCTGGAGGGAACAATTTCAACTGAGTGATAAAGTTGGAATCTTTCTGCAAGGGATAATGAAGAGAATGAGAAAAGGGGAAAGTGAGAGACCAAATATAGATGGTTATTCAAAAAGTTTAGCTGGGAAAAGTAAGAGGTTATAAGAAGGCAGTTAGAGCGGCTAGAAGAATATTGGAAATCATTTTAAAGATGAGGGAGACTTGAAATCATTAGTAGGAAGAAGGTGAATAACCAGTAGAGATAAGAGAGAGGGAAGTTTCATAGTAGGAGTAATCTGCTCAAGAAGGCAGGGACGGGTAGGAAGAAGGGTACACAAGGCTGGCCTTGGAAGGATCACCTCTTCACCAGAGCCTAGCATTAAGGAGGAAATGGGAGATGATGTCTTGGAGGTATGAGATCAGGAGGGGAGAAAAGAGGGAGTTCTTAAGGGACAGCCTTGATGTTTTCAATAGAATATGAAACAAAGGCTTCTGTTGGGGGTGGGGTTAGGGGCAGGGAAGGAGTGCAGGTGAGAGAAATGAGAAGAGAAAGCTTGAAATAGGCACTGGGGAGAGTGAGATAATAAATCGATTAGGTAAGAGTAAAAGGGCTGCCTTGCAAAAAAGGGGACCAAGTTGAAGTTAGATAACCTAAATTTCTGGTGGATTCTGTCAACTTGATTTCAGGACTTGCTCTAGTCTCACTCAGCAGCACTTGTAAGTGTGCAGAGGTGAGTGGTGGAAATAATCTGGAGCTGGGGTCTGTCAAGGAGTCAGTAGCAACAGGATATGGGAGCACAAGGTCTGAAGAGAGCTAAGCATTGAACTAGGTCCCTAAATATAAGAAAGGAGAATGTAGTAAGGGCCAGGATGATGATCTGACATAATACTAGGGCCTGGAGAGAATGAAAGATACACCAATACACTGATGGTGGAGTTGTGAACTGATCTGACCACTCTAGAGAGCAATTTGGAATATGCCCAAAGGGCTATAAAATTGTGCATACCCTTTGACCGACTTCTGGATCTTTATCCCAAAGAGATCAGTCATGGAAGTAGATTACTTATGGGTGATGCTATGACCAACCCTTTGCCTGTAGTTGATATGGAATGAAGGAATAGGTCATGTGAGTTGAGCAGACTGAGGAACTATGAAGTTAGGATATTTAAGGGAACACTAAGTTATATGTTGAAATCTCTGGTATGAAGGTAAGACTTGAGATGGAGAAAAATACTCTGAATCTGGCTTTGAACTCACTGAGAAAGTTGTGAGAGTGTCCTATAGGGTCCACAAATAATAGCCACCAGGATATGGACTGGGTAATGAATCTGAAGAGAGAGAACCCCAAGGAGGAACAGTTACTAAGTAACGGCAGGAGAGAGAAAAACCTGGAAATGGCAACAAGGGGCAAGGAATATTGTGATTCTCACGCTTGGACCACTGAGTCAGCAGGTATTAAACTGTTCAGTTGTGTCTGACTCTTTGTGATCCATTTGGGGTTTCTTAGCAAAGATACTAGAGTGATTTGCCATTTCCTTCTCCAGCTCATTTTACAGATGAGGAAACTGAGGCAAACAGGGTTAAGTGACTTGCCCATGGTCACACAGCTCTTACGTGTCTGAGGCTCGAGAAGATGAGTTTTCCCAACACCAGGTCCAGCACTCTATTCACTGAGCCACCTAGCTGCCCTAGGTATGAGATAAGGTATAGCAGGTACAGGAAGGAAGGCCTAAGATGAGGTGATGGCTGTCATCTCTTCTTCAGTAGTTTGGGATTCAGTATCAGTAGGAACAGTGGGGAAGGTAAGAAAGTGCAAGAGTTTGCTAATCACTTAATAATGAGTATGAAGATAGTTTAGAAGGAGCTTCATTGACAAAGTGTTTAAAAGTGTTTAGAAGGAGCTCCACTGATGAAGGAAGGTGGGAAGTTGTGACTTTGGCAGCAGGAAGAAACCAGTAAGAGACAGAATGAGACACAGACCTTCAGGCATGGCCATATTTTGCTTGATTATGCTTATGTATTACAAGATAGGGCTTTATTGGTGGGGAAGAGAGGATAGTAAAAGGGGAGGAGGCCAGTGATAGTGAGTCTCCCTCCCAAAAAATCAATGAAACATTTTCAAAAAATTCACAGACGTTCAGAGAGAGACAAATAAAAGCAGGGCAGTTTTGTAATGTGTCTGAATTTATTATATACATTTTAAAAAGAGCTGAATGGAATGGGTTTGATGTTTGTCGGATATTCAGAACAAAAATTAAAATCCTTTTAAAGAAAATCTAACCCAGAAAACCACTCCTGACTTTGCTAATTCTGTTAATAGTGCCATCATTTTTTTCCAGTCATCCAGGAACAAAATCTTGGCTCTTCCTTCACTCTCATTTCCAATTTCTAATCAGTCATGAAGTCATTTTGAATTTGTATATAGATGCTCTGGTTCTTATCTAATCTCTTCAAGTTCTTTAATTGAAAAAAAAATAAAGCTAAAAAACACATGTGACTCCCTCCACTCCTTTACAGAGGTGAGGGGGTCTCATGGTATATAACACTGCCTAATTAGGGTTTTTCTGATATACTGATTTTGCTGATTCTTTTCTCTTTTTTCCATTTTAAAAAATTCTTTGATATTAAGAATATTTCTCTGGGAGGAAGAGATTACATTTTTCCATGTAAAACATATTTCTATATTAATGATGCTGCAAAAGAAAACACATACCAAAAAAAAAAGTTTAAAAAGTATGCTTTGATCTGCACTCAGATGCCATCAGTTCTTTCTCTGGAGGCAAATAGTATTGTTTTTTTCATCATAAGTCTTTCAGAACTGTCTTGGATCATTGCATTGATCAGAATAGCTAAGTCAGTGATACAATATTGCTGTTACTATGTACAATGTTCTCCTGGTTCTGCTCACTTCTCTTTGCATCAGTTCACATAAGTCTTTCCGGGTTTTTCTGAAAGTATCCTGCTCATCACTTCTTAGAGCACTATAGTATTCCTTCACAATCAGATGCTACAACTTGTTCAGAAATTCCCCAATTGATAGGCTTCCCCTCAATTTCCAATTCTTGGCCACCACAAAAAGATCTGCTACAAATATTTTTGTACATATAGGTCCTTTCTCCTTTTTTATGGACTCTTTGGGATATAGATCTAGAAGTGGTATTACTGGGTCAAAGGGTACACACAATTTTATAGCCCTTTGGGCATATCTGAAATTGCTCTCCAAAGATCAGTCCACAACTCCGCCAACAGTATATTAGTGTCTAAATTTTTCCACATTCCCTCTAACATTTGTCATTTCCCTTTTCTGTCATATTAACCAATCTGGTAAGTGTGGGGTGCTGCCTCAGTTATTTTAATTTGTATTTCTCTGATACATAGTGATTTAGAGGATTTTTCCCACATGTCTATAGATATCTTTGATTTCTTCTAAAAACCACCTATTCATATTCTTTGACCATTTATCAATTGGGGAAGGAAGTAAAAGAGTTAAGAAGATGAGGTTAGAATACAAGTTTGTAGGGCACCCAGTTAACATGGTCATGTGACTTCCTCTAGTACTGTTCTGCAGTATGTGATTAGGAACACAAAGGGAAGACTGTAGGAATAATTCAGGGAATGGACTTGGCAAGTAATGATCAGTCAAAGGACAGGGAGGTTGAGTATAGAGAGCAGTGAAGAGCTGAACTAATAAATATATTCTTAAAACAATTGAACACATATATAGTTTGCTTAATTTCTAAAATGTAGTAACTTGCTTGCAAACACAAAATTAGTTAGAACTCAACTCTGAACAGTTTTTACTAGACCAATACCTTAAAATATGAAAGCGAATCAAACATTTCTTCAATTTGCTCTGAAGACTGAACAGAAGATGAGGTTGGATGAGATGAATTCAGAGAATCCTTCTTCATGGTCTTAAAACGAGCACTCAAGAAATTCTCATACTAGAAAAGAACAAAAGACTAATAATAATAAATTATAAGAAATCACAGAAGAGTTAAGTATATATAGTCAAAGACATTTTCAAATTTAGGTTTAGTTCATGATGGAAATGGCAGATGTTTGAGCTTTTCTCTTTTTTCCTGATTCACCTGAAAAAGTAATTCTCTCTGCTGATGAAAATGGTCATATTGACTTGCTTTATCTACCTATCTACTCTAATCTCTCTCTCTCCTTTTTTAATATTATGACTACTTTTTGTAGGTAAAATTCTCCTGTGAACCAAATGTAGTTCAGGGCACAAATGTTTCTTACAGAAACATGACAATTACAGGAACATTTTATCTGCCTCAGTCTATTATGTTCCCAAAACTTTTGACTTCTTCTTCCTGCTTTTCCAATGAACAAAAACATCTGTCTATACTGAAATGAAATAGAATCATAGGACCATAAACTTAAAGTTAAAAGGGCTCTTAAATATCATTAAGTTCAAACGTCATGAGACCTAGAGAAAGTAACTTGTTCCTAATCATACAGGTAATGGTAGGGTCAAGATTTGAACCCGGGCAAAAAGAAATAAAAATGAAAAATAGTAATGTTAAGAGAAATAAAAATGAAAAATAAAAAATGAAATCAGAAAAGTAGAAATAAAAGCAGACATGGAAAAAAGATCAAATTCTGAAAAGTCCATTTAGCCATATCAGCTAGAAAGTTCACATCATATAAATGAATAGAATAAAAAACACTTTATAAAGAACTTGACTGGTGGAACTCTTTCCCAATCATTGTTGTCACCTACTGGCTCCCAGGTTACTCTTCCATGACTTCTATAGCTGGTTGATGATTTTCCTTTCTACTCATCCTTTTGTCAACATCCTCAGGCACTTGAAAAGTCATGCTTTCAACACCTCTAACAAGATGGTTACAAAATTCCTGGGCACATCTTGGAATTCACCATCTCTCAGAATTGCTCCTCCATGATCTAGACTCTGAAATTCTAGTCCTGAATGACAACTCTTGCTTTTCCAACATCTCTCTAATATAACTCTCCACTCTTATTATGGCCTCCCTTCCTGTAATCTGCTCTTATTCTCCTGGTTTGTCTATCCCACTTAGACTTCACTCGCCTTTATACCCAGCTTTGAGAACACAGGCATTCCCTATCAAGTTTCTTGAGCTTTTGCCTTGGAATTTCTTCTCACATCCAACCTTTCCTCATGCCTGACTTACAAATTCATTCATTCCTGGAAAGCTTACATCAACTTCTTTACTTTAGCTTCAGGCTGGTGAGAATCACTGGAGACGATCATGAAATCACACTCTCACCCACCACAAATCTGCAGCATGTCACTTCACCAGAACCCTGGGTACCGTCTGATAATCTTTCAGCTCTACCTGATCTGCCTCTCCCACTCTCCACAGCATCTATTCAATTTGTTCTTCTCTTTCCTTGCCCCAACCCCTCCCCCTTCCCTGAAGACAGTGAAATCACATAAAGTGAATTCCCTCAGTTCTCTTCCCCTATCCCCTCAAAATTTCCCAGCATCACCTCACACTCTGGACTCACTCAGATCTCTGAAGAGGCCCTGATCTACCTACCGTCCCATCCTACCAAATCCTTTCTTTGTGCCTGTGGTCTATGCTCCTATTTCCCCTACCTCTTCCAGAGCCTAGCTCCAGCAGTCCTCCCCTCTCCCCCATCTAGGACATTTCCCTCTCCACTAGTTTATTCCCACCTCTTAGAAACATGCACAGACATTTCTTAATCCTAAAATACCTTATCTTGGCTGTCTAAGTCTGTGTACAAATGCTGTCCCTTCTCCATTTTCTCTTCCACTTTACTGCTTAACTTCTTGGGAAAAGTTTAAACCCAAGGCTCCTACTTCCTTACTATCCTTCCTTTTAATAACCCCTTGCAATCCTGATTCTGCCTTACTATTCTAATGAAACTGCTTTTTCAAAAGTCAATGACTTCCTTACCCCCAAATTAAGCAATCCAGGATAGAGCCCTGTGGGACACCCGTGGTTAATGGGCATAGAATGGATGAAGATCTGGCAAAGGGGACTGAGAAGGAGTGGTAGACAGGTGAGAAGAGAATCAGGAGAGAGCATGTCTAGAAAACCTAGAGGAAGGAAAGTATTAAGGACAAGAACTGAAGTGAAAGTGACGAAGGCTGCAGAGAAGTCACAAAGGAGAAGCATTAAGAAAAGGCCATTAGATATGGCAACTTAAGAGATCCCTGGTTGCATTGGAGAAAGCAGTTTCACTGAATGATGGGGCCAGAAGGCAGACTGTAGGGAGATAAGAGAATGAGAAAATAAGTGAAGATGTCTGTTGTAGATGGTCTTCTCAAGAGATTTAGCTACAAAAGGCAGGAGAGATATGGATGATAGTTAAAGAGGAAAGAGGAATTTTTTTTTCTGAGAACAGAGGAGACATTGGCATGTTTATACACAGCAGGGAAACAGCCTATAGACAGGGAGAGACTGAAAGTAAATGACAGAGCAGGGACGACAGAGGGGGAAACCTGTTGGAGAAGGTTTAATGGAATGAGATTGCTTGTGCAGGTAGAGGTATTGGTCATGGTAGGAGGAAGGGCCACCTTATCATGTGAAACAGGGGTAAAGGAGGAAAAAGTAGTGGTAGAAGGCATCTAAATAACAGGAGATGAGAAAAAGGAGAGAAGAGGGAGTTTATGGCCTCAAAGATCTTTGTTGTTGTTTTTCAAATAAAATATGAGGCAAGGTTCTCAGCTAAGAGGGTGGGAGACAGGGAAACTACAGGACGTTTGAGGAAGGATAAAAATGAGAAGAGCCAATGTGGTGAATGAGATAGTGTGTTTTTTAGGGAGGTGCCAAAGGATTATCTAGCGGTAGTAAGGGCCCAGTTGAGATTATATAATATGAATTTGGACCCAAGCAAAATTGTGGGATTTTCTCCACCTCTTTTCAGCAGCGTGTTGGCAGAAGCAAAGGCAGAAGATTGTGGGAGTGATCTAAGACTGATTCTTGGCAGAGTATGATCAATGATATGCTAAGGGGCCAAGAAGCCCAAGCAGAGTATAGAGTTGAACTGGTTTACCAAAGAGTCAAGATTCAGAAAGGAGGAGAGTATAGGTAGAACAGGGGTGATGGCCTGGGAGAGAACTGAGGGGTTGAAGGACTGAAGGTCATAACATGGAGTAAGCTGAGGAACTGGGAGGTGAGAAAAGTAAAGAGAATATCAACACTTATGCTGAAGTCCCCCAGAATGAGAACAGGAGCTGGCTAGTCCTAATAATTCTATTTCAACAGCACCTAGCCTCCTCTTTTTAGTCACTAGCCTAATAGAAGTCTTTATTACCACTTGCCTATTGCCATATCTTCCCTTCTCCAGTCTTCTTGTTTCTATTCTCTCTGCACTCGAATCCATCTTTTATACTATTGCCAGAATAATCTTTTGAAATCCGACCTTCTGCCTATAGCCTGCAAAAAAAACCTAATCTGTCTCTCCTCAAACTTCCAGTTTGAAAATGGGCTCTCGATATCTAAGCTTCTCAGCTACATTTCCACAAGGTATTTCCCCTGAATTTCATTTATTTAGCTGCTGAGAAAAACTGGAGAGATGTAATATGTTATTAATTTGTTCACATTTGTATCTGCAAAGGGTCCTATACATTTTTGGATTCAAAAACATAAAAGGAACAATAGGGGAGTGGGGGTCACCCAAAATATATATTCAGTAGCTTCTGTTCAGAATTGTGGAGGTTCTGTTCTGTAATTCAACAAACATTTCTTGAACACTTCCCTCTCATAGCTACCGTCTAGTAGTACTGCTAGGTACCATGAAAGATAAAACAGATAAATAAGACAGTCTCTGAAGCCCACACTTGGGTCCAAAGGCTGAACTGTATAGAATCTGGCTCCAAGAGAGAAACCAGAATAGATCACCAAGCAAGGAAAGAGGGCAAACAGCTTCTTGCTGGTAAAACCGAATATCATGCCTTCATGGGCCAAAACCTTGCAAAGGTACTTTGGAGGTTCAGGTTGTAAAGAGTTTCCATCTCAGTGAGAGCTGGGGACCAGGAGAGAATGCAGAAAGGACTTAAAACTAGAACAGAATACCAAACTTGAATATTCTACTTGCATAGGCTTAAAAAAAAATCAGCATGGTTTAAAATATAACATGCAGTTCAGCAAACTGGTTCTTAAATTTAATCTTCAAATATAACTATATTGTAAAAAATGATACAGAGACATATTTCAAAGGTCCTTGTTATAAGGATTTAAAGAGGTGAAAAAAACCTCCTCAAAACAGAAGTATTCTATGTGAAATAAGTAGCTCTCCCCTAAAAGCAAGCATTAAGTACTTTTTAAAAATATGTATACTGCATATGCTCCTTTACTAAAATAAGGCATTACAGTTTCAAATAAAGCAAATTATTGTATTTAAGAAGCAGTTTTTTCCACCATTCAAAATAGTCTTAAACTGTGGGGTCTGACTGAATAGGAGTTAACACTTCAGAGTCCCAAGCTTTCTTTGGAGTATATTTTCATAGTATCCTAGTCAATAATCCTTAGAAAGCCTTGTGAGATAAGATTATAAAGGTGAGCCACATAAAAATTAAATATATTTCATCCTGATACAATTGAACAATGTTTTTTCAAAATGTGACCTAAGAGGGGACACTAAGCTGCGACATGTGGTTTATACATAGTGGGATCAATCACTTAGCCAGAACACCGTACATACCTACCTACTACTGGGTATATAATTTTTGTTGTTCTTCAATTGTGTCCAACTCTGCACGACCCTATGGATATTGTCCAAGGGTTATTTTTTTTGGCAAAGTCATTTTCTCTTTCCTTCTCCAGTGTGTCTCCATTTTACAGAAGAACTGAGGCAAATAGGGGTTAAGTGGCTTACCCAGGGTCACACAGCCAGTAAGTGTCTGAGGCTGGATTTGAACTGTACATATACCCACTATGATAATAGGCACATCATATTTTATGTTTAATATCTCTTGTATTATCTTAGTTTTTTTCTTTCTCTGTCATATATACACACACATGCATGCATATATACATACACACACTGTCTCTTTCACAATTATCTTTAAAAAATAAAAGGCCTTTAAAATTTTATTTAACCAAATTACTCAATTGGAGGAACTGAATGATAGGTTTTAGACTTGGAAAAAACTGCTGAAATCACTTTAAACCCCTCAGTTTTAGGTGAGGAAACTAAAGCCTGAAGAGGTGAAACAATTTGTCCTGGGTCACAAACAGCAAAAAATGTTGGAAAAAGCTGTAAAGCTATTTACTGCTGTATACCCATGACAAAACTCTAAAATGCATAACATACATGAATATACCATTACCACATTCTATTATATATCCATGCTAGCACTAGAGTTTATTTCTACAAAAAATGAAACTGACACACAAAATCAAAAATTACCATTTTGAACTTGAACCTAAAGACATATAATCTGTCAGCAACAAACAACTATCAAAAACTATTTGAGTTCCCCAAATGATTTGGGCATATGATAGACACAACAAATTTAACATAAAATATCTATTAAGCCCAGAAGAGTAGTACTTACACTTGATAACTGTTCGAAAGTTCTGCTCAAGGAAAAATACTCCATGAAAGTAGCAAATCCTTCATTTAGCCAAAGATCATTCCACCACTGCATAGTTACCAGGTTGCCAAACCACTAAGAGGAAAAACAAGAGCACAAACAAAGAATTGATTGGCAAAATATATGTGTTCTCAGAAAATTTCTAAGAATTCGAAACAAGAGTAATATTTCTGACATCTAATTAGATTATTTATTACAGGGAAAGAATAGTAGAGGTGGAGAGACTACATTCTGATTTTTTTAAAAAAAGAAATAAACTAGCCCTGTGACCTTGGGCAAGTCACTTAACCCCAACTGCCTGCCTTCCCCCCTCCAAAAAAGCAAAAACAAAAAAAATATTATAGAAAAAATATCAATAGGTAAGGTGGGAGAGAAAAATAAGTGAAACTGAATAAAGAAAAGTGGTAGAGACTTAGAGGGAGTAAATAATGATGACATTTTAAGCACTAAAATTATTATTATGTAAATGTAATAGTGGCAAAGCAAGTTTAATTTGTTGAAATTATGCTTAATATTAATTTTATAATAAATCATTAAAAATAAACATTTCTTGATCCCTAAAATGGGAATAATAGCACCTACCTCCCAGGGTTGATGCAAGGATCAAATGAGATAATATTTACAAAGCATTTGGCACAGAATGTGACATGTGATAGGCATTATATAACTGCTAGCTATGATTATTATTATAAAATATAACGACAGGATTCTGAGCTCAAATTCACTGAAATACAAGCAAAATGAATTACATCCAAAATAAACCTTAAGAGAATTACTGAAGTGATCTAAATTTACTTTTAAAATGGAAGAAAACATTCCACATGTGAAAACCACGGACTGGGAAAAAAGAAATGAATGATTTTCTGCCTGTTTTATACTACATGAAGAAAAGTATCTTATATTTCATCTTAAATTTGTGATTTTTTTTACAACTCTAAAAATCCTCCTTATTTCCTTATCATGTTTTATAAACTGAATAAATTTGGTAATACTTTTTCATTGCTTCACTTCTGATAGGCCAGTGACTTTCCAGCTAGAGATGAATGGATAAATATCTCTAACATATTTAACAGCATGATATGATAGCAAAAATATTAGGATGATAGTCAGAGAGCCCGAATTTGAATTCCTTTCTCCCTACTTGTTATCCATCTGTATAACCTCAGGCAAATCATTTCTCTTCTGTAGCTGAGGTGGTCAGCCTAAATGATCCTGCCCTAAATCTTATGTACTAGAGTTTATTTGTAAGTATACCATCTTCCATTTCCCTTAAGACTGTAAAGTCCTTCCATGAGAGCAGGCACTATGTCATATATATAGCCTTTGTGTCTCCTTCAGCACTACTGTATATCATGCAATTGTGCATACCAGTGAATATGTTGTGCAACCAGTGAACCGGTTTGGCGAACTGAACTAAATGGACCAATTAGCATTCATACTGATTGCTTAGATTAGAGATTTTTCCATCTTTACTCTTGTGGGGAAAAAAAGAACCTAAGTCTTCAGGTTTTTTCTAAGTTGCCTGAATTACAGATAGTTTGTAAGATTCAAAATCAATATTACTCCCCCCAAAATGCCACATATATAAAAGGCCAAATTTAAAAACTCTTTAGTCTTCTCCATGTATTTTTCTCATGAGGTGAGAGGGAAGGAGGGAAAATAATTATAGAAAATATTTACTGAGGCATCAGAAAGAGTGATATAGGCCAAAGAGACTCTCTTAATGAGCAAGCAAATCTACCACCAACTAAAGATTGTAAATACAAATATCTACAAGGGTTTTCAAACTGTTTCCCATAGAAGTACAGAGGTCAATGAAGCATTTCTAGGGGTTTCTTATACCAGTGGTATCAAGGTTTAGTATATGACATAATTAGTGCCTTCTCTAAGGCTGCCCCAACACTGCAACAAGGGATTTGAGGTATAGGAAATTAGACCTGGGGAACATGAACAAAGGCATCATTTATTCAATATGTTATAATGTGGATTTTTGTGCAGGTACAGGTTGAACTAGATGGCTTCTGAAGGACCTTCTAATTCTAAATTTCTGTGACTGTTACATTTATTAAGAGCTTACTATGTGTAAAGCACTGTTAAGTAATTAAACAGTCCTTACATTCTAAAACAAGGCTACAACTTGACCACAGGTAAATACAAAGTAGACTCAAATAGATCTGTAATTGCATCAATCTTGGTGTTCCTCCCAACAATTCAAATGGAAACCCATTCATTCGGACCATCCCATATGACCCTGGCCCTTTTCTCTAATAAGTCTGTCTTTTTTTTTTCCTTTTTGGAGGGAGGAAGGCAGGGCAATTGGGGTTAAGTGACTTGCCCAAGGTCCCACAGCTAGTAAGTGCTAAGTGTCTGAGGCTGGATTTGAACTCAGGTCCTCCGGACTCCAGGGTGTGAGTACTCTATTCATTGCACCACCTAGCCACCCCTCTGGTAAGTTTGTCTCAGGAAAAGTTAACCCAACAAGCCAAGAGTTTTCCTCAATTTCTCCAGACATCATGAAGAGACCACTGGAATATATATAGTTTTTTCAACTGTTATCCCTTGATCTTGCTCTGTTCCAGGCCATCTTATTTTTCACTCATACATTCTCCTTGGTGAATTCATCTAGTCCTATTCTTCTTCAAAGATCTGTAAATGTTATAAATGGCAACCTGCACATGCCCACAATGTACTTGTTCATTACCCTTATGTGATGCCTATTTTTAATTTTTCATAAAGTGTAGAATTTCATGCTCTTTAGTCATATACCATCACTGGTGGTATGTGGTATATGGGCACTGGTATTAGAAAGATTGGGTCTTTGTTTCTGGGATCATTAAAGGAGTTTTACAAAATACCCTAACAGTGATCCAGCCCACTCTTCCCGCTTAATTTCCAACCTAACTCAGAAATTTTTATTGTTTGCCCGAGACAGTAAATGTGCATGCTACATGTGTGTATATACATTTTTCCTTCTCCCTCTCTCTCTCTGACAAACTATGTATAGGGTGTCCATCTAACTACATATAATCTGAGCAATACACATTATTTATATACTCCTTGGCTTTTCCTGTGTGAATGGTTAGGCCCCTGGCCTCCAAAATGTGTGTTGTAGCACCCTGGGTCACAGAAAACTTGCCAGAGGCACCATGGGATATTTAAAATTTGAAGTAAACACAGAGATAATCAACATCTGTTGGACATTGTGCAAACTACTTGCTCAAAGTAGTTAAATTTCAACATTAGTTCATACTACATTTCTTTCAAAGACATCTGTCAGTGTCTGAGATAGGTTTTAGTTTAGCTGTACTTAAGGTACACCAGTAACTTTTCAAACTCCCTTATTTACAATGTCATCTTTGTTTAGTTGCATTTTCAGTGACTGCTGTAATAAAAAAGCATGGTGCAAAAATCAATGCAAAATAGGATAAGAGGGTGACAATGTCCAATGTGATACCAAGGCTTGAGAGTTACAAAGAGTACTTAACAGGGACACACATTCCATTAGTAATTGTGGTTATTTAAGAATGAAATGAAAATTTCCCCCCAATTTATTAGTATTATTTTTTAAAGGCCTACTAAGTTATCAGGATATAAATATGCATTAAGTTGTTTGGACCTAAATACTTAATAAACAACTATTGGGTATTTCTTTTGGTCTACTGGCTCCATGAAAAAATTACAGTCTCTAAGGACACCGTGAAAGTTTGGGAATCTTCAAATTAAGTCAAACTTTTTTTTCTTAATGGTTCCAGATCTCTTCCTGAAGACTCAACGGTGTTCTAGGGCTTAAAGGATCCAGGAAAACATTTTCTGAAAATAGGAGAAATAACTGGAAAATCTCATCATCCATAGGGAATCCCTCTTCAACTTGAATTCTGCATGTGTTCCTGTTTTATGCCATACCTGATACTGGTAATCATAGAAGGTTTCTATATTTATGTATTATAAAATTTAAAAATTAGAAAAAACCTCAATGGCCCTCTGGTTCAACCCATACAAAAAAATGGAAGGCTCACTATAATATATCTGATAGGTAATCATCTAGCATTATTCTAATGGATTCCAAGGAGGGAGAATACATCACCTCTCAAGGTAGCTCTTTCCATTTCTGGACAGCGCTAATTATTTAGAAGGTTTTTTGGACACTGAACCCAAATCTGTCTCTTTGCAGCTCCTCCTGGTCTTGTCCCCAGGGGCGAAAAAGAACAAGTTTAATCCCTTCTCCACAAGACAATCTTTCAAATACTTGAAGACAGCTATCACATCCTCCTGAGTCTTCTCTTGTCCACACTAAACAAGCAGAGTTCCCTCAAATAATTCTCATGTGACAAGGACTTAAAACTATCTTCCAAAGATTCCTGAAGACTTTAATGTAGGGATGGGAGACACCTTGGTGGAAAACCTCAAAGGAAGCATTTGGTTCTTCTGAAAACCAAACAATAAACCTGGTGAGGTCTTGTTACCTTCTTTATCTTTTAGATAATTATTTCATGCTGAAGCTGTGATCTACTATGGAATATCACTTGTGAATGCCTACATATTACCTACTAATCACCCTATCAAGAATGTTCTTGATGAATATGGCAAAATTCTAATAAAAATACTGTAGAGATGGGAAAGATATAGGTAATTATGTAGTTATGTTTCCCTGGACACATATATTTGCTATTAAAAAGAGAATTTTGGTAACTTCCCCTCCCTTAACAACCTCACAAATATGTCACCTCCATCTTGGATCTCCTCTATGTGGCAGTGGTCTTCAGTTGTTTTTAAGTTGTGTCTGACTCGTCATGACCTCACTTGGGGTTTTCTTGGCAAAGATACTGGAGTGGTTTGCCATTTCCTTCTCCAGTGAGTTTTATGGATGAGAAAACAAAAGGCAAACAGGATTAAAAGTTACTTACCCTGTGTCACACAGCTGTCTGAGGCTGGATTTGAACTTAGAAAGATGAGTCTTTGTGACTCCAGGCCTGGCACTCTATCCACTGATCCACTGCCCTATGTAACACCAATCTCAATTTAGCTGCTTTTCTCATCCTTGCTCTTTTTAGTGGCCTATCTCCTCTACAAGCAAAACCAGAGCTGTAATGTTAGAATCTAAGTGTGACAGCTTTACGATACTTTATGTTGAAAATAATTCAATCAGTTAAAAAAAAATCTTTGCAGCTTTTCTTCTACTTGCTGTCTTTCTTCCATTTTCACACTTGCCTGGACTTAGGATGACTTTTCTTAGTGAAATCTTGCCAAGTTATCTTTTAAACTATTTTTTACTGTCCACGGCTACTCTGTTTTATGAGGAAATACTGTAGGTGATTTTCCATCAATCTTTTCTAAAAAATTTTACAAACCAATTTATATTCTAAACTGGTGTTTCCTTTATGTACCATTTCTCCCCACAGCAAACAAGTAAAATATCACCTAACTTCTTTGATTTTCTTAAGTTTCATTATGTAAATTCATTTATCTGAGTTGAATATCTTTATAAAATTATTATAGTTGCCATTTGTATCCATTCTTTCATCCATTGCTAGTAATTTCCTAACAGTCAAGATTAAGTTAAGTGATGTACCTTGTCATACAGCTTTAATCTTTGTCTTAAAAAGTCTGATTAGATGGACAGTTGATTATGGAATGACTCCCACAGAAGTAATGAGTAATTTCCTCTCTATTAAAATATAATCAGTTTCATTTTCCATGTCCAAGACCTACCAATTCTTTTCCCAAAGGAAAGATTCTTGACATATAACTTCAGGCATCTGTGTAGTCTACAAGTGTCTGGCTTCTGTCACTCCTTATTCCTGCTTCCTATATTCCAATATACCTCTTTCTCCTCACTTTTTCTTATAGTCAAAGTCATCAAGTATCAATGTATATCATCTTAATTTGGGAAGTCTCATTGAGTTTTTTTTTTTTTTTACAGAATTTCTCTACTTCTTTATCCTCTGCAGTAGATGTGGATACATCCATTGTAATTATTTTTTATAGTGGCCTTTTTACAAATACTTATCATTAACTGCAGTGGGTACATACACTGTAATTATTTTTTATAGTGGTCTTTTTTACAAATACTTTTCATTAACTGCAATACAAAAATGACCAAATATCCCATGAAATGTTCACCTAAGATTCTATGTTGTTTCTTGATGCTTTTCATTGCATGCTAAAATCAATTCTGACAATTCTTCTTCAAAAAAATAAACCAACCCAGAAAAAAAACCCCAAACTGTAAAGTATCCAAAAGTAGCCAAGTAGTTCAATGAATAAAGCTCTGAGTTTGGAGTCAGGAAATTCTGAGTTCAAATCTCTCCTCAAATGCTTATTTGTTATTTGATTCTGGGAAAGTCAATAATCTCACTTGACCTATTTCTTCATCTGTAAAATGAGATGGTTGGGTTCATTGGTCTCTAAAGTCTCTTTCTAATCTTAATTTATAATCCCAACATTTAGCAACAAATTCTCTCTTTATTAATTTCATTTATAGTGAGAATATCTGACAGGATAATGCTTAAAAATTCTATTGGTCTATAGTTATCATAATTATCACAAATAATTATTAGTTGTTTCTTAGATTTCTTTCATTACTTTATCCTTTTCTGGTTTGGGTACTAGACTATATTTGTTGAATAAAGAGAAGTTAAGTGAGTCCTGCTTTCTTAGTTTTTGAGAATAATTTGTATAATATTGGTATTGTTATTTAAAAGACTGACAGTATTTTCCTGTAAATCCATCAAGAATAGGATTTTAACAGCTAGTTTGATTTCTTTTTCTGAGACTGGATTATTTAAACTCTTTATTTGGTGATCTATTATTTCAAATATCTTACATTTTCTTAGGACAACCTTATTATTTTAAGTGTTCTCAATATTGTTAGTATTTAACTGTAGGTTTTGCTAACATTTTATTTTATTCTGGTTTTGTTGTGATCTTACCTTGTTCATTTGTTATTTATCTGATTACTTGCCCTATTTCTTTAAATCAAGTTGGCTAAAGGTTTATCAATTTTATAATTCCTTAGTAATTCCATTCAAAAGGTGCTATAAGTCTTTTTAGCTTTAATTTCTCCAGCAATTTGTTCAATTCTGCATTTTCCCTTTTGTTGATCTTTCCATTAGATTTATCTGGGGCAGCTAGGTGGCGCTGTGAGTAAAGCGCTGGCCCCGGAGTCAGGAGGACCGGAGTTCGGTTCCAGCGTCAGACACTTAACATCCACACAAAAAAAATAGCCGTGTAACCTTGGGCAAGTTATTTAACCCCAACTGCCCTCCAAAAAGGAAAAAAAAATAGATTTGTCCAACTCTGACAGAGGAACATTAAAGTCTCCTATTTTTATTACTCTCTTTGTCTTTCTAAAATATGTCAAGATTGATATGATTTATTTCCTCTAGTAGTATGTCCATTTGCAGTCACTAAACAGTGACTGAACAGTGTTGTTAAAATTGTTTATCAAGTTAAAATTTATATACAATTTAAAAAGATGTGACTATTAGTTCCCTCTGTTCCCTTCTGTTTCTTATGTCATTATAGTTATCCCTGGTATTCTTCTCCCACCCTTCCCCAAAGAACCATTCCATAAAACAAAGTATTTTTTAAGAGGAAAAATAATCAGTACATGTACATTGAAAAAGTTTGAAAACATATACAATATATAACACCTATGGATCTCCTACCTCCATGAAAGGCTGAGTTGGAGGTATATTCTCATATCTCTTCATTCAAGTCATGTTTGATCTTTCTAATTTTGTTACATTGGTGTATGGTTGTTCTTTCTCTTTACATTGTTGTAGTTATTGTGTATATTGTTTTCTTGGCTCTGCTTATTACTTCACTATACATCAGTTCATAGAGATCTTTACATGCTTCACTGTATTCCTCACACACATCATTTCTTACAGCACAGTAATATTCTATTACATTGCTCTGTCACAATTTGTTCTGCCATTCCCCAACTGATGAGCTTCTCCTTTATTCCACAACCTTTCAAATACTGACTCTTACCATCTCTGTACAGGGTGTAAGGTAAAACCTCAGGGTTGTTTGACATACATTTCTCTTTTTATTAGTGATCTGGATCCTTCTTTCATGTGATTATACTTTGCAATTCTTTTGGGAAATGTTTGTTCATATCCTTTGGATATGGATCAATCCATATTCCATCTATGAAAAAATGGTTACTCTTATATGTATGTGTGCATATATACATATATTCATTCAAATTTATATAACTTGAATACCAAATGCTTAATAGAAAAATTTGATATAAAGATTTTTTTTTTCCTATTTGACCCTTTCCCTTCTTACTCTTAGTGCAATATATTATCTGTATGGAAGCTTTTTAGTCTCAGGTAATCAAAGTTGTCTCCTTTATCTCTGACAATCACCTCTATCTCTTACTTGGCTAAGAAGACATCTCCCACCCATAGCTGTGAGAAGTATAGGATTTGTTTCTCTTCTTCTAATTTTTTTATAGTCTGATCAAAAATGTTAAGGTCACTGTAAGGGTTATGGGATTTAAAGATCTCCCATGCCCCATGGACGTGCTGACATAGCAGAGCAAGAGAAAGTGAAAAGCCGAGCTAACGGTCCTGCGGTTGGCAGTTGGCGGCGGTTGCCTTTTTTTTTTTTTTTTTTGAGTTAGGACCCCTGCTGAGGACTGCCAGGGGCCGGAGCTGCTGGGAGCAGGACTTTCTGCTAAGGACTCCTGCTGAGGACTGCCAGGGGCCGGAGCTGCTGAGAGCGCGCTTCCCAGACGCTGGGTGGTTGCTGTGAGTGGGGAGAGGAGGACCTTTGCCTGAGGTAGCCTGTTCTGTTTTAAAGGCTTGAAAATGTGGGTGCTTTCTACTTTATCTACCTGTGCCAATGTCATAACTACTCTGATGGCTTTCACTTTCTGGTTTTGGGATTCAGTCTTTTGGTATCTTAATAAATTTTCTAGTTTATTTCCCCAAATGGCAAACCTGACGTATTTTGTGATGGATAATTATATCAGCATATTTGTAATCTCTATAGGCATTGTGAATATGGCATTGCTGATACAGTCACACATCCATTTAGAATGTACTGAAGAATACGGTGCCTTTGCTTCCTTTTCCACTACTCTATCACTATCACTAGGAGAAAGAGGCAATACAAGAATATAGAACATTGTGATGTTTCTTTAGTTCACAGGGTGGCGAGACCAAAAAATTTATAACTAAGCGTCCAGCCCATTGATGATGAATGTTTCCATACTTAGCTAGGTTGGTCTTTGGAAAATATATTCAGTCCATTGCTGGGATAACACCTAAAGTCCTTCCATCACGGCAGACTTTCCAGAGCTAGCATTCTTTGAAGAAGAGCAATGTGAAATGAGATTAGATACGTGAAAAGGAAATAGATTGTAGAGAGTTTTAAATACCAGGCTAAAAATGTCTACTTTTTCCTGGAAGTCACTGTTCTGAGTAGGAAGTGACATGATCAGATCTGTATTTTATGAAGATCAATTTGGCACTTATATGAAAGAAAGAATGTAGATGGGGGACCACTGTAATAGTCTAGGCCACAGCCAATGAAAGCTTGAAATATGATAAGGGCATGTTAGCAGAGAAAAAGGGATGGTCCATAGTGATGATGTAGAGGATGATCTGGCAGCAGACTGGATATGTTGGGGTCAGGTGAAGAAGAAGGAAGGGGTAAGAAGAGTCAAGAATGATTCCAAGACTGTGAACTTTCATTGACTAGGAAAATGATTTTGTAGTTCCCCTCAAATGAAATAAAGGGATTTGGAAGAAAGAGGGGCATGGGGGAACCATGAGTTCTGTTATCATCAGGTATTAGTTAGGAAGCTAAGTATGAGTTATAGAAACTCCTATCATAAACAAACAGGGCAATTTTTACACTGTAAAACATTATTGGCATTAAGAGACAACAGACATAAAATTTAGTTAAATATTTTAGTTGTAATACCTGGTGGGCCAGTTCGTGTGCAATTATTCTTGTAACCAACTTTTTATCCGTCACTGAAGAAGTGTTTTTATTATATAAAAGCGTTTCTTCTCGGAAAGTGATCAAACCCCAATTTTCCATAGCTCCAGCTTGAATATCAGGAATAGCTGCCAAATCTTGAAACAAAGGAAAAAAGGTGACCCAGTTGTTGTTTTTTTTTCCTGTTTAAATACAGCAACCAATTCTCTTTCTAAATTTAAGCAAAATGCTTTGGCTTATCACCACGAAGAAGACTCTGAGTCTTTTGCTGGAACACTGAAACTTTTATCCCCTTGCCACCTTCCTACCTCGAGCATGGCACTTTCTATCAATCTACCTGGCAGGTGAGAAAGATGGGATCAAAACCCATTTGGAGCTTTGATTTTATGACTACTTAGCAAAGAAAAACAAAAAATCCAATTTCTCCAAAAAGGACCACTCTCCAAAGGGGAGGAGGGATGTAGTTAAGACAGTCTTCTGTCAAACAATATATAGTTCTATCAAATAAGTAAATTTGTATTTCTTTGAAGAGTTAGTAGCACTACATGTTAACAATTTAATTACTTACTGAAAGTTTTTAATAAATGAATTTTTTTCTCAAAGTTTAGTGTGTCTTCAAATTGCTATATATGTGTATCTACATACAGTCATGTGTGTGCGTGCATATATGTGTATGTACATGTATATCTCCACTGTCACAGTTTTTCAAATTTCCCAGTATCTTAGTTATGGCATACAATCAGCCTACACCTTAATTCCTAAAAGTTATTTAGTAGCTGTATTCATGTGAACACTACTTCTGTGGTATTTTTTCCTAAGATATGAAGCACACAAATGTAGCTCCCTGACAAATGAATGCCTTAAACTTAAAAGACGGCCAGGGAAATAGGATGACATTTTTACCTAATTTCTGAAGAGGGTACTTGATTTCAAAATATTCCTGAAAAAATTCAAGAAGCTTCACTGCTATATCCAGAGCAGATTTGGCTTGGTCAATCTTGTGTGGCACAGTGTAAATGGAAACCTAAAACCAAGTAACAAGAGACGCTATTTACAACAAAAATTCAAACATAAATGGAGTCGAAAGGAACTGAGATTTCTTAGTCAAGTCTACAGGCTCAATGGAAAACTGCCCACAGTAGCCCCATACTGGAGAGAGACTGTCCTCAAGGTAAAACCTGTCCCACTCACCTTCCTGGGACCCTGACCACAGGATCTTCATCTACAAAACCCATCAGGGGTTATACCATTAATCAATGTCAACTAGTGGTAACAGGGATAGAACTAAAGAGACAGTCCCTTCCTTCTAGGAACTTAACTCTACTAGAGGATATAATTTGTTCAGAGATGGGCAAATACAGGATTTGTAGAAAAGAAATGCTCATTGATTTGGGGATGGGAGCACTAATAACTGAAGGAATCAGGAAAACAATCAACAAGGCACTTATTAAACAATCACTATGAGTCAAACATTATGCTAAGCCCTAAAGATACAGAGATTAAAAATGAAAACAATCCCTCCTATCCAGGGATACAACTATATACAAAATAGGCATATGTAAAACAAATATAAGGTAATTGGTTGAGGGTAATATGAACTTTGATGGAAAGTGGGGATTCTACAAGGCAGAGGAACCTTCTAGGTATGGGAGTCAACTTTTGCAAAGTACAGAGATGGGAGATGTATGAGAGAACAGCAAGAAGGAAAATTCATCTTGAAATGCCAAACAGAAGTTTGTATTTATTTGGTCCTAGAGGTAGTAAATACAGATGAGAGAAAAAGAAAGAGAAAGACAGAAACAGAAAGACAGAGACAGGAAGTATGTGTGTATAGAATATAATGGAGAGCTACTTAAGACAGAAAGTCAAAAAGTTAAGCTCTTACAATAGTCCAGATAAGAAATGAAGGAAAAGGGAAGTAGCAATGAGTAAAAAGGAGTCAGACATGAGAGATGTGTTAGAGATAAAATTGACAAAATTTGCTAACTACATAGTTACATAGAGTGAAGAAAACATACACATATTTATACACACAAACACATGCACACATGTATACATACACACACTTATACTTCAAATCAGTCTCAATTAGCAGTGTTCTATACATTCTGTAGAAAAAGATCAGATTGAAATTGTGCTGTGGTTTAATAATTCCTTTTTTCCCTTAAATAAGAAAACAAAATCTAGCTGTACGTGTTGGAATGGTGCCTTATTGTTTACTTGGTAGTTAATTAGTTAATTAATGAATGGTTTTAACTACAGTGTGAGCCTGTGAAAGGATTGACTCAGAACTTTTAGCAGTCATTGAAATAAAACTATCGCTATGTAACAGGAACTAACAGCAAATGAAAGTAGATCTTTAAAATAATGATTACTCTTTATAAAAGAAGTGTCAATGGAATTATAATTAATAAGTTCCTCCTGTTTTTCTATAATGTGGAGGAAACTGATTCACCATGAGTTTTCTATGAAATACTATCACAGTCTACCAAGGTTTCTTTTAATCAGTTACGTATATCAGATGAACTTTAAATTGTTTATTTCCAGTTATTAGATCAGGTCTATCATAGAATGCTTAGATAATAAGATAATAAACACAAAGCAGAATGTTTGGGACATAAGAAATTATTAGAATTATTAACAATTCACTCATCCGCATTCAAGTAAAACAGGCTTAAAGGCATAAATGAAATAACATACCAGAGTTCCATTGGTCTCCTGGGTCATATTCTTCAATTCTCCCACAATGAAGGCAACCAGATATGTACTCATTTTCACACTCTCAAAAAATTCATCCTTGATAAGCCCGCCTTCTATTTGAACAGATGACCTCTACAAAAAAAAAGGGAGGGGAGCAAAACAGCTATTAGAAAATGATTGTAGGAGCAGCTGGGTGGTGCAGTAGATAAAGCACTGGCTCTGGAGTCAGAAGGATCTGAATTCAAATCCAACCTCAGACATGTACTAGCTATGTGACCTTGGGCAAGTCACTTAATCCAAATTGCCTCCAAAAAAACCCCAAACAACCAACTGTGACAAGTAAATATGAACAGATGATGCACAATAAAGATGTGAATGTATTTTACATCTCTGTAAAAGAGTTTGCACCACAGGTTTATTTAGTGTCTCAGTTTTTTTAACCAATAAAATAATACCATGTCTCATAAGAAATATACAAGAAGTCAAAAGAGAAGTGTAGGTTGGTTTATTTTGTATTTCATTACAATTAATCAAGTGTTTTCCTCACACACCTTGATGAAGTAAGTATAAGAATTATACCCATTTTACAGATAAGAAAGCTTAGGTTTAGAGAGACTGTGACATATGAACAATTATTCGGATAGAAATGACAAAGTTGGGCCTTGAATGTAGGGCTACTGATACTAAACCCAGCACTTTTCTACCCTACCAAGTTACTTCGCCATATCAAGAGTTGAGTTCTCCAGGAGCTAGTAAAATTCAACTTCATTGGCACAGATAATACTTCAACTCAAAAGCTGAATAAGGAAATATGATTGTATTGTTGGACACAGAGAGCTAAGAATTCACCTCTTCCCCCATCCTATAGGATTGAACAATGCTGATTTCTGGTGCCGTATAGGAATTCTCTTGGATTTCCAATTATAAATTAAGCAAAAGTAGCTACCTGGTAAACAAAACACAGTTCACACTTCTTGTCTGTTCCATTCTCTTGTTCATCACTTTCAGAAAGTGGGAATAAACTCCAAGAAATGTATGAAGTGTTCTCTAAGACCCCCAAAGTCCTACATTAACATATATCTTTTGAATCGATATAAAACACACTAATAGGAATCACAGAATTTTAGAGGTGGAAGGAACTTAAGAAGTCAGAATCTAGTACAACTTGTACTGAAAACAAAAAAAAATTTCCTTTACAACATACCCAACAAATAACCATCCAGCCTGTATGAGAAGATATTAAGTGACAGGGGAACCCACTATCCCTTGAGACAGCCCACTCAAATTTTAGATAGCTCTTATTGTCAGGAAGTTTTTCCATAAATAAAGACTGGAAACAGCTAGGTAATGCACTACAATTCCGCCCCCCCCCCCCGCAACTAGATACAGTGTTGGAGCCCTGATTCAGGAAGACCTGAGTTTGAATTCTGCCTCAGACACTTACTAGCTGTCTGAACCTGGGAAAGTCACATAGCCTCCTTCAACTTGTTTCCTCATCTGTAAAATAAGGAGGTTGGACCATCTCTTTCAAAGATGGCTTCTAAATTCTCCAGGTTTCAATCTATTCGCTGTTCATTGTTTTACTCTCTGAAGCCAAGAGACTAACTCCTCTTCCAAATGAAAGTCCTTCACCTACATGATGACAACCACCACACTCCTTCTTACCTCCTCCTCTATAAGCTTTCTAACATCCAGCTTTCTATGGAATGAATCTGAGGTCCTCTGTATCCAGACTGCCCTGCTTTGAGTACTCTCCAGTCTAGTAACAAACTTCCTTGAAATCTCAGAATAGAACTCAATCTTCCAGATATTGTCTGAACAATGCAGACTACAGCAGAATCAGGACATCCTTATTCCTGGATGTTCTGTCTCTCCTAATACTAGCTAAGATTACACAAGCTTTCTTGACTGACATATCAGACTGCTGAATTATAATGAACTTATAGTTCGCTAAAATAATTCATTTTTAGACAAATTATCTAAACCACTCTCCTTTCTTCCCTTGTCTCATCTAGTACTTGGAAAATAAGTTTAATGAATCTAAGTGTGCAAGATGTCATTTATCCCTATTAAATGTCATCTTGCTTGAGTCAGCCTGATGTTCTAGCACATCAAAATCTTTCTGAATCCTTCTATCCAATGTGTTATCTATTCTTTCCAGTTTTGTAATCTGCAAATCAGAAGTATGTTATCTATGCTTTTATGCTTGCATAAAAGTCACTGGGAAAAAAATGTTAGCACAGGGAAAAGCAAAGATTCCTAAGGTACTCCAATAGAAGCTTCCTTCCTAGATGACACGAAAACATTAATGACTATTTTTTGAGTCTTGCCATTCAACCTGATAGAATTACCATGTGCCAGACTTCAGCCCACATATTTCCATCTTTTACACATGAACAATATGAGAGACTATCAAACCTAGTAACCCTGTTCCCCTTTATACACAGGCCCTCCCAAAGGAAATTATATTGGTTTGGAATAACCTCTTCTTGTTAAAGCCAGCTGGGCTCTTAGCAATAGTTGTTATTCATTTAATAATACATTCTAGAATTTTGCCAGGAAGTCAAGTTCACTGGTCAAAGAGAAGCAATATTTGACCAACACTAATTCTGTAGCCCCCTCCATGATTTTCCAAGACTGCTGACAATGATTCAACAATCATACCTACCAATTTGGTCAAGACCCCAAGATGTAGTTCACTTGGATGAGGTAACTAGAACTCATCAAAGGTAGCTGGAAAAACTAGAGAGAAGTCTGGCAGAAACTAGGCATAGAACAACGTCTCATACTATATACAAAGATAAGGTCAAAATGGGTACATGATTTAGAGATAAAGGATGATGTCTTAAGCAGATTAGAGGAACATGGAAAAAAAATGCCTATCAGATCTATGAATAGGGGTAGAGTTCATGACCAAACAAGAAATATAAAAGTTCATAAGAAGATAAAATTTATAATTTTGATTATGTAAAATTCATTTGTACAGACCAAGCCAACGCAGGCAAAATTAGAAGAAAAGACAGAAACTTAGGGGATTTTTTTTTACAGCAAATCTCTCTTTTATATTTCTCAAATATATAGGGAACTGGGTTAAATTTATAACAGTAAGAGCCACTTCCCAACTGACAAATGATCAAACACTACAAAGAGGTCGGTTTCAGAAGAAGAAATCAAATGAGCACAGTAAGCTAACATCTGACAAACTTAAAAGATCACAGTTGTTGGGACAAGAACTCACTATTTAACAAAAACTAGTAAGTTTTGTTTCCTCATTACCTATGCCTATTCCTTCAGCTTCTTTTTCTTGTTGTATTCCTATAGCTAGTATTTCTAGTACAACAATGAATAATAATAGTAATAACACACAATCCTGCTTCATCCCTGATCTCACCAGGAAGGCTTCCAATTTATCCTCATTACAGACAATGCTTACTCTTGGTTTTAGATAGATAGTACTTATTAATCCTTTTTAGAAAAGCTCCCCAACTTAGATTTTTAAAAGACCAGGACAGAAGTTAGAAAGAAGGGCAGATAGCAAGAGTATGAATATAAAAGTGTGTCACAGTCATTTAAAAATAGGATCAGGAACATGTAAACACAGAATGAGCTAAGGTTGGTGAGAAAAAAAGGGAGGGATAACAGAGGAGGGTTTTTTTTTAGTTGTGTGGGGAAAAGATTAGCAAAGAATGGAGTGGGCTGCTGCTCATGGTGGATAGGACTGGTAATAACTAGATAGAGAAAAAAGAAAACTGCTTGATTTTTTTTGTTTCTGTTTTCCTTGCTAAGGAAAATAATCTATAAACAGAACAAAAATGTCTAACAAAAATCTTATATCCAAGATAAATAAGAAGAGATTATCGTTAAGGTTATGTTTTACATTACTTCCTATGTATATTAGGTATCATATTCCTAGCCTTATCAATGGGTGTGGGGGGGAGGACAGGGAGAGAATTTGAAAGTGAAAATAAAAATACATTTTTTAAATGTCACCTGATCACACACATTACCTGCATGTATATTTTTCCAAATTTCTGACTTAGTTGCATGTGTTTCCAAGATATTTTCCCTTACCTACTTGTATCCTCACCATACATATAAAGTACATATGTATGTATGTATAAGTATGGCACTCCACCTGTCTGACCTGTCACATGTATTCCCTATGTGTACACCCCTTAAGTGTGATCAATATGCATTGTCCATTTTCCTTACTCATGGTATATTTAGGGAAAAAGTGCCCCAGCCTATGGTGGAAATATATCTGGCTACTCTTCTTACTTGGCCTAGTTCATCTGTCTTTGCTTTAAACTATATGTCTTTTGACTGATGAATAAAAGTAAACATACTGGTTTTTAAAAAAAAAATCTAAATTGGTTGATGAGTTCTCTGTACATCCACAATGGGCTCCTTAGACTATTCTGCTTATTATTCCTCAGTGGAATTATTTCTTTTTGTGTCCTCAGAATTCCATTCTTGAGAGGTTTCCATCCTGGGATAAATTTTCCTGTAAAATTTTAGGCCATGAAATTCTATTTATCCTTTTATGAACTGAGAATTTTTAGAAAAAAGACACAAACAAGTACAAAAAGTACCACAAACAGTGGTACTACAATGTTAAATTTAATATATATTTTTAAAAGTCCAAAAATGTAAATAAAATAGTATTGGTTTCTTAATTTCAAAAATAATTTATTTTCTATTCTATGTATATGGAAATATTCACCTTTATGTTTGTCAAGTTCATAATAAAAAAAGAAATTTTTTTAAAAATCTGCCCTTCCAAAAGCTATATTGGTGGGTGAGTACTTAGCATGTAAGCACTCAAATGCTTTTTGATTTCAATTGGCCTAAAAAATGTCAAATTATTGCCAGCTTTCTTTCCTTATCCTCAACTCTAAGATAGAGTAGTCATTTATCTACAAGTTTGTCATCATTCCCACCTCAGCAATCACTTTCTCCCTACTAGTAAGTAGCAGATATATAATAGAATTTCTCCTCATTGGTCCCTCTATCTTTTGAAAATTTAAATCTGATAGGGGAAGTGGTGAATTCTGGTCCATCATGTTTTAGTCAGACAGGTCTCAGTGGAAGAGGACTCCCCTTTTTGTCTAGAATGGCCTTAAACTTTTCCCATTTACAACCCTTCAGTGCCTTCTTAAACCCCCAGGGGGTCTCCACCCACAGTTTAAGACTCTAGATTGCCCTAGACAGGGCAATCTGATATAGACAAATCTTTTTGTGTAAGGCTGAATGATCAGAGTCAGGTCCCACAATCCCTCATTAGAATAAGCCCACCTCTTATTATAATATTCATTGTCTCACTACTTGCTAACCAATCAGAACTGATTTTCACTCTCAGGAACACCTACTCTTCCAAGCACTGAGTGGGTTACATGAGGGGTCTTTGGTCCACAAGTGACAACCAAGTGCCCAATTCTTTTATTAATTATTCATTAGCCATAATTAATAAAATTATTGATTAGCCAGAAATTATATCTCTCCACATTTTCATATCTCACATTTCTTTACCCAAAGAATCTGGCATGACAAATTATGTATTATTCTATATTGGTCTCATCACCCACTCATTCAAGTACATCAGACACCTATTTTGGCAGAGACCCACTGAACTTGTTTGTTCTCCTCAGCTCATCCCAATATATATTTACTTTTTAAAGAATTGTTTACAGACTTAATATTGAACATCAATACAATAAATTAAATTTACTTTGTAACTATTTACATTTGAATTAATTTCAACTCAAAATGCCATAACTTTTTTGGTACACTTTCCTAAGTCTGCATCAGGATTCTCTCTTTAATTACTTCCATTTATTTTTCTACTTACATGAAAGATGTATTTCTGTTCTGATTCTGCTTTTTTTTTCTACCTTGTAATATTCCAAAAAAAGTATTTAGGTTTTTTATGTTCCTTATATTCACTTTTAATTATGGATTCCTCCTAGACTTACAAATAACACTGCTATGAAAAACCTTTGCACAGATTTCTTTTTTTATTTATATTTTCGATAATGCTTTCAGGTTTTACAACTGAATTAATGGCTCAAAAAATCATTCAAAAAATGAATATTTTTTGTAACTTTTACTATGTGCTGCCAAACAACTCTTAAAAATGTTTTTTATAAGTTTGCAAATCATTGGCAATGAATGAGTGCTCCTGCATCTATATATTCTCGCACTGAACTGCATTACCTTTAGTTATTTTTTTTTGCCAATTTGATAGGAATGAGATGGTACTTCAGTTGTTTTCACTTATATCTCTTTGGTTATAAGTAATGTTAAGCATTTTTCAAATGATTATTAAAGATCTATTTTTATTCTTTTGAAAATCTATTATTTTATTACTTATTTATTGTAGATTGGGATTGTTAACAGTTCTCTTGTACTATTTTGAATGTTTTGTCATGTGATGAACAATTTTTTCGATTTGTTTTTTTCTTTTAAAATATATTTACTATTCAAAATTTTTGTAATCCACCATTTTCCCTGTCTCTAATAATTCCATCTATACATTAAAAAGGAAAAAAAAGGCAATACCTCTTTTACAACTGAGAGAAGTACATTATTACAAGATAGAGCTCTGCCTTTTGAAAGAGCTTTTAAAAAAATATTTTAAGTCTCTCAACCAACCTGAATTCACTAAAGCATGTGATATAGTGTTAAGATACAGGTCTAAATCAATTTTTTGTCAAATTGCTAACCAAATGAACAAAATACATCTAAAAAAAATGACTCCTTCCCCTGGTTTTTATTTTGATAGGTTTATCAATCACTAGTCTTCCTATAAACATTTTAAATTTCTCAATAGATTTTCTAAGCAAGAATACAAACATATACTAAGACACTTTAAGTCATATCATCTCATCTAGTAAACAAAGTACAGTTATTCCTTTTACATCACATGGGCTTGTGGTGCGGCATCCCCATGATCTAGAAAATCCACGTAAAATTTTTTGGCCTACTCTTCATACCAGAAAATAAATTTGAATTTTTTTCTTTTTCTTTTATGGGATGTTTACAGCACCTTATTGTTAAATCTGGGTTTAAGTATATGGTCTTAGGCTCTGCTTCACCTGCTGGCCCTCATGTGTTGTCTGCAGCTCCCACAAAACTCCCTCAAAATTCCCATTTAAATTCTTATGGCAACCTGTGATATATCGAAACTAAAATGGGGAAAGTCTCTATGTAGAAGGGAACACTGGAGTATATTCTTTGCCATAGCTGAGATAAGACAAAGCAATGAGAAAGACTCACCAAAAAAAGTACATTCAAGGAAGAAAACTTTACCTTGGGCATATTTGATAAAGCTGTATATTGCTCCTCCCTCACAATCTTGATGATAAATGTTGCTTTAAATGCTGGTTCATCAAAACAGGGAAAAGCAGACCTTGCTGCAAGAGGTTCAAACTGAGTTGCTGCAAAGTACCTAAAAGAATATGAAAAATGCATGAAAAATTGCAAAGAACAATAAGATCCCTTCACTTTATCAATGGCAAACTTACTGTGAATGGTGAATTTTAAAACCAAGAACCAAAACCTCAGTGTTCAAATTATACACACTGATCTTTCCTTTTTAACCTGAGATAAATATTAAAAAAAACAAACTCTTCTCTCTCCTGCTTCTTAACTGAGACATATAAGAATTTATCTAAGCACTTTGGCCTTATTTATTACTTTTTAAATTATAATGGAAGAAAAAGGAGGAAGGCATATGGACACCTAAACAAAGGAAGAAACAGGGACCTAATGTTGACCGAGCACCTGGACATGTTCAAAGTTCTCTTAGGTCAAATGTGTCACTGTCACACATCTTAAATGTTGCCAAATGCAGCAGTCTCTACACACTTACCACCTAAATTACAGAAACAAACCTATCTCATATCCATCCTCTGCTACACACATGGAAACCATGCTAATTAAGGATATCATCCACTCTCATTCACACTATTTCAACAGATTCCTAACTGGAATTCCAGTTTCTGTGCTCCTGCACAGATTGTTTCCCCCAAGCCTAGAACACACTCCTTCATCCCTCCTTCTTGGAATCCCAAGCTTCCTTGAAGGCTTGGCTCATGGGGCAACATCCTTTAGAAAGACTTTCTTGGTTCCCTTAATTATTAGCATTCTTTCTCTCATCAAACAAGACTGTGTATATTCATCTACAAGTTATATCCTCCTCTCCATGGAAAGTATGCTTGTTAAGGGAGTGTTTTTAAATTTTGGCCTTGTATCCCCAGTAAAAGCACAGTGCCTTGAACATAGGAGGTACACATAAAAACTTGCTGGCTTATACTGGATTGTCCCATTTGGTGTCTGACATAGCATTATGGACATAGCATTACGGAGAGTATTTCCAATGAAGAATGGTCTCCTGGGTCCAGATTGTTAGCACGTAGAGATCTCCCTATGAGGAAACTCCCACCAATGCAGATCTGTACTCTCATGCAGCTAAGGGTCTTAAGATAATTGTCTAGAGTCCCAAAAGATATTTCTGACTCCAGGTCTGGGACTGACCACTCTGTCATCCTGTGTGATGATGGTGTAGGGTAAAGATGAGATTGGTAAATATAAAATGGGGCAGCATATTAAAACTTTTTAAAGTAACTGACATATGGCAGGCTCTGCTTAAGAAAAATTCAGAAAAATGTGGATTAATAAGAAAACTGCACAAAACATTGCACATGCCAGATTATAAGATGTGGAGGGTATCTCATTTTCTAGAATAACTTTTGTCACCTAATTGAGCCTCATCTAGATTCCCTTTTTTGCTCTAATCACAAATCCAAAATAGACAGTTGTGTTTTCCAAATAACCCACTAACACTAACGACATAAAAAAAAAAAACACACGGCAAACTAAATCCTCATCATTCAATACTTCCTGCCAGTGACCCAATTTCTTTTTTCTTTAAATTGGAAGGGGAAAAAAAAGACCCAAGAAAGAAAACAGTTGCAAGGTCTCAACCTCTTTCTCCAAAAGGAATCAGAGATCTAGTACATCAGATTTATCTCCCAGGGTTATGAAAACCTTGGGACGGCTAAAAATTAAACAATGCAAAGACAGATCTAAATGTCAGAAAAAGAGTATGCTCAGTTTGACATTAAAGCTCTACCCATTTTCAAACATATGTTCAAAGCTTTGATACCAAATGAGGAAGAAAGAATGTGTTCTGTGCATAATTCTTCCATGCAACCACCAAAACAAACAGCCTGCCTTTAGTATCTTTGATCTGGCTGACAATAAGCAAGTCTGAGAAATAACAACAGAACAAAAGAATTTAAGACAGTTACATACTTTTTCTCCCTATTTTCATCTTCATATGTAACTCTATAGAATCCATAGTAGTTGTTGGAAATATTGGCCGAGTAGTCTATCTTCAGGGTGTAGTTGTGTCCTTCCAAAAGTGCTTCAGGTGCTATAACTGCAATTTGGTCATGAAATTTATACTCCAAGAATTCAACTTGTTTCTCTTCCTTTGAAACTACTGAAGTAAGGAATACTTTGGAGATATTATGCCCAGAGCTATGAAGAATAATATTCTGGGTGGTTTTAAGGACCTGAATCTTTATCCCCACAGAACCCTCGAATTTCATCGTGGTGAGGTTTGGGTGGATAGTGAGTTCATATTGTAACGGCATTATGTTTTGGGGAAGTCTAATCTGTGCCCAGGGAAACAACTTCCCATTACTGGTAAGAGGCTGTATGACTCCCATGGGCTGATTTTTTTTATGGCAGCCTTCTTTGGTAAAGGTACACCGAGGAAGAAGGTAAATCACCATTATTACAGAAACAGCAACCACAAGGACAAAAGTACAAACTAGCATGGTCCTTGCAGAGGGCAGTGAACAAGCCCCGTCAGGACCCTGACGATAGCCAGTCATGTTATTCCGAAGACCTGAGCTTCTGTTCATGAAAGACATGCCCAGCAGTTTTGCAGATGATTCGTAATCTTCTTCATCGTCATCCATCTCATGTTCTCCAAGACCACGAACAAGTAATCTTGAACCTCTAGGCTCATATTCCACTTCATCAGGTTCCAGGGGATGTAAACAAGGTTCTTTGGCTAAATCCACCACATCCGGCTCTTCCTCAAACATGCTGTTTTCAATCATGTTCCTGGGGAGCTGAAGCCGATCTAAAAAACAAAAACAACGTGTTTCTAAAAGTATATTGTGACTTTGATATACATTCATTTAATAAAAAGGGTAGAAAGCAGCAAGGAACAAAATGCTAATAATGACTGCTTCGATTGAAAGCACTCAAATTCTAGAATCTCTAATTTAATTAATTAATCTCTAATGAATTTTTTTTTCCATTGCAGTGCACTGGACCCACTATATTCTTTTAACAAATTCCTACTCCCCAAAGCAAAGAGATCAAATTGTAAACAAGTAGCCTCCACACTTAACACATAGCATAAATCTATTACATTGTAAACCAGGCTAATAACAGTAAAGATAGAAGATCTGATATCTAAAAGAAGGAAGACTTGCTTTCTTAAAAGAAAAAGTGTTGTTCAGTTGTGTTTGATGCTTCATGACTCCATTCGGGGTTTTCTTGGCAAAGATATGGAGTGGTTTGCCATTTCCTTCTCCAGTGGTTTAAGACAAACAGAGGTTAGGTGACTTGCTTAGGGTCACACAGCTAGTAAGTGTGTGAAGCTGGATTTAAACTTCCAGGCCTGGCACTCTGTCCAACTGAACCACCAAAGAATCTGTGATTAAATTCTAAACTGAAATCAGATTCCATTATCTGTAGACTTATCAACATCATCTTCATGGAAGGAAATTTTAGTGAACAAATGTATGCCCTCAACAATTCCCAAAAGGTGACAAGTTCACATACTTTATTCATAGGAGAAACTCTCAGAACCTCACTTACTTTTACATACAATTCTAACATGCTTGGTTGTTTTGTTTCCCAGATCCTAGAGGATTAGAAGGGTAGAAACAAAGCACAATGGGTGGTAATCTAACAAAGGAGGAGATAGAAGAATTTTTTAAAAAGACACAACATTGTGAAACATTTACAATTAAACAGCCTTATCTTTTAACCAACTGTAAGGGCAACGCCATCACACACTTAGAATCAGCATCATTTCATGACTTATTATGTTCTCTGTACTCTTTAAGGTAGGAAGTTATAGGATATACTTAGAAAGATACATTAAAATTAAAGGGTAATTCAACAAACTTTTCTGTCATATGGAAAATTCACTTATGTGAAAGGCCTTACTGTCTTCAAAGATGCTAGATAAATGAGGTGCTGCTATAATAAATTTTCTGCTTAAAAAAAGTAACTATTATACTAAAAGTTTAACATTTATATATTAACAAAATTTACCTAAATGTAATTATGTTTAGTCGTCTTGCTGTTAATAGGTGGTGTGTGGGGAGTGCTGTCTTAACCCTTACTAGCTATTTCAACTCTAAAAACTAGTAAACAAATGACTTATAGTTCTATTTTTTAAACTGTTAGTTCTTAAACCTTCCTTATATTTAGCCCTCTTCTTAGTCTAGATGGAAAAGCTTTTCCTTTGGGATTGTTTGCTCCTTTCTCCCCTCATTGACCCTGCCTTGTATTATTTTTGACTAAAAAATTTTTAATCAGAGATAATTGTGCTCAGTGTCATCTGCCTTCTATATCATTAAAATCCCAAACTATAATCTTGTTATTTCTATTATAGTTAGAAAATATTAGATCTTATTATTACATCTGTATTTATGTTAAATCGTAACTAAAGGCAGTAACAGGTGTAATGTATATTTTAGGGACTGATCAATTTCCATTTCCTCTTCTCTTGCTTAAAAAGATGACTTTAGTTGCAGATGGGTATAAGGAGTGGTCCTGTGATGTCAATGTTACAGGAAACTGCAGGAGAGGAAGTTTTCTCTACCAGTGCAGTTGGCATCATACCTGCATCTACAGCACCCAGAGGCTTAATGAAGTCACCCCAGGGTAATAAAGCAAGTATGTGTCAGAGGCAGGACCTGAACCCAGGTCTTCCTGGCTTGGAAGCCAGCTCTCTATCAACTGTGTTATGCTGTCTCTCTTAATCATGGGCTTTTATTGATAAATTCTTTCTGGTCCTGGCTGTTTTGCAAATGAGCTCTTCTGTTCTCAATAAAAAGGGCAAAATTTATAGTACATGTAGTTAAACTTTTGTATATTTTTATTCAATGTTGATGTTTGCCTTTTTTAAAAAAACTGATGTTCTAGTTGGTATTTATGAGTTTAGAGAATTATTTTCTTTGTTTCCATAATTCTGTAGTTTTGATTTATCTTCGTGAAAACAAAGCTGCAATTTCTCCTTGCTGGTATCCTCTGTAATCAACTTGTAGAACACTGCTTGATCTAGTCCACTGGAGAACATAGATTTCTCTAATTAAGTCCTCAAAATGCACTGTCCAGTTCCCCCCCGGCCCTCCCCCCCCACCTTTTTCAGTTTCTTCTGGAAATCTAGTTTATTCTACTGTCTGTAATTTTTGCTTTGTCTTTCAGGGACTCAGTAACTTTCACCTATACTTTAGTTGGTATTCTCCCCTGTTTTTGTTCTCAGGCTCCCTGGATTTATTCTTCAATTTTGTCTTTTATTATCTATTGATCTTCATTTTAGTGAGTCTGTTCTTTGTGGCTTTGATTGATGCCTTAAGATTCTATACATTGTTTTTCAATTTCCGTAATTGTTACTTCATGTCTTCCTGTATATTTTCTCAAATGTTTTAATTCATTGGATATTTTTTATATACTTTTAATTTTTATGCTAGTATTTCTTTCATTTTACCCACTGCTGTTTCAAAATGGATTTCTGGAATGATTTTCTCCCTTAGATCTTTTAGATTACAGATTTTTTTTAAATTTTAATTACAAGGTTTATTCCCTACCTAGTTCTGGCATGGGAGTGGAAGAAGTATCCTAGGAATGGGGTGGAAGGAGCTTTGTGCTCCCTGTGGTTTAGCTGGGAATGGGAAGAGAGAAAAAGGCAGGGAGTGCCTATGACGGGGAAGGAAGAAGGTAAGAGATTAAGTGTGCCAAGAATACCAGGGCTTTGGGACAGGGTGTGCTTTGGGAATAAAAGGTCTGAAAGGGCATAGTCTGTCCTAACATCCTTCTTGCACTGTTCTCCCTACACGTTCTACTCCAGCAACACCTTCTTATTGTTCTTTGACTCCAACGTTGGCTTCCCTAGGTTCCTTCAAAACTCAATTAAAATTGCACCTTCTACAGGAGCCTTTCCCAGTCCTCCCCGCTAGAAGTGCCTTCCTTACGAGATTACCTTACCTCTACTGTGTATATATCTTGTATGTCTACAATTTTCTGCATGTTCTTCCAGATTAGAATGTGAGCTCCTTGAGACAAAGGGCATATTTTCCCCCTTTTCTTTGTATCCTCAATGCTTAGCATTGCTCATGGAACACAGTAAATGCTTAATAAATGCTTACTAACTGAATGACCTAGGGACTCCATGGGGCATCCTGGACATGCATAAGATGTAGAGAAATTATGCTAATTTGGGAAACCAGACAACGATGGTGTGTTGACAGCAAATTTGGAGGTAGGGCAGAGAAAGGACCTTGGTACCCTAAATCTCCAGAATTCAATTAGACAAGGAGATGGGAAGGCTTGGATGGAGGTAATGAAGTGAGGTGAGGAAAGTCATCTAGGTCAGCAGTGGCTCTGACTCCCAGCACAATCCCTGGGTCAAACTGTTCTACCATGCATGCCTTATTGATTCCCTGCTTCAAAATTTTTATTCTCCTCTATATGAGCAATCAGTCTTCAAATCCCAGAACATACCCCACACCTCTTATGATATAAGCATAGTACAGAGGAAAGCACAGGACCTGAATTCTTGGAAGAAATTACAGCTGTCAACCACCATATAAAAATGCTTCAAGTCATTAATAATCAAAGAAATAAAGCAATTCTGAGGTTCTTTCTCATATCCATAAGATTTACAAAAATAAAAAAGAAGAAAATGAGAAATGTTGTGGGGGTTTTCGGAAAAAAGCATGCACCAAAATTCACTAAATTGTACATACTCTTTGACTCCAGAAATATATCATTACTATGTCTATATCCCCAAAGAAATAAATAAAAGAAGAAATGGACTTATATGTACAAATATGTCTGTAGTAGCTAAAGACTGGAAACAAAAAGGGTGTCCAGTCTATTGGAGAAATGGCTAAACAAATTAAAGGTAGCTGGATATAACAGAATATACTGTTGGCAGCTAGGTGGCACAACTGATAGAGTGCTAGACTTGGAGTCAGGAAGAACTGAAATCAAATCCTGCCTCAGACATTTGCTAGCTATGTGAACCAGGGCAAGTAATCCCCCTTCCACTTTAGTTTCTTAATGTGCAGCACCTGCCCCACATGGTTGTTGTAAAGATCAAAGAAGAAAACATTGTTTTGTAAAGTATTTTGTAAACCTTTAGGCACAATATATGATGGTGGTGATGGTGATGATGATGATGATGATGATTGATGGTGATGATGACGATGATGATGATGCCATGTAAAATAATGAAATGGACAGTTGCAGAGGAAACTGGGAAACACCTGATGAACACTGATATACAGTGAAATAAGTAGGACTAGAATAATTTATACATGAACAACAATATTAGAAAAAATAACTCTGAAAGACTGCAATTTGTATCAATGAAATGATAAACCATGATTCCAATGGACTGAAGATGAATATGAATCATCCCCCACCTCCTGCTAAAGAAAAGATGGACTTAAAATGCAGTAGGAGACATACATTTTTTTCATTTAGCAATATGGGAAATTGTTTTGCTAAACTATGCATATACTTTACAAGGGTTTTTTTCTTTTCTTAGTATGTGAGATAAAGTAAATGCTTATAAAAATTCTGATAAAAACTAAAAAGGGAATTAAATGATTGTTAAGTCTGGGTTTTTTGAAATCTGAAAAACTAAATATAACAGAAGAGCTGGAGCTTGGGTAAGGCAAATATGTTTCAAAGTTTATAGAATGTATTATTAGTGAGATAGTAATATCTAGAAAAAAAGAGTTAATCACACAAATTGAACATGGATTCATCACAAACAGATCAAGACAGACTAGTATTACATCTCTTTTTAAAAAGTTTCTATTAAACTGATGAATAAGCAGAATGCTACAAATATCATTAACCTAGATTATAGCAAAATCCTTAAATTATTTCATTCCATTCCTATGGAAATGGTAAAGAGATTTGGACTAGATGACATTTCAAGTAGATGAATTTGGAACTGTTTGGGTAATCAGACTAAAAAGGCAATTAGGGAGTGCAGTGGACAGCTCACCTGACCTGGAGTCAGGAAAACCGGAGTTCAAATGCTTACAGTATAACCAGAGGCACCCACTTTAAAACTCTGTCTGCCTCAGTCTCCTTATCTGTAAAATGGGGGTAATACCTCCCAAGATTATTAAAAGATAATATTTGTAAAGTGTTTTCCCACCTTTAAGTGTTATATAAATTGTGCTTATTTATTTATTATTATTATACTCAATTGGTCAATGTCAATTTTAGCAGGAGGTAGTCAGTGGAATGCCCTCGGACTCAATAATTGGCTTGTCATTCAACAAGTATCTCTTAATCACCTACTATGATAGCTCAGTGAATAGAGCACTGTCTTAGGACTCAAGGCAACCTGGGTTCGAATTATGGCTTACTGCATAACCCTTGGGCAATCATTTAACCTCTTTAGGCCTTCGCACCTCATCAGCAACTAGGTGGCGCAAAAGAGCAGAGACCCTGGAGTCAGAAAGATCTGAATTTAAATTCAGCCTCACACTTACTAGCTGGTGACCCTGGGCAAGTCACTTAACCCTGTTTGCCTCAGTTTCCTCATCCATGCCAAGAAAACCCCAAAAAGGGGTCACAAAGAGTCAGATACAACTGAAAACAACTAAACAACAAGCACCTCATCAGTGAAGTATGAGAGTTGGACTTGAGTGTCCTTTGAGGTCCCTTCTGGCTCTGAATCTGCGGTCCTACTGATACATGTTTATTTAAAAAGAAAAAAGCTCCTGCCCACAAAGACCTTATACTGTTTTTCTCAATGACTGGAATAAAGGGATAGCCTGCATCCCAATCAAATATGCACAACGCTAATAGTTACAGAACACACTGGATGAGTGAGGCAGGATTTTTAAAAATCGGCTTCATACTGACAAGGAGGAGGATGGCCTGACAGCAGTTTATCAGTAAGACCTGGAGAATACAAGCTCAATTAGCCAACATCTGTAAAGGGAAGCTTAAAAAGTGCTTCATGCTCTTGCGCTTCATTAAAACAGAAAGTTTTCAGGAGATTATAGACCCATTGAACTATGGTCTTCAGACTCAAAGTGGACATTTGTACTTCCCTGCACAATAGCATCATCATCTGTAAGATCAAGAGACTGGACGGCATGATTGCTAAGGCCACTTCTAACTCTAACTGCTATAATTTTAGTTCTATGGTTTAGAATGGTTCAATATTTACTATGTTCAGTAATTTAGTATTCTCTGAGTGAAAAAAAATCCTACATTCGTTACCTTGAATGTGTTTCTCTATGTCTTGGTTTGTCCTATGATAAATAAAGGACATCTTGTGGCTGAAGATCTTTCCTATATTTGCCGCATTAAGAGAATTTCTCTCTAGTCCTAATTCTGGCATATACAGAAGTATACCCTCTCTCTCAAAGCTTGCCCTCATTCACACCATTTAAAGGGTTTTCTTGGGTATAAATTTTCTGATGTACACTATAGTGTTCCAGCTGGCTGAAAGTTTTCCCCACTCATTCCACTTACAGAATTTCTCTTCTGAATGAATATTCTGATGTATATTAAGGATTCCCTTCTGGCTGAAGTGTTTCCCACATTCATTAGATTTTTAGGATTTTACTCTAGTATGAATTTTCTGATGCATGTAATGGCTTCCCTTCCAGCTGAACAATTTCCCACATTCACTGTATGTATAGACTTTCTCTCCACAATTTTTCAGATTATATCAAGACTAACCATCTGTATTAACACTGGGGATCATACAAAAAGAGGTAAACACAATCCCTGCACTAGGAGCTTACAATCTAATGAGGGAAACAATATGCAAATAAAAAGCAAGCCATATACAAGGGCAGCTAGATGGCACAGTGCATAAAGGTTGGGTCCGGAGTCTGGAAAACCTGAGTACAAATCCAATCTCAGATACTTACTAGCTGTGTTCTGGGGCAAGTCACTTAACCCATTTGCCTCAAGTTTCCTCATCTGTAAAATGAGCTGGAGAAGGAAATGGTAAAACCACTCCAGCATCTTTGCGAAGAAAACCCCAATTAGGCTCACTAGGAGCTGAACATGACTGAACAATAAGCTATATACAGAATAAATAGGAAAACAATTAACAGAATGAAGGCACTAGAATTAAGATGGGTTGGGAAAGGCTTCCTGTAAAAGACGGGATTTTAGTTGGGTATTAAAGGAAGCCAGAAAAGTCAGTAGGTAGAGCTGCAAAGGGAGAACTTTCCAGGCATGTAGTATACAGCCAGATGTCTTGTTTCTGGAACCTGGAGAAAGAAGAGGCCTGCGTTACTAGATCAAAGAGTACATGGCAGGGAGTAAAGTATAAGAAGACTGGAAAGGCAGGGGGTAGGTCATCAAGGGACAAAGCATCTGATATTTGATCCTGAAGGCAATAGGGAGTCACAGGAGTTTATTGAATAGGGGAATTACATGGTTACACCTGTGCTTTATGAAAATCACTATGGTGGCTAAATGGAGGATGGACTGGAATAGGGAAGAGACTTGAGGTAGGCAGACCTGCTAGCAGCTTATTTACAATAGTCTAGGGCCAGCACTCCAGGTCTTGGAAACATTCATCACCTTTATAGGATTTCCCTCCTTTATGCATTTCCCTATGCATATAATAAGGCGTCCCTTCTGTCTGAAGGCTTCCCCACATTCATTACATTTATAGGCTTTCTCTCCAATATGAAATTTCTGATGTCTAATAAGGCTTCTCCTCTCTCTCTGAAAGCCTTCCATACTCATCACATTTGTAGGATTTCTCTCTATTATGAATTCTTTGATGTACAAGTTGAAGCAAAAGGCTTTTCCATATTCATTACATTTACAGTGTTTTTCTCCTGTATGAATTCTATGAGGATCAGCAAGAGTCCTCCTGGGACTACAGATTTTCCCAACTTTCATGATATCTACAGGGTTTTTCTCCAGTGTGAATTCTCTGGCACATAATAAGACCTGAGTTGCAACTAAAGATTGTTCCACATTTGTTAATATTCAAAGAGTTTTGCTGCAGTATGAATTTTCTGATGCATAATAAGGTGTCCCATCTGACTGGTTCACTAATTAATCTACTTTAAGGCTTTGCTGAATTCATTATTACTCTTCACTGAGTTTTTTTCTTAGGTGACTCTACCATACAATCACCCTGCTTCAGAGCAGAATCCTTGGTTTCCCATATTTCAAACTGGGAGATTACCAGCGTCCTGGAAACTGAATAAAGTCTTATACTCGCCCAGCATCACATTTTTTGTACAGATTTCTGAGCTGTATCTAGATGAAGTCCACAGTAATATCATCAAAAGGTTAGATTGTTGACCCCTGGCCTGCCCCCTTTGAGGAAACTCCTCAGAGACATCTCCATGTACCATGGGGCCCAGTCCCCCCTCTGCCTAGGGGGTCTTCTGGCACCTCCAGACCTAGGGCCCATGGAGGATGCACAGATCTCCATACACTTAGGACCATAGAAACCCACTTTTTTTTCATCTCTTAGAGGAACCAGGCTGAAAAGTTTGTGTAATTTCCTGAAAAATCTAGTGACTAATAGTCTAGGTATCCCCCAAAATAATACTGTTCATCAGATATTATTTTATCATATGCTCAGTTAAACAAATAATCATGTTTTATAGGAACATACAGTCTAACACTGACCAAAGCAATGCATGTTACCATGTGTGTTTATGGCTTAAGTGCTAAGAATAATTCACAAACCAGGTTTCTGCTTAAATTTAAGATTATAATTTAGGGGGGATACATATATTTATCCAAAAGGGCACCTGAGAGGTACTCTTTATGGTCTGTATCACACACCCCTTCCCCCAAACAGGTCTTCTACACGTGGTGGTCTCCACAGGACATTTTGTGTTATTTTCGTTGTTCAATTGTTTCAGTAGCATCTGACTCTTCATGATCCCATTTGGGGTTTTCTTCACAGGGTTACTGGAGTGATTTGCCATTTCCTTCTCCAGCTCGTTTCATAGATGAGAAAACTGAGGCAAACAAGGTTAAGTGACTTGCCCAGGGTCACTTATACAGACAATAAATCTGAGGTCAGATTTGAATTTAGGAAGGAGAGTCTTCCTTACTCCAGGCACAGTACTCTATTCACTGTACCACCTATGTATCTGTGACTCAAAGTGTTAATAAAGTTTCTGTCCTGTTATTTGACAGACCTTCAATGGACTTATCAGAAATTCAGAAGCATCCTCATTATGCCTTTGAGTAAGGTATTTAAATTCTCTGGGCCTCAGTTTCCTTATCTATAAAATGAAGAAAACTCGGTTAGATTACCTCTGAGGTTCTTTCCAGTTTTAAACCTGTGATCCAATAATCATTTAGTTAGGAATTAAATATTTATTTAAGTTTTGAGTTAGTATAGCCTCTAAAAGCATTGTTTCTGGAGTCACAGAATTTGTGTTCGAATTCCAGCTCAACAATTATTTGTGTGACATGGAATGAATAATAATCTCCCTGGATTTTACTATCTTCATGTGCAAAGTAGGAGGTCATACTAAATGTTCTCTTAAGTTTCTTCCTGTTCTAAGTTGTTACTTCTACATACGCCACCATAAATACCAAGGCATTACGACACAGAAGATTTTTAATGCCATAAAAGGCAAAATGATACATGGGCTACTACATCATGACAAGTACAAAGCACCTCCAATCACATATGTGCAACAAACTAGGTATTTTGCAGGATGTGATTTATATAAGACAGGTGACCCAATTCTATCCTCCAATTTACCTGGGCCAATATGGTGTATATATCAGACATTTAAACACCACACAAATATTAAGATAACGGTTTATGATGTACAATTTTTTATTATTTGATAGATTTCATGTTTATAGGTGGGGGAAAAAAACCAGATACTCAATAAAGGTACAAATTCTTACCCAAACTAAGTGTGGTATTTTAGGAGACCATGACAAAATATAGTTCCTCAAAGAAAACAAATAGCTACCATGCCAAGAATAATACTGTCTGACACCATAAGTGTGAGAGAAATTTAGAAATTTTAGCAATGTTCAACACACACACGTGCATTTATATTTACACACACATATACACACGTAGGCGTGTTATATCCTTCTGGGGGGAAATGAACTCCTGGAAGGTAGACTATTCCAATTTTGTCTTTTCTGTGCTGGCATTGTATTTGGCACATAGTAGGTGATTAACAAAAGCTTGCTGACTGATTTGTATGTTCCTCATCTACCAGTGCCAACACATGATAGGCATTTAAATGTATGTTGAATTTAGCTTAAATATAAGGCTTCTGTTTTCAAGTTTGAATAGAAAGTCATATTTTCTGTCAGCAGCTAGTAAGCTCAGGTGATGAGAACAAAATGCCAATAAAATCAAGATGTCAGATTCAATCCCTTTATAAGCCAGCTACTTCACAGAAAACCCAAGGCCCCTAAACCTAATTAACTGTCCCAGCAACTAGTCATAAGAGGAATTTGCCAAGAGCCAGTGGATAAGACAGTACAAATCCAATATCATCATCTCCTGACAAGAGAACAATAGAATTATATCTGCTGAAGAAGGAAGACAACACTGAAATCTGAAGATGCAAAAAAGAATAAGGAAAATGAATAAAACAGAACTAACACAGCATCATAAAAAGAAATGAAGGATTCCATTACTCCTTATTCTAACAGTTTCTTTACAGAACCCATATATAATAAAGTTAATGAACTGAAAAGTTAATCTCACCTCTTGTCCAGATTATGTCATGCAATTTGCCGGACAGCCAACAGAGCAAGTCTGCCAGTACAAATATCTTACTCAGATTCTGCAGCTGAAACTAGAATTGCCTAAGAGATCAGGTTGGTAATTGGGTAATTCAGATAATTTCACAGCATTTCAATGATCTCAAACTTCTCCCTAAAACAACTTTGGGATATAGGCTGAAACTATATAAACAAGATCACTAGAAAAATCTCTCTTTCTTACATTGACCTGGAATAAGTCACATGGACTGTTCAGACTTTGTTTTCCTTATCTATAAAATGAGGGGGTGAATCTAATTAATTTCTAGTACCCTCTCCTAGCTTTATGATCTAAGTTTTGCCAAGGTAGCTTTTAAAAAATAAAGGAAGACTCCAGTTTGCTTTTTCTACCTATTTCTTCTGAATCTTCAGAAGTAGCTATGACTATTTATTTCATTGAGAAATATTTAATAAGGTTTGGCATAGTGCCACATATTGGGAGCTGCATAAGAAGCTACTTAAATTTTTCTCTTCACTACAGTAGTGTCTAGGTCTTACATAATGAAGGCAGTGGGCCTTGGGCTCTTGGAGGCTTGGGCTGTAGTCCTGACTGGGTTAACTACCTGCGTGACCTTGAGCGCATCTCTTCATTTCTTTAATCTTGTACTACAGTAGTTATGTCCAGCTCAAAGCAAAACACATCTGGGCAAATACCCAAGAGTAGATAGAGTCATATCCCAGAGCTTCCTCTCTTTCCGAACTAAGCTGTTCATTTGAACGTTCTCATTTAAAAAGCAAACATTTATCGAATATATAATTGTCTGAAACACTGTGCTAAGGAACTACACAGTCATTGCCCATTAGAAGTTAACAGTCTGTATAATTTGGAAACTAGCAATGAAGCCTCTCAAAATACCTACATCACAATTCCACTATTAACAAAGTGGTATGTTTCAAAAGACAACACTGTCAAAAACTCCATTAATAGGGAGAGCTGAAATCCTACCTGTCCTTCAAGGCCCAGTTCAAATACCAACTCTCCCCAGGAAGTTTTCCCTGATATCCCTAGACAAAATTGAGGACTTTATCCTCTGACTTCCAAAGGCATTTTAATATAACTCTCTCCTTTACACTTACTACATTCTACATCATATGCTATAGTTATCTCTGTGCATACCTAAATTGCCCTAAATTCCTTGAGGGAGGGCACAATAACTTCCATTTATTTTAAGATTTAAAGTTCTAAAAAAAAAATCTCACAACAATCCTGAGGTAAGTAGTACAAGCATTATCATTCTCATTTTACCAATGAAAAAACTCTGGCTCAGAAAATGATTTATCCACAGTGAGGCAATAAACAAAAGTCCGAGATGGAATTCAGTAACAGAATTTCACCCTGGGATCCCTGACTCCCAGTCTGGTATCCTTTCTACTCCACCAAGCTAATTCTTAATATTACAGTTATTTGAACAACAATTTGCTTCAATACTTTAAAAAAGTTTAAGTGAATTTTTTCTGTTGTTTTCTTAAGAGTGTTTCCCCTCCCTCCCCCCAATTACCTTTAACTTACACCTCAGAGGTAATTTTAAGGTAGGGGGAGAGGGGAAAGAAGAAAAGTTCAAGAGATGCTGGTTTTGTCAGCTGCTTGTAAAAAGGTTCACAATCAACACATAATGGCAGCATGACCCATAATGCAACCCCCTCTAATCTCTTGGTTCCACTTTCTGAACTAAGCTTGCAAGAGAAGCCTTTCAAAAAGACAAAACTGGACTAAAGAGAGAGAGAAGAGAAGTCTCTAACTTCTCCTTTGCTCTGAAAGGCTGCCCCTGTTTCAAGCATAGCTAGCTGAAGAATTATTTAGATAGTGTTACTTTAGGTGTGTCCCAATTCTGATAATAATTGTGCACTCTAGAAGTGGCATAAATGGAATGTTTTAAAATAAAATATTTTTAAATGCACTAGAGGAGCTGGTTACTTTGAGAAACCTCTTATAAAGCAAATAGTGATTAAATTATTCAGTTTCAAGTTTAGATGTTATGTCATCATTTTAAAGGAGAAATGCCATTTTTTGTTTTTAAGTACTCCTTTTTCCCTTAAATTGACTAATTCTCTGAAAAGATGACATAAAATGAAATATTCTAATCACATGACTGAAGATTTTTACTTTAATGATAGGGGAGAATCATAACTGCACTGAATATTTTATAGAACTGTGGCCTTGGTAACACAGACCAAACTATAGACTCTTTCAAATGATTTCCCACAACTGACATCCTTATGAAAAATAGGTGAGGCATAAAAAAATATCCAAAGAAGAAAATGATTCTCACCTTTGAAGCCCTGGGGACATTCACAATAAAGCTCACAAAAAGAAAACTTGCTCCATCCTGTTTACTTTCTGTGTAAAAGATTTCTCTTGACCTCCAAGGGGGTCCACTGACTTTACCCAAGTCTTCTTCAAGCATTTTTGGACACACCAGCCGGATCTGACTCCATTTCCTTCTCCAGTTCATTTTACAGATAAAGAAACTGAGGCAAACATGGTTAAGTGACTTGCTCAAGTTCACACTGCTTGTAACTCCAGGCCCAGCACTCTACCCACCAACCTCGTTGCCCTTACTCCCTCCTGGCAATTCCCACAGCTTACAGGAAGAACTTCTTCCAAAGGAGGCAGCTGAGGAGCCCAAAAGTTCACTAAAACTTTTCCCAGGGTCACACACAGTCAGCATGGACCAAAGGCAAGACTTGAACCATGTCTTTTGGGTTAGCAACTGATGAAATAGGGTAGTGTTTCCACTTGAGATTTAAGTTTCAACTTTAGGGCAAAAGTAACTTTTAAGTCTAGAGAAGGACCAGAGCCTTCTACAATCCCAGTTGACTATTTTTTTCCCCTGGAGTCAGAAAAACCCCTCATTGCTGAGTTCAAATCTAGCCCCAGGCACTTATTAGCTGTGTGACCCTGGGCAAGTCACTTAACACTGTTTGCCTCAGTTTCTTCATCTGTAAAAGGAAATGGCAATCCATCCCAGTATCTGTCAAGAAAACCCCAAATGGAGTCACAAAGAGGCAGATATGACTTAACAACAATAGAGCTAGATGTACGTGTAATTAGGGGAGGTTAAAAAAAAGGACAGAGATAAGGATAGCAACTGGACCTGAACTTTCACTCATATAAGGAACTCCCAGATGAGGAAATTCTCTCTACCAATGCAACTTCTCTACAACTCACAATCCTAGAAAGCTGCCTGGATTACTAAGAGGTTAAGTGACTTACCCAGGGTTCCACAACCAGTAGTGTCAGAGGTGAAATTTGAACCCAGATCTCCCTGGCCAACTCTCTATTTATTACCTCATAGACTCCTCTCTAAGGAGAGAATGAGAGAAAGGGGGAACAGAATAAAAGACAACTTGGCTGGAGTGAATTTGAATACTAGCTCTTCCTCCCCTCCAGCCCAGTTAGTGACAAGGGTCAGGTGCTCTTTTAATTTAATCCATTGTCTGTGGAAGGAAGAAAGAGAGAAGAAGGAAAGGAAAGGAAGAGAGGAAAGAAGGTAGAGAAAAAAGAGATAGAGAGGGAAGGAAGATGGATTTATTAAGTATCTACTATATGCCAGGCACTCTGCTAAGCACTTTACAAACATTCTCTCATTTTATCTTCACAACTCAGGGTAGGAGCTACTATTATCCCTATTTTACAAATAAAGAAACTGAGGCAAACAGGGGTTAAGTGACTTGCCTAGAGTCACACAGTCAAAAAGCATCTAAGAACAGATTTGAACTCCTGTTCCTGACCCCCAGGCTCAGCATGTTACCAGTACCCCACTGAACCATCTATTTCGCTCCAAGTATCAGGTACAAACAGATTCTTCAGTTTTCTTCAGAGCGTCATCAAAGAATTTAAAGAGACATCTAACGATTTTTGCTTATGCACACAAATACTGGAGCCATTAAAATTTTTTTAATTGGAGGTTTGGTAGGAGAAGCTCTGACAAGTCGCTACCTACATAAAGGGGAAAAAAATACATTCTCTTTATAGGAATAATGGACTGTTTTTCAAAGGGGGAGGGGAAACATCCAGGGAAAACATGGGTTTTGTTTTACTTCTAATGCATGTGGTTTTAGGAAACTATGTAAATAAATCTAGTATTTCATTTTTACCTACTTAAACAGCTATCATAATCTTCCAGTGGATAGTCTAAAACCTTTCAGGTAACTTAATCAGAATTCTTTCTCCTAACACCCATTTGAAAGAGGGTGTCAAGTAATTTGGAGACACAGGACCAGTTCACCACATATGGAGGACTGCCCTAGGTGTCTGTCTTGTCAGAACCAAGAGACTCTATGACAAAGGAGGATGGGAATGTGTCAGAAATAAACATGATTTAATTAAGAATGCTTGCCTTGGCCAGTCTTGCTAGGATCCTAATCACATAAATTTGTCCTCATAATCATAGACACATCACTAGCTGATGATCTTTGTACCAGATAACTTTATTTAGCAAATACATAACACTCATCATTACCATGTCAGAGCACTGTTTTCCCAGAGAGTCTAAGAGTGACAGAGCTCTCTCTCTCACTTACTAGCTCTGTGAACTTGGGAAATTCACTCAATCTCTGTGGGCTTCATTGTTTTTTTGTCAATTATCCATAAGCAACAATTCTCCTTGACTGCATATACAGAGAAATTGATTCATAACGGAGGGGGTGAACTGGGAGACCAGGCTAGACCTAGGGTCTCTAGCTGGGCAAATGTTATGTCATGCAGACTCAAATAATGATGATTTGCCTCAAACCCCTGGAATTTTTTTACAACTGTAATATAAACATACAAATGTCAAGAAGCATACACAGCAAGTAGCAAAAGTATCCTGTGTTTATTAGAGAAACCAAGGGTCTCAAGAATAGAACCAAATGGCCCCCAAATGGAACAGAACCAGGATCTAAAATTCAAGTTGACTGTTAAAATAAGTAACATTCAAACTGCAATCACAATCAAAGTTTGGAAATCTAAAACCTAATGATATCATTTCAATATTTAAAGGATAATGGATTTCCATTAAACAGAGACTTTTCTGATTTAAGCTTGCAGTATACTGAGAAATATACACTTAAATATGTAGACAATCATTTGCCAGAGCATCTCCCATTCACTCAATTTTTAAAAACTATTTTGATGGTTCCAAAATGTATGTGAATAGCATTCTGCTTATAAAATAAGCATTAGACATCTCCTTGGTTTCTCTGCTGGAATACTGAAGGGCACTGAAGGAAATATAGTATCTGATACTTAAAAACTGACTGCATTAATTTTTATTGTATCATAAAACAGAATATAACCCAAATAATGAACATTGACAAAACTGGGGAGGTTAAATTCTTATCTCAAAGCTAGACATGCTAAAGAGTCTCTCATTTTATTTTGTAATATTGTTATTATATATGATATATGTGTATAATATCATCTTTTAAACTTCTAGAATGATCTTTTAGGTTTCTTTTAGTTTGTTTCTATATTCAAAATGAACTTTTATGCAATGGGAAATTTCTAAATTCTCCTTTTGCCACTTATGCAGGAACTACATTTTCAAAATTAAGACTTTTGCTTTAAAATTTGCATTTATATACATGTCCATCCTCAATTAAAAAGAAGCGTAAATTTTCAGAAACAAAATTTACTTTAGTCATAATAGTGAAATGTTAGTTCAGGGAGGTAGAAAGCAAAGTACAAATCAGGACTTGGCAAAAATGAGAATTTGTATAGTTGATAGCTAGCTGAACAAAGAGTTGAAATGAATCAGCTTCTAGTATGTGGACAATTTAGATACTCTGATGGCAGTAAAACAATAAAACTGGGGGTGATAGCCTTTCTTTTCTGGGGTTCAACCCACAGTAGATGAAACGAACCAGTTTCTAATAGAGCGACTTGGATACCTTGAGGGCAATAAAACAATAAAACTGAGAATAACACCTTTTCCTTTCTGAGGCTCAACCCACAGTAGGCTGGTTGCAAAAATTAAAATTCTCAAGTCCCTAACTTCTTCCTGAAACAAAGGTCCATCTTCTTAAAATAATAATACTCTCCAGTGTTGTTGTATGGCAACAAAATATAGGATACTACAGTGACCAAAACACAAACAAAAACGCTGAAAGTGGGTATTAACCAGAGAAAATGCACAATGTAAAGATGCATGGTGGGCATGATTAGGCTGTGATACATTACACACAATGGAGACTAAAGGATGTCAAAGAAACACACCTGTGAAAATAATGGGCTAGTCACACAGCCAAACAGCCAACCCATAGGCTCTACTGGTATAACCATATATTAAAAAAAAGTATGGAAGGCCTATATAGCAAACTGGATGGAATCTTTGTGGCAAACTTTTATGAGAAGACATATATATATATGAGCTGCACAGAATAAGCAGGTGCAAAAAATCAGCAAAGGAAGGAATATCCATATCTATACAAACAAAAAGTAATTTGAGTATTTTCAAGCCAAATGAAATATTTTCCATTTATAGTTCATATCCTTGAACTAATAAACCTCTGCTCTTATTGTAGAATCTTTGTTAACAACTGAAAAATGTCAAGGAAAAGATATCAAAATAATCTACTGTGTTTAAGAAGATTCATAAGTATAGGGATAGGGACTGGGACTATGACTGCATTGGTATAGGGAACTCCCAAAGAAGGAAACTATCTACCAATAAGATCTGTACCTTCTTTGCGAAAGATCTGTCGAGAGCACTGAAAAGTTAAGTGACTTGCCCATAAGTATCCATGATCCCAAAGCCATCTCTATTATTAAGAATTTTAAAAATTTATTATTATTTAATAATTTTTAAATTTTTATTATTTCTCCAATCTCTCTAAAGTCCTTTCCAGACTTTTCCCTGATTAGCCAAGCTAAATCTCTTTTAGGCAAACAGATTAAAAGTGGTTAATTCTTGTCTAGTTAAGACCACTGCTTCCTCTACTCCTAAAAGGATTGGGCCCTAGAATCCATCTGAGGGAAATGCTATTTCCAAAGAAAAGAAGGCACACTCTTCAACTTCTATTCAGTTGGATTCTCCTCCTTGGGAGGAACCCCAATGTTACCCGAAATCTTCTTGGTGCAGAGAGTCATGCTGGAGGGCATGGAAGTCTCTGCCAGTTTGGATATCATTCTAAGTTAGAAATAGCTTGAAAAAAGAATAAAATGAATTAAATAAAAATTATTCCTGACAGATCTGAGTCTAAAAATGCAGAGTATAATATTAGTATTACTATTTCTTTTTTGACACTATCCACTACACCATGATATTTCTTCTTCTTCTTCTTTTTTTTTTTTTTTTGCTTTCTATTTTGGAGGGAGGAGGGCAGGGCAATTGGGGTTAAGTGATTTGCCCAAGGTCACACAGCTAGTAAGTATTAAGTGTCTGAGGCTGAATTTGAATTCAGGGCCTCCTGACTCCAGGGCCAGTGCTCTATTCACTGTGCCACCTAGCCACCCCAACGATATTTCTTCTACACATACTAGGTGGAATAATAAAATTTTGTGTAGGTGAATTGGAATCACACCTTCCTTCAGAATATTATATAGGTAAAATGCTGATAAACAGACTACTCGAATCACAATACTTAATAAAAATAGTTAACATTTAAATAGAATTCTATGGACCGCAAAGCCCTCATAACCTCGTAGGGTACAGGGTTACGTAGTTTAAGTATTATTATCTCCACTTTACAAATAAAAAAAAATAGAGCTCAGAGGCTAGGTGACTTATCCACAGTGACAGGCTACTGGCAGGGCCAGGACACCAACCTATGTCTTCAAAAGTTCACTATTTACTACCCATATAGGATCTTTGGCAAGTTAATTCCTATATGCATCAGTTTTTCATCTGTAAAAGTAGACTACTTTTGTATCACTATCTCACAGCAAACTATTGAGCTTACACCACATACAAGTACTTTCTAAATTGTGAAACACTAATCAAATATAAGTTACAATGTCACTGCTACCACCACCAGCATCATCTTGTCCTTGGGAGGTGGCATAATATAATGGAAAAAGGACAGGGTTCAGACTCAGATCTGGGTTCAAAGGCCTGGCTCTGGTACTTCCTAATTGTTCAACTACTATCAGTCACTTAGCCTATTAGCGGCACTTATAAAATGGAGAATAGGGGTGACTAGGTGGCACAGTGAATAGAGCACCGGCCCTGGAATCAGGAGGACCTGAGTACAAATTCAGCCTCAGACACTTAACGCTTACTAGCTGTGTGATCTTGGGCAAGTCACTTAACCCCAATTGTCCTGCCCTCCCCCCTCAAAAAAAAAATAAAATAAAATGGAGAATAATAATACTTGCACTATATACCTCACAGGATAAGAGACAAAGTGCTTTGTAAATAATAAAACATTACTACTGATTAGTTCCTCAACCTACTCATTTCCCATGAGCTACTCTTCCACCCCACAATAGCCATACACAAAGATGGCTATCTTGCCATCACCCACACACATACCACCTCCATGTTCACGAATTCCAAAAGCCCAATTGGATCTTAATCTATTGGCTTTTCACCTCTCTGCATACACACCGTGACCTCCAATTCCTTGACCCCTCAATTCTCTCCCAGCTCATCTACCCTGAACTAGCCACTCTCTCCTTTTCTCGCCATCCTGACCCACTGGTGAATCTATTCAACTTTACGCTGTCATCTTCTCCTGAATCCCAGTCCCCTCATCAAATCACTGATTATGCCCAAGTCTCACCCTTGGATCATTCCTATCATTCCCCACCTTCACTCATAAACACATGTTGCTGAATGAAAATGGAGAAAAGTCACTCAAATGTCCTGAATGGTTCAACTATGAATTTATGTTACACAATTTCAAATGGGCCCTCATTGTTGCTAGGAAATCGTACTATGCCTCCCTTATCAACTCGCTATCCTACTCTCCACAGCAGCTCTTCCAGACCTTTTCATTCCTCCTCAAACCTCCCATGGCTCCCCTGACCCTAACCGCTCTCAGCTGAGATCTTGTCTCTTCCATTCTTCATCTGCTCCCTCTTCTCCCCATTCCTCATCACCCATCACTCATATGCCTTCTTTCACTCTCCCCTCCTTTACCTTTGTCTCACATAATGAAGAGGCCTTACTCCTTACCAAGGCCTAACCCTCTACTTGTTCCATCCTGTCTCCTCTAGCAGAATGCCTTCTCTGTCATACCCACTCGTTCACTGACTTTCAATTTTTCCCTATTACGCTATTTTTTTTGCCTTTTATAATTAAACTCCTCAAAAAGGCCATTTCCAACAGACCCCTCCACTTTCTCTCCTCTCCTTCTCTACTTAACCCTTCAAATTCAGCTTCTGACCTTATCATTCCACCTGAAACTGCTCTTTCTGAAGTTACTAATGATCTCTCCCAATTGCCAAATCCAGCAGCCTTTTCTCCATCCTCATTTTCCTCGACCTCTCTCTGCAGCCTTCCACACTGTTGATCACTCTCTCTTCCCTCATACTCTCCTCTCTCTAGCTTCTAAGGACACCACACTGTCCTGGTTCTCCCACCTGTCTAGCCACTCCTCTGGCTCCTTTGCTGGATCCTCATCAAGATCACACCCTCTAACTGTAGGTGTCTCTCAGGGTTCTGTCCTGGCCCCTCTCTTCTTCTCCCTCTATTATTTTTCACTTGGTGATCTCATGGGGTCCCATGGACTTAATTACTATCTATGCTAATGATTCTTAAATCTACCTTTCCTACCCCAAACTCTGCTAACCTTCATTCTCACATCTCCAACTGCCTTTCAAACATTGTGAAATGGAAGTCCAGCTTCCTACTGCCTCCAGAATCAAATACAAAATGTTAGATTTAGCATTCAAAGCTCTTCCTAACTCTGTCTCCTCCTACATTTCCAGTCATCTTATACCATACTCCCTGACCTCTTCAATGACACTGGCTTCCTGGATGTTTCAGGAACAAATATTCTATTTCTCGGGTCCAGGCAATCTCTCTGGCTGTCCCCTTTGAACAATCTCTCTCCACTCTGTCTCCCTGGCTTCCTCTAAATCCCAACTAAAATCTCATCTTCTATATGAAGCCTTCCCCAGCCCCTCTTAATTATAGTGGCTTTATTATTATTCCCTAATACAGTATGCTTTGTTTATATGTGCTTGTGTATTATCTTTCCACCAGATTAGAAACTCCTTAAGGGCAGGAGCTATCTTCTGCCTCTTTTTTTCTATCTCCAGTGCTTAGCGTAGCACCTGGCACCATAACAGGTGCTTAATAAACGATCTATTTATTGATCTATTATTTGTTTTCTCTCCCACACACTTGGGAGTCTGGGTCTCAGATTTACACATGTATGTGTGTGTGTGTAACCTGCTCAAAATAACATGCCACTAATGAGTTACTTTGAATCAAGAGCCCTAGCATTTCCTTTTTAAAAATAACAGTCTTATTTCAAAGTGTCATTTTCTCCACTCACACCACCAGTATGTCACAAGATGACACTTAGTGTCTTACAATATATGTCGGGCAGAACTAACAAAATGGAAAGTAATTTGAGACTTTGTTCCATCTTCTGCTGTAATGATGCCCAGTGAACATCACTGACAATTATTAGACCATCTGAAATATTTAGGTTAGAGTATACTTGTATATCCCTGAACAATCTGGGAAAAGGGTAATTTTAGATATTAATCTCTAACTGCTTTATGGTGTTTTTGTCTTCCACTACTCTGGCTTTGAAATTTCAGATGTCTATGTCTTATGATATTTTTATCAAATGGCTTAGCTACAAAATAGGTCTGCTGTAACCTTGCCAAATATGTCCCTCAGGCTATAAACACACCTACCAGTCAGGTTCATTTTGCTGTGAGCACAACTGCTTGTTCTAACAATTTTACTCACATGAAAAAAACCTTCAAACAATGGGTGATGGATGACTTCTCCCCCACCACACAAACAATTCTAATTTACACATTATTCTCTTAGTTTTGGGATGAAAATAATATGAAACATAAAGACAATGACTAAATATTTCTGAAATATAAGATATTTAACCAGGGTTACTGCACCTTTTTTCTACCTTTAAGTTCCATATTGTTTTCATTTGCCAAGTCTAATTACAGCTGCCTTTTTTGTGCAGTTTTGAGACTGTATGATAAAAATCTGAGAACCACTTCCTGGATCAATTCTGTTATATAATTCTTCTCAGTTTCTAGTGCCTCAACTCTCCCCAAATTACCACATATAAGTGTAATATCATTACTATTACAATGAGATTACATGTATGCATATATGTATATACACATATTGTTCCCTTCTAGTACTGTGGGAATATGATGGTCAAAAGCCATTAAGAGAACACGGGGGCAGCTAGGAGGTACTGTGGATTCTGGAAAATTAAGTTCAAATCCCACATCAGACACTTGATACTTACTAGCTGTGTCCCTAGGCAAGTCACTTAACACCCACTACCTCCAGGGAATAAAAGGGAACATGCAGGGATTTATGGGTAGCCTAAGATGATGGAGTGTACAGAACACCCTTTTGCTCTTCACATAATCACCAGAACTCAGCTCTTACATACAACTTCTCCTTTTGCCTGAGGATTTCGATACCAAAATCCCAATTTACCATTTAGGTTCAAGGGACTGAAAAAGCCTTAGTTAAAGCTTTCAGTCTGGCCTCCTTGATGTTTGTTCAACAAGAAACTTCATCTCCGAACTCTGCGCATTTTCATTGGTTGTCCTCAATGCCTGGAATGCTTTCCCTCCTCATCTTCTGGCTTCCTTGAGGTCTCAAATAAAATTCCACCCTCTTCAGAAAGGTTTTCCCAATCTCCCCTAATCCTTAACTCCAGGGCCTTCAATCTGTTGATTATTTCAAACATATCCTGTATATAACTTGTTTATACATAGTTGTTTGCATGCTAGGTTTAACTAGCAGTCCTTTCTATAATGTCTATAAACCAGCTGTAAAACTTTGAGATGTTCAAATAATGCAGAAAAAAATCAAATACATCTGGCATGTCCAATGAAAACCTGGTCTAGATCCTAAACTTTACAGCCTATTTTTAAGCCTGGAGATTCTGGAGCTAACCCAAACCCCTAAAGGCAAAAGAATAGGTAATAACTATAAAACACACCTCCAGTCTTACAGTATTTGTTCTGTCTTGGCATAGCACTGTATTTACTTGGGTACTATATTTGTACTTCATGCAAATCCCATTCCCTCTGCTTCCTACAAATTAAAATTTTGCTAAATACTACATAATATCCAAACAACTTTTCACTTTTTATATTAGCATTTTGTAAAATATTACAGATGGAAAGAGAGTTAGAATTCATATGCATTTTGGATGTACCACAAATCTCAATTGAGCCCTCTTTTTTCTATCTTTTTGATGACCTCATCAGCTCTAAATTCCAAAAGATGATTCCCAGATATATTATATATGTATATATAATATATACATACATATATACACACACAAATGTAGATGTTTGTGTGTATTTGCATGTGTATATATGTATGTATGTATGTGTCCCACCCTAGTCTTTATCCTGAGGACTAGTCCCACATCACTAACTGTCTACTGGGCATTTCCAATGTCCCACAGTCATCTAAATATTCAACATATTCAAAATATAACTCATTTTCTTTCTCCCCCAAAATAACCTACCCATCTGCTAAACATCTCTATTTCTGTCCTGACTACCACCATCCTTTCAGTTACCCAAGTTAAAAATCTTGGGGTCATGGTTGACTCTTTCATTCTCACCACACATATCCACTCAGTGGCTGAGAATTACTGATTTTACTTCTACAGCATCCCACATCCATCCCCTTCTCGCTACTCACACCACAATCACCTAAATTCAGGCTCTATTGACTTCTTGCCTTGGAATGGCATTCTAACTGGTCTCCCAGCCTTAAGTCTTTCCCCTCTCCAGAGTATACCTCACACAAATACCAAAGGGAGATATATGCTTCACACACCAGTCTTACCACGCCACTCCCATATGCAAGCAATTCCAGTGGCTTCCTAGTCTCTAGCATCAAATACAAACTCCTTCAATGTTTAAAGCCCTACGTAACCTGGCTCCATTATATATACCTTTCCAGTTTGATTCCAGTTCCTCTTCACTTACTCTTTGGTCCAGCCACACTGGCCTTCTTGGTGTTCTCACACATAGTAGTCTATCTCCCATCTATTTGCCAATGAACTCCCTCCTCGATTCTTCCTCTTGAGACCTCTAGCTTACTCTAAAGCTCAGCTCAAACAACAACTTCTACATAAGGCCTTCCCAGATGCCCACAATTGCTTGTGCCTTCCCTCAAAATCACCTTGTCTGGGTCTTGGAAGGAAGGGGGGTTTCTCTCCAGAAGAAGAGAAATAGATGATTGAGTGTACAAACTATTTGTATATGTACATGCTTTCTCCTATAAAACACAAGCTTCTCGAAGGTGAAGTTAATTTCATTTTTGTTGCTATCCCCTAAGTCCCTGGCAACTAACAGGCTCTTAATAAATACTTGTTGACTAATTGTTCTCCTTCAGTGGTTCCCAACATTTTTAGCATAAGATAATTTATTTTGTTGCTTGAGAAAATAAATAATGGCAATAATTGGTGAACATATGGATTAGCAGATCCCTTACAGTAACTCGGCCCATGGGCTGGATACTATTAATCTTGGACAATTGTAAATGAGGACGTTGTGCCCAGAGGGTCAGGCAACTTGCTTAAAGTCACAGGGACAAGTTACTGGCAGAGCTAAGACTAAAACTCAGGCATTTTCACTCTGATTTATGTTCCAAACACTAAGTTTGGAAGCAAAAATGGTATTGACCCCCATCCTTCACACCAAAAAAAGCCAAGCTAAAAATTCAGTACTTCTAGCCAAACTCTACTGGTTTTTCTGTAAAGAAACAAATAAAAAATATTTTCCCCAGATTGACAGGAATTAGGTTAAGCAACCTTATATGTGTCAAAAGTCTTTTAATGTGCATGTAGGGCCCCCCAGCCCCTCTAAAAAAAGAAACCACCAGATTTGTGAAGACTTCTCTGGAAAATGAGAGTAAGTCCTTAACACTATACTACATATCACTCAATCAAAATAGCAATCTTTACTAAACACTTTGGTATGCCACAATTTATTATGCTACATACCCCATTCTGTTGTTTTATATATACAATTTGACACCCTCCTAGGAGAAAGCAAACAGAATGAATGTAATCATGGAGAGCTGATCATGCCACACACACAAAAAAAGAATTGTGAAATTTTAGTTAACCCCCCCAAAGAAAGCCTATCTCCTGATTTTTTAGGATAAAGTTATTTCTTTAATTGGAAATAAAAAACACTGAAATGGCCAAGATAATCTAGCTTCATACAATTAGACAACAAAGCCTAATTTTTATGAGAATTCACTGTTTCAAAATAAGGAACAAACATGCCCGCCGTACAAAGAATAATAATTCCTGAACAGAATTTTCTTTAAAGAAAAAAAAAGTACTTCCAGTAGAATAAAATTAATCTGTTATCTTAAATCACTGAGGAATGGACTACTTTGGAAATGACATCTGACTGGCTGAAGGTTGAACCACTTTAAAAAAATTTTTTTTATGAAAACCTTCCTAAAGCTAAAAAAATGCTCTAAGTCATTAATAAGAGAATAAAAATTAAAATAACTCTGAGGCTCCACCTCCTGACAATCAGATTGGTAAAGATGACAAAGAAGAAAAATGGCAATAATGGAGGAGGGGCTTTGGGAAGTTAAGCACACTAATGAATTCTTAGTGAAGCTGGGCCAAGCAATTTAAATTTATATCCAAAAAGTCACTAAATCACACAGATTCCGACCCAGTGAGTTCATCAGACACAAAGCCCAAGAGTTCTTGTAAAAAATAGAGGTGAAGGATTCATATGTACAAAAATAATTATAGAACAACTTTTTATCATAGAAGAGAAAAAAAGTAGGTGCCCATGGGCTGAGAAATGGCTGAATAAACTGTGATATATGAAAGTAACAAAATATTCCTGCTCCCTAAGAAATGACGACTATAAGATTTTTAAAAACTAAGAACATAGGAACTGATACAGGGAAATAAGCACAATTTACACAGTTACCACAATGCTGAAATAATTCAGACTCTAATCAAAGCAATAACCAAACATGACTTTAAAAGACTGATGATAAAGTACACTCCCAGCTGTTGGCAGAGGGGTAATAAATGCATCAGAGACGCATTTTAGGAAGTATACATTTTCAGATATAGACAATACACTATTTTGTTTTTCCAAGCTATATTTATTTATTACCACAGAGGGCAGATTTGTTTGTAGGCAGTGATAGATGCGAAAAAAGAAATATCAGAGTATCAACATTTTTTAACAAAAAAGAAACTGAGATGGGTCAGTACTTTTTCTTATTATCTTGTTAAATTTAACATAGGCTTTAAAACAGCAAACTAATAAAAGTTCAAAATTTAACATAGTATCCTTTTATTTCTTTTCACATTGAAATATTTGTGGCTGTTGATCATTAAGTTCATTAATAAAGAAAAAAAATTAAAACTATAATAACAGCTCACAAAATAAAAATTAAAAAAAGTCATCTCAGATCCTTATACATAAAAGGAGGTTAATAATACTCGTATCACTTACTTCATAGATTGTTGTGAGGTTCAAATGAGATAATGTATATAAAGTGCTTTGTCAGCTTTAAAAAAAAACAGCTCACATTTATGTGGCACTTCAGTTTACAAAGTACTCTACATATATTATTATCTCAAAGAATTGAAATTTGGGGAACTTATAATGCTCAGAAGCAAAGCAAATGCTTTCTAAGAGTGAGCTCTGTGGCACATCAGCAGCCACACCAGTGAAAGGCAGAAGCATGAAGCCAAATTACTGGGATGAAATCTGAGTGTCATGAAAGCATATGGGAAGTCAAGATGGTGACTCATAGATGGGACTGCAAGAATAAGGAGTAATTTCATGTTACTTAATCTGTTTAAGAAGCTCCAATGGCAACCTCTTGCTTCTTGGATGGAGCCTATTTGGCACTTGAAGCCCTCCACAATGAAGTTCTTAAATTTATCTCACAGGATTGTATCATATTATATGGTTATGTCATAGGATTATAGCACTAGAAATTAAAGGGACCTCAGAGGCCATGGAGACCAGACTTCTCCTTTTGCAGATGGAGGACAATGGGAGCCAAAGAGTTTTAAGTTACTTGCCCACGGTTACCCTGGTGGTAAGCACAAGAGATAGCCAGAGCTAGGACTTTTCCCACTGTTCTACACTTCGTCTTGAGGGCCTGTGATCCCAGTCCCATCTGCAAAGGCAATGATCAGTGGTCTTTTCTTGTTAGTGTCTCCCCCTCCCCACACACACACCCCTAAATTACTTTGTCCATAGCTACATGTGTACATATTGTCTCTCTGGTCTATTATAAATTCCCTAAGGACCAGGACCGGTTCATTTTTGTCTTTTCATGGCCAGCATTTGTTTTATAGTACCTGGAGCATTGTTTAGTCATTTTTAGTTGTGTTCAACTCTTTGTGACTCCTTCTGGAGTTTTCTGGGCAAAGGTACTGGAGTGGTTTGACATTTCCTACTCCAGTTCATTTTTTAGATGAGGAAATGGAGGCAAAGGTTAAGTGACTTGCTCAGGGTCACACAGCTAGTAAGTATGTGACCTTACTTAAGTCACCTGGAGTACATGCTCAATGAATGCTTGCTGATTGACTGGTATGTGGGAATTGGAGCAGGGATCTAGTGCTAAGTGAACAGCTGACTTCTGACACAAAATTCATTACAAATTAGGATTGAAGATTTAGAACATTTTATAGAAGGAGAAACTGAGACCCAAAAGGTTCAGAAACCTTCCCAAAGCCATACTGGGTATGGCTTAATCTCACTTAAATACAATTCACTTGCATGTCAAAGCATCCCCTCCTTGATGGAGCTCTTTGAGAACAAGACACAAACAACAACAGAGGTTAGAATTCAAGACCTTTGGCTTTACTGGACTACCCCATCTCTACTGGTTACTAGCAGAGCCAAAGATAAAGTTTTACATAGAATATTTTTTTTCCATTGCCAAAGGCTACCTGCTGTTTTAAAGCTTATGTTAAATTTAACAAGATAATAAGAACCGTCTCTTTCTTTTTTGTTAAAAAATGTTGATACTCTAATAATTTCTTTTTTTGCATCTGTCACTGCCTACAAATTCCGGTTCATAACTCTTCTATGCTTTTCCCCAGCCAATTCCCTGCCCAACTGGCATTCTCTCCAAATCTGAGTTAATATTTTTGACTTTTCTAGTTTGGAAAAGTTAATTAACTACTCTCAAATCTTGTCCTTTTTGGATAACCAATGATTCTTTTAAGAGTGAGATGAGTATGGAGACTAATGACATTTAATTACTTCTTCAGGAAATAAGTCTAATCAACTATTATTACCCAAACCTATACACAGTAATTTTTACATGTCCCTTTCTCTCCTATGCATTAGTGTCTAAGGAAGAGGTGAGCCATTTCCTCCCCAAGGTTAAGCCCTTTACTTGTCTTGATTCAGGCCCTTGGCCCTGTGACCACTTCCATGGCTCCTTTGTTGACATCTCCAAGTATGTCCGGGTCTCCCTATCCAAAAAAATTTCATTTGATCCTGCCGTTCCCACAAGTTATTGCTTTCTAACTGTAATAAGAATGTAAATTTTAAAGATCTTCCCTGCCCCTACGCTAATGTGCACCTGAAGCCTGGGGTGGGGGAGGCTTGTTTTTCAGTAGATACTTCTTGATTGGCCAGTGAGTCAATAAGGTTGTTACATTCTCTGAGCCAGGAGAAGGCTATATAAGCCCTGATGTGTAGCTTTGTTTTTGGGACTCACTTTGAGAAGTGTTCTGTGATTTGATCTGAATTCTGGGAAGCCGTTGTTGAGAGTCCCCTGGCTTTGAAAAACCCAGAATGTGGAAACCCAGATGTTGACTGGGTATGGATGTAATGGTTGGACAGTTTGGAAATCTGTCTACTTGATGTTTCTGTCTTGATAATTATGCCTGTATATTTTGAAGTTTGGGGTTCTGACCTTTTTCCCCTGAACAAGGTAAATGATATATGTCTGACTGATTAAAGTAAGCTTGTTAACCCATTTTGAGTTGCTTTCCTTTAACAAAGCAGATCCAAGAACCTGTGGTAGCTGCAAACCCTGAGGACACTTGGGGTGCTTGCCGCTACACTAACTCATGAAATTTAAAGAACATTGAAGGTAAAAACGATCTTGGAGGCCTTATCTGAACACACATCTCCTCTCATATCCAGCCTCCAGTGAAGGAAAACACACTACCTTCTGAGGCATACCTTTTCTGAAGAGCTCTAATTGTGAAAGGTGGGGAGGGAAGGGGTGAAAGACTATAGTTGGCACTCTCTACCATCTAATCTGTCCTCTCCTTCTGGAGAGGAAACTCTTCCTTACAAGACCCAGAAAAAGAGGTAGGTCCCAGCTTATGAAGGAAATTCTGGGAAAGGCTTTTTCCTAGTCACATATTTGGATGTGTGAGGCTTCTGCCATGCTAAAGAGGCTGTAAGGGAGAAAGTCTGCAGCAGTAAAACACATTTGTCCTCCTGTGGGAAGGGCTATCTCCTCCACTGAGGACCCCGCGTAAAGCCAGAAAGCAGCATCTTGGAGAAGCTCTGAAACCATCTATGTTCTCTATTTCTACACACTCTTCCTACAGATGGTATATGATCAAAGAGTGTGCACCAGGTTAGGGGTGTGGGTGTGGGAAAAGAATGGTACTTTTCTAAGGCAACACAGTGCATAGAATAGAACACTGTCTTCATTCAAAGAAACATAAGATCAAGTTCTACATCTGACATTCTGACCATGATCAGGGGCAATTCACTTAACCTTTCAATACTCTGGGCAACTGACCTTTAAGACTGTGTTGCAGAGAAAGTGCTGATGTATGCCAGTAGACACAGTTTCTTCCTCTGGGAGCTCCTTATGCCAATAAGAATATAGATCCATTCCTTGCCCTACCTTTACTATGTTATTTTATTAAATACCTTGTATTTAGAATTACATCCTTTCACTTCCTAGCAAATATAAACACATCAGTGGAGACTCATGGATTAATACTTTTTAATGGACGCAGACCTACAAAGTACCCTGAACCTATGACAACACTGTCTGGGAGAACTATTGTTTGACTTGAAGGATAAACCCAAATGATACATCATATACACCTCATCAAGTGCTATACTTCAGTTTCCCTGCCTTAATCCTTTTTAAGAACAAAGGTTGTGGAAAGACTATTTTATATATGCTATCATAATTACATTATGTGATTTGAAGCCCCTTTGTTAAAAGTTCATGATAATAACCTACTAATTATTCTTATAACTTCCTTCAGGTTCCAACTAAAATCCTACCCTCTACAAGAAACTCTTCCTGGTGCATCACCAATTTATCTATTTATCTTATCTGTACATAGTTATTTGCATGTTGTATAAAGCAGTAGACTGTGAGTTCCATGAAAACAGGAATTAGGATTTTTTTTTTGTATCCTTAGCACTTTAGCACAACACCTGGAACACAGCAGGCACTTAATAAATGCTGACTTGTTGGCTTTCGAATTAAAATATAAGTATAAAGTATAAGTAAAGCTCTTCTGACAACAAATGATCCAGTAGTGCTGGTGAAGGATAAGAAAAAGTGACTCAAGAATACTTACTAGGGACAAATCTCTTTTATCTGAACTGATTCTGAGCAGCTATACTGTACTAGTAGCTTTGAAAAACTGAGGTTGCAGGAAAGAATGAAGGGGAGAGATGTTGGATTAGTCTATACTTTTTAAAATGCCTATCAGTGAGAGACACCATCATTAAACACATATGAAAGCACTGAATACTTCGAGAGAGCTCTAAGATCAGAGGAATGATCTCAAACATCTGGTTCAAGATGATGTATCTATGCACCAACAGACAACTTTAAGACACCTGGGGCACCTAATCATGGCGACTGCCTCCTGAATCTCTCAAATTCAGCACATCCAAAACTGAAGTTATCATAATCTTTCTTTCCCCCAACTCTCCCAAGCTTCCCTGTTGCCTTCCAGGGCTCCACCATTGTTCTCACTCAAGCTCACAATCTAGGAATCATCCTGAACTCTTCACCCTCACTTACCCTTCCTATCCAATGAGCTGTCAAATCTTATAGATTCTACAACATATCTCACACCTTCCTCTTCTCCCAAGTTCAGGTCCTTATCAACATCTCACCTGGAGTATTGTAAAAGTTCCCAATACATCCTCCACATAGTGCCTAATTAATATTCTTAACAGAGAACTGATCACTGGACACATGATGGTCAATCACTGGATCTGGAGTCAAAGGACCTGAAGTTAAATAAACCTAGGCTCTGCTTCTGACCAAGTCAGTGAGCTCTGACAGATTATTTAACCTCTCTAGGTCTCAGCTTCCCTCTAATTGTAAAACAAGAGAGGTGTACTAGATGACCTCTACAAAGTCCCTTCCACGTCCAAGTTCATGTCATTCTCTTGCTCTAATGTTTTTGGTGATTTCCTAATACCCCCCAACATAAAATACTCCTCTCTTTGGCCATTAAAACTATTCACAACCTGGCTGCTGCTCACCTTCTAGGCTGATTACACATTCCCCAATGAACTTGACATTTTAGCCAAATTTTCCACTGGACTTAGCAATAAAGAGATAACAGGTTTTAAAGAGACAGAATAAAACCAAACTGAACATCCCATGTAATTAGCATGACCAAGCATGACTATGGAGAAGAGTTGAGAATGTACTTCCTACCCTTTATTGTTGAGGTGTGTGTATGGTGGGCACTACGCAGCGCAGTGACAGTGCTGGGCCTAGAGTTAGGAAGACTCACCTCAAGTTCAAATCTGGCCTCAGACCCTGTTTGCCTCAGTTTTCTCATCTGTAAAATGGGCTCTAGAGGGAAAAGGCAAACCACTCCAGTATCTTTGCCAAGAAAACCCCAAATGGGGTAAGGAAAAGTAGAACTCAACTGAAAATGACTGAACAACAAAAATGTATGTGTTGGGGGTATGGATGGGGGTGTTGAGTTGGGGGTAAGGAGTTATAAATATGGATTTGTGCATCCTTCATATAATTTCTGAGAATACTGGGGACAGCAGGGATTCTTCCTCTATTTGTTTTTTCTTGTATGGATGGTTAGACCAAATCCTTTGGAGAGATTGTGGACCTTGTTTAGGAATGCAGTGTTTCTGAGGCTTGATGTAATCAGCACAATTTCATCTGCAAATAGTCATCTAAAAGACCTCACTGTCTATACCTCTTCTACTTGGAATCTACAGCAGATATGCTCCAAGACTGTGGCAAACACTTCTGGCAAGCATTTATCACCCTATTTCATGCCTCTTGTGATATTACTAACAAAAGATTCAAAGTTGTCCCTGTGTACCTTTTAAGGAATCTTAGGATTTTGCCATACACAGGCAAGACACCTTGTGAAAAGCCTTTAAAGCTGTAGTCTGTAAAGAAAACAAGGTAGGCATATAAGTCAGTGGTTAGCTTTTTATTTTGGGCAGGGGTGGGGAATAAGATAAATTTTTCCCCCTAAGTTTTGATTTCTCTTCTTTTATATACTTTGAGAATCAACTTCTTCAAAACTGCATTTCTTTCCTCTCTCCTCTGTGCAAATTTGTTCTACTTGAGCTGCCCTTTCCATACAGTACCTGTTTTCCTCAGCATTATCTGCACACTTCTCATACAGCCCACCATAGATAGTGACAAAAAGGGTCCAAATGCAGTGGCTTCACTGTCACTGATGGTGAAGTCTTATAAAAATCTTTACAGTCATCTCCATTTTTTGTCTACTCCTTGCACTTTAGTAAATAATTCATAAATGTCCTCAGGATGATTTTGTTTAATTGGGTTTCTGGCCAAGTTCTCTGTAAACTTGGTTTCCTGTCCATTGCTTCTTAAATCATTTTATGAGGTAATGTTCTTCGGAATCTTTCACTTTTCTTATCCGTTAGATTTTTACAATTGAGTTTACATTCTAAAGCAGTGTTGACAGGAAGATTATGGATTTGCTGGCAAAGGTGGTTTCTAGACTCTTTTAGTTTACTCATTATTATAATTAATTCTTGTTTTAGGAAATAGTGTTTGTTTCAATACATGTCCTTTTATCCATTTCCCATTTATAACTATCAACAGCCTACTTAAATAGATTAAGCTGAAACTGTCTTCATTGCACATCACATCTTCTTCTTGGTTTTACACCCTTCTAGTTTGGTATTAATTTTATTCTTTGCTCTAACAATACCCTAAGCTCTGATTGTACAGAGACAAAGATTTGGGAATGACTCCTACCCACAGTTAACCAATCATTTCCTGCAAAAATAGAACTTAATTTTTGATGATGTTGTTTGCTTGATACTTGCCATATCCAAAATCTCCTATCTTTTCAAAGAAAGTATCCATCACATTTTCCTGTAGGTAGGTTTTAAAGCCCTTCTGACTCTAACCTACGTTTCCAGCCTTATGGTATGTTATTCCTTCTCCAATCATACGACCTTTCGAGTGCTACCTCTATGACCTTCACTGGCTCTACCACATTTCTGGAACATATCCCCTCTATACCACTACCCTTTCTTCCTTTAAAATGCAATTGAAGCACCATATCCTACACAAAGTCTTTTTTGAGCACCCCCAACTGCTGTTTCCCCCTTCCAAATTATCTTGAGTATATGTGCATTATTTATTACCTTTATATTTATGTAATGTCTATGAATGAGAGAAGTGAAAACTTCTCAGAATATACTCTAAAATCCAGTAAGGCTTTTTGTGGGAAACAGGCCCAAGTTCCCCTTCACCTGAAATCACATGATTTACAAGGACTCAGAACTCAGAGGGGTAGGGAGTCACCCCTCTCCTCAGTGACACCTCAGCATAAGATATGCCAAATGAGGACAGAAGTGCTTTCTCAAATGTACATTGGGTTGTCACTGTTTCCTTGTTCTGTACTTGAGGTAGATTGCCACACTTAGATTGTGCACCTGACTTCCAGCCAATGGGGGAAAGGGGGGGGGGGGAGAATTCGCCTTTAGGGCTTTATAACTTAGCCATTTCCTTTTGTAAATTGCTTCTCCTCCCTAATAGTCAGGAGTGGGGGTTGCCCTTTCTTGAGATCATAATAAACCATTCTTTTCTGCTTCCTGCCTTGAGAAGCCTCTGTGTATTATTTGGGTAAGGATCTCTGTTGCCACAGTTTTGGGGTGCACACATCTATTTTAAAATTTGCTTGTCTCTTCCATTAGAATTTAAGTTTCTTAGCAAGTAGGGATCATTTTATTCTTCGTACTTAAATTCTCAGTGTCTGTCATTCAATAAATACTTGTTAGTTCATTAATATATGGATATATGTAAATACACATTTTATCCTCGACCCTGAGAGGTAGATGCTATCATTTTCCCCTATTTATAGGAGAAGAAACTGAGACAAACATTAAATGACTTGCTAAGGATTCACACAGCTAGCTATTAAGTGTCTGAGTGAGATTTGAACTCAGGCCTTTCTGACTCCAGAATGGTCCATCATTCTATATATTTAGCTACCTCACTGCCACAAAAGGTCATCATACTTAGGACTCTCTGGAGGTCTAACATATTTCTTATATGAAAACAGGATCCACTTTCAAAAAAATGGGCACATCCTACATTTAGTTTTAGTCTTTTACTCAGAAAATATATAAAGAATACTGTTCCCTTTTTCTTGGGTTTTTTTTTTTTTTGCTTTTTGGAGGGGGGAAGGCAGGGCAATTGGGGTTAAGTGATTTGCCCAAGGTCGTACAGCCAGTAATTATTAAGTGTCTGAAGTCGGATTTGAACTCAGCTCCTCTTGACCCCAGGGTCAGTGCTCTATTCATTTCGACACCTAGCTGCCCCCACTATTCCCTTTTTCTTCAATCTTCTTTTCCATGTCCTAAAAACCCCACATTTTCTTGTCTGTCAAAAATGACTGTCACGTGGTAACAGTACATGGAAAAACAATTAAAAAGTCTTTTTTTTTTTTACTCAGTAATGTGGCTTTGAGGTTAAGGCATCAAAACTTTGGAACTATTTCATCATTTGGCTATGTAAATTACATGAATCTTTCTTTTTCAGTTCATGGAATTATCCCAATTAATTTTCTCAAGTTAAAAATGTTGTGAAGAGCTGCATCAAAGGGGTGCTATAAACATTAACACGTGTAAAATCTTTCTATAAAAACATAAAACAATGTATGACAGTTATCTGTCAACATTTCATAGTTGGATAAATGGTCTACATTAAAGTCTTATTCCCAAATGTAATTGTCAAATGTTTTCACTTAAAAATGAAAAACATAATTTTTTCAGCATAAAATGCTACATGCTAATGTTACAACTGCTTCTGGGCACCCATGACCAAGAACTGACCCAAACAATTCCAGGTTTGACATGACTGGAATGGGGTTCTTAATGTCAAATGAATCATTTAGTAAAAATCAAAAAGGCATCACAAGCATACAAAATTTCTAATAAAACTGACTTCTCATTAATTAATTCTTCATATACAAAAAATCCTGCCATATGACCATGAGTTTAAAAAGCACAGTATAATTGCAGACATGTTTGCTTACATTCCTGATAATTATTATATAGATCTTGTTATTTTTTTTTGTGAACGGCTACTCTCCTGTCTTTTACTTATTCATACTACTAAAATTAAATCCCAAAGTATTCTGACTCTGAATAAAAGGGAAAGATTTAAAAATCTAAGACCCTCCCCCCAAAATCCTACCTATCTAGAAAATAATGATGCTGTCATTCACATGCTGTTTCACAGGGCAAAGTGCTTTAAAGAAATAAGTTGATTCTAGTAATAATGATCACTTACTCATTTTATATGTAACAATATATGCCAAGTACTTTGCAATCCTTAAAGCAGTGGACAAGTGTTAACTTATTATTATGGCTTAGTATTACTACTCAGTATAAATCCTTGAGAATTCTGAAAACTAAGAATTATTAATAAACCTTGAAGGGCTGGGGCGGCTAGGTGGCGCAGTGAATAGAGCACCGGCCCTGGAGTCAGGAGGACCTGAGTTCAAATCCGGCCTCAGACACCAAACACAAAAACTAGTTGTGTGATCTTGGGCAAGTCACTTAACCCCGATTGCCCTCCAAAAAGCAAAAAAAAAATAAACCTTGAAAGGAAAACAAGGCTAACCAATATCATCACATCTTCTCCCTGAAAGTTTGCTGCTGTTCTTCAGTCATTTTAATTGTGTTAGACTCTTCATAACCCCTTTTAGGGTTCTCTTGGCAAAGATACTGGAGTGGTTTGCCATTTCCTTCTCCAGCTCATTTTACAGATGAGGAAACTGAAGCAAACAGGGTTTGGTGACTTGCCCAGGGTCACACAGCTAGTAAATGTTTGAGGCCAGATTTTAACTCAGGAAGAGTCTTCCTGACCCCAGGTCCAGCACTCTATCCACTGTACCACCTAGCTGCCCTTAACTCTGAAATACCAAGATCTTTGAAACAAAGTTCACTGAAATTTCATGCCAGGTGGTATAGTGTTGAGATACCAGCAGGTCCAAGTCACACTACTAGTTACTTATATAAGGACTAGGACCAGGTATCCTGAATTCCAGTTCAGAGTACTTTCCACCATGCCATGTTATCAAAGTTTATAATACCCATCAAGCCACACATTTATAAAAATATCCCCACAAATCTTTAAGAGAAAAAAAAACTGCTAAGGAATCTTTCCTTTTTGACTGGCTAGAATATACGGTAGAAGCTATCTTTTACATGTTGATTTGATTGTCCTTGTGAATATATATATATATATATATATATATATATATAGATTGGTAACCAGCCAAAAGATACATCCAAAGGTAGTTCTTAACCCCTGCATGGGGTATGTAGGCTGGTGGTATATAAAAATTAAAAATAATTATAATGACAAAAACAACAAAAATATTTTAAAAGTCCTTAAAGTTTGCAAAGTGCTTTTACATATGCTAATGTCTGGCTCAAAATAACACTGAAAGAGAGTTATTATTATTCCCATTTTACAAATGAGGAAATTAAGGCTCTCAGAGGTTTGCCTTTGGTCATACATATAAGTATTAAGGTAGGATTTGAATTCAGAAAAGTTGAAAATTTACTTAGCCAGATAATTACACAAAAAGATGAAGACATGAAATTATTTTTTTCAAAAAGCATAAATGATAGTGACAATTCTATTTGAATTCATAAGACTGAACAATTATACCATTCATTGTATCACAGAACACTATCGTGGAATCCAGGGATTTCTTTAAGAACAGTTTCAATTTTTAAAAATAATTTGTGTAGTACTGGTGATGGGGTGCTTGGGTGCCTGTGCTTGGACCCCAATTCACATTTCTCCCAAGATCACATTTCTCCCTAGCCCCCAGCCCAAGGACACTATGCCTAACAATTACTCATGAGTAGGTCCCAGCAAAACACTTATCTCTCTCCCTGGTAAAGTAATAAACCATTCCTGTGGGAATTATTAGTTTGAAATGGCTTTGTATTAGCTCATAAAGACATTCAGTACCAGGGCAGCTAGGTGGCGCAGTGAGTAGAGAACCGACCCTGGAGTCAGGAGGAAGTGAGTTCAAATTCAGCCTCAGACACAACACAAAAACTAGCCATGTGACCTTGGGCAAGTCACTGAACCCCAATTGCCCTAAAAAAAAAGTTATTCAGTACCCACTGGAGTATCTATACCAACTCCCTAACTCATTATATGCAGCCTGGACTCCTCATTATGTGTATCCTAGATTTTAGACATATGTATACTTTCTACCTCTATCTTGTCTAACAAGACATTGATGGGTGGTAGACTGGGCATTTCTCAGTCAGCCCTGACTGCTAGTTGACTTAGTGACCTGGCAGACCTAAAACCACACCTCCATGTAGCCCTGAATTTGGCTTTTTCCCAGTGAACTCTGGGTAAAACACTCGCACAACAGATACTAAAAGTGTATGTTCCTTTAAGAATTGACCATTCCTTAACCACTCCCTAATCCTGCCCTAAATCACCTAGTTGGCATACTTGGCACCTCAAAGGAAAAAAAAATACTAATTAGACACAAACCCAACAAGTATTCCTGGAAGAGTTAAAGAGGTAAGAGTGATAAGAGGAAATAATGGGAAAAGAAATAAGAACGATACAAGAAAATTATGAAGAGAATTAACAAGTTGGTAAACCAGGCACAAAAAAAAATACTGAAGATAACAACTCTTTACAAAACAGAATTGGCCTCAAATATTCACTGAAGAACTCCTTAAAAAACAAAACTGACAAAATGGAAAAAAGAGGTACAAAAGCTCACTGAAGAAAATCATTCCTTAAAAATTAGAACAGAGCAAGTGGAAGGTAATACCTCCACCAGACATCAAGAAACAACAAAACAAATGGAAGGAAAAGTTATCAGACCTTAACAGAATTATATTTACAGAGAGTAAGAGGACCTAGCCTATCCACTTACAGTAGCACTTATGAGTCCTTGGACAAATTATTAACCTCATTTCTCAAAGAAATGTTTAGCACAGGTAATCCAGAATCCCTAATTTTATGTAATTAATCAGGGAAAACTTGTTGAGCAGAATCCTTTCTGCATTATATACCATCCTTTCTGGTCATTATAACTGAAGACAACTGTCTTACCACTTAAAAGTTCAAATTATGATACTTCTACTTCATTCACTTAAATGTTCACTTTCTATTCAAGGAAGGGTTTTTTTTTTTGCACAGGGTCTAAATTCTCCCCAACCTCATTTCTTTATAAAAGTACTTATTTTTTTTCCATGCTAATAGGTAATCATTTATAGTCTACCTAGTTCCTGTAGTCGATTTTACATTATATATGTGTGTGGAGACAAGTGAAAACTTCTCAGAACTTCCCTCCCTCTTACCCCACTCCTTCTTCTGCTGTTAATCAGCAACAAGCCCTTTTAGGAGGCTTTCAGATTTCCCACCTCTTCGGGTCCCTCCTCCCTTTCCCTTGCTGTCAATCAGCCTCCTTGGCATGGTCCTCTGTTGTTTACCATTGGGGAAGATTTTAGAGCCAAGACTTGAGCCCACTCCCCCTCCCCCAATCAATGGGAGAAGGGACCTTATTAAGGTATAAATTCTGGTTCTGCCTTTTGTAAAGTGTCTCTTCCTCATGATCGGTCATGGGGAAGACTGCCCTCTTCACCGGGGGAAGAGAATAAATTCCTGTTCCTATCCTAAGAGATCTCCGTGTTCCTGATTAAATTCTGGATGAGATTTTTCATCGAAAACATATGGAATATTTCATCTGCCCCTAATAAAACAAAGCCCATAGCCTTTAATCATTCTTAGTGTTCTCCTTTGAAGTCTTAGTTACAAAAACATTGCAAAAATTTACTTTTGGAGCTAAGGGTCCAGCACACAGGAAAGGATAAGGAAGTTTTTTTAGAAGGTTATTGTAAATTCAGTTCAGTTCAACAAACATTACTAAAAATTTATTATGTGTAAAACACTGTGCTAAACACTGATCTCTGGACCCATCAGACAGCACAGTGTAGTGGAAGGCCTGTGTTGAAGCCCTCCTTCTTACGGTAAACATACTAGCTGTGTGACAAGGTAAGTCAATCAACCTCGTAGTGCCCCAGCCAACACTATAAGACTACTTTAACAGACCAGGTACCAACTATGTTAATGGAAGGAATTGCCACACCAAGCAACCAAGAGGTTTCTATACTGATTAAATACACGTCTAGTGGGGGGAAAAGGTAGTAGAACAAAAAAAAGTTCCTGCCCTCAAAGAGTTTTCCTCAAACTGGTGGGGGTAGGGAGGCAGATGAAAAATACAAGGTATATCCAAACAAGAATTGTACAAGTTAAGATGAGAAAGGAACAAGTGACAAGAGGGAAAGGGGGAAGAGAAGTGTCTGTCAGAGAAGGATTTAGAGGACAGCATCTGAGCTGAGTACTGAAGGAAAACAATGTTACTCCAAGCTGAGGAGACCTGGAGGCCAGCTTCTGTGAATGAACAGAATGTCAATTTGAATCATCCAGGAACTGAATTCATGAAGGATAGTCGGATGAAATAAATTTGGAAAGGCAGGTGGGAAACAAATTATGGTAGGCCTTATATACCAGACTGAGGAAATTGTATTTTATCCTGGAGGCAATGGAAAGCTGTTGAAAGTTTTTTGAGCAGGGAAGTGAAAGTCAGTCTGGTGTCTTAGGAAGATTATTTTTGGCAGCAAAGGTGAAGATATTAGAAAGGGGAAAGGCTGAAAACAAGAAGACCAATAAGGGGACTATTCCAGGAAAGCATTCAAGATGTGATCTTTAGGGTACTTGTGATTTAATGTTTTTTACTCTTTTATTTGGGAGATGTTTCAAAAGAACTTTGATGGTGGTTTTTACAAGAGATATACATGCAAGTAGAATCAATTAAGACTTGACAAATGAGTGGCTATAAGAAATAAGGGAGGGGGGAGGGGATAGAAGGAAATAAGCATTTATATAGTACCTACTGCCAGGCACTAAGTGGTCATTTTGTCCTTTGTTCCATGACATCAAGATGGTGATGTCATGGCTTGCAAGTGAATTGGATTTAAGTGAAGCAGGGTTGTGCAAAGCCACCGGCCTCACTCTCTCCTCCAGAGCCACCTAGGTCCAGTGGTGAGCTACAGATCAGGACAACTGGAGATGGCCCCGGAGAAAGTGGGGGACCTTGGCCTTTTTAAGTTAAGGTCTTTCCTAGGTCTCAGTGTGTCTGAGGCAACTCCCATTCAGTGATTAAGGCTAGGTAAGAAATAAGGCAAAGAACGTCCTCTTTTACTTAGTTCAAAAAGAAAAAAAATCAATCTAGTAGGGGAAGACCCTCAGGGTTTCTGGCCTAAACAGAAACAACTGCTATTTACATACATTCTGAGCCATAGGTAGACCAAACAGTGTCCAAGTGAGGCTTGGGCTGGGACCTATTGTTGACCACACAATGAGAGCCAGAGAGATTTGGTTAAGACACGGTCCTTAAAAAAGAAATCTAGCCCCATAAACCCCAAGATATCTTGAGGAGTTTCAGCAATCAAAATTTATATTCCTTTGGGCAGAGCACCCGTAGGTAAGGGTATGATTCCCTATGTGGACAGATGGAGAGGAGGGGGGAAGCAGGAAGGAAAGAAGGAAGGAAGGAAGGAAGGAAGGAAGGGAGGGAGGGAGGAAGGATCTGTGCTGCCCAACTGGGATTGGTCAGTTAGGTCCCCAGTGGGCCTCCTCACAAACTGTTGTTTATCCTTCATTCTCCCAAGAGGAAAATAACATCAGGAAGGTGAGGTTATGACTTGAAAGTGAATTGGATTGGGGGGGTCCGAGGGCTGTGCAAAGTCACCAGTTTCACTCTCTCTTCCAGAGCCACCTAAGTGCATTGGCAAGATATATAGATCAAGACGACTGAAGATGGCCCTTCCAGGCACACATGATAAATATCTCACCACAGCCCTGGGAGGTGGCCGCTGTTATTATCTCTTATTTTACAGTTGAGGAACTGAAGTAGACAGAGGTTAAGTGATTTGCCTGAGATCATACAGCTAATGTCTGAGGCTGGATGTAAACTCAGGTCTTCCTGACTCCAAGCCCTATCCACTGTGCCACCCAGAGAGAAAGAGGAGTCCAAATGACTACAACATGACACATCTGGGTAAGCGGAAGGAGTTCCTTCAACAGAAATAGGGAAAACTGGAAAAGAATAGGTTTGGAACGGTACTAAAAATAACACGAGTCTGATGTGCTTGTGGGCGATAAGCTTAAATATTTAGTCATGATTTTTCCAAGTGAACTTTATACACCTGAAAAATTCCTTAGGGTGCTTGTGATTTGATATTTTTTACTCTTTTATTTGGGAGATATTTCAAAGGAAACATAGTTTTAAAGAGCAAATGAAGTAGACAAGGACATAAATGGATACTGATTGTGCACCGACAATTAGAGAAATTTGAGGTCTTTGGTACTAAAAGGGGGAAGAAAGAAATACAAATCTCAAATATAAATTCAAAGAATAAAAAACTAGCTGGACTTTTCCCAGTTATTGGAAAAATTATCTTGTTAAAACTATAATTTCTTACAAATTCCTTGACTTACTTTCCACTTGACTTACATAATAACTTTTAACTCTGACAGAAGAAATCTAATCCCATGCCATGTTTTTACTATCACTGATATGGTTACTATACTGTGCCATCAACGATTCCCTATATAATAGGTATAAATGGGGTCTGGAGTCTGACCACACTCACTGGGCAAGTCATCTACCCTCACTCAGCCTGACAAATGAGTCCTTAATATATATTTAAATTTCTTAACCCTAAACTCTAATGATCTAGAGATATGCATGTTGAGTAATTTTTCTCATTAGTAAATTTGCAATCTCTGCTCATTAATTAATGAGCTCAGGTCACCTCAAACTCTTAAAATATCTGGTTAACACCACTTCACTCATCTAGACATTCAGTCTCACTTCAATTCACTTTGGAGAGACTTTAATTGTTACTCAGTATCTTCATATTTTCCTTCAGAATTAAGTCCTTTCTGTCTTTTCAATAAACACAGGAAACAGTCTTTCCTAAAACATACTGCACTAATAACTCCTCAGATTCCTCATAAAAGTTATTTATGGAATTCCCTCAAAAAGTTACAAGACAGTTCTCATAAGAAGGCAGTCCAGTCCTCCTTCCTCTCTCTGTTGCATAGATTCTTCATAGATCCTCATCAACCAGATATACTTTCCAACATAAAGACCCTTTCAAAATGTAGTCACATATGTTCTTAGTTGGAAACATCTAATAACAATCTATATAACTCCTTAAGATTTGAAAAGCCCTTTGTTCCAAACAAATCTTTTCAATGTAGGTAATTGCAAGTATCATCATCCCTTTTTTAAGCCTAAGAGATATTAAAGTGATTTGCCCATGGTCACATAACTAGTATCTGAAGTTGGATTTGTACTGGTTCTGTACAGACAGGTGCTTCTCAAGTCATTTCTCAGATGCCACTTCAAATTGTCCTTTTCCCAACACTGCGTCAGAGGCTGAGCCCTTGACCAGAAGTCTCTACATTTGAAGCTAAAGATACACTATCTTGGTATTAATATTCACTTTTTAAAAATGGTAAAACAGTTCAATTAAAATATTAAAAATTTGTTGAGCCTGTGCCAACACTGATCTTCTATGAGGTCACTGCTGTCCAATTTTATTTTTTTAATCAATGAAGAAATTTTTGGACAGAGGAGTAAGAAACTTTCCCCCAAGCAATGAAGCAAGTAAGAGGCTCCTGTACTGATGAAATAAGAGGTTTAAAACTCTGCAGCAATTTTCTACTTGGCAACTCAATTAAAACCTAATCCACCATCCTATATCACAACAAATGTCAGACTTTTAAACTTCACTGGTTAGTTAAACTGGCCTTTTTCTTCTTTTTTTCTTCTCTTAGGGTGGATGGCTCTCTGGGAGAGCTACACTGGAAAATATAAGGGAGTGGGGGGGGGAACAAAATTTATCAAAATTTAAAATTTAAATTAGATCAAATTTAAAGTTAAACTGGATTTTTTTTTTTTTGCTTTTTGGAGTGGGGGAAGGTAGGGCAATTGCGGTTAAGTGACTTGTCCAAGGTCACTCGACTAGTAAGTGTTAAGTGTCTGAGGCCGGATTTGAACTCAGGTTCTCCTGACTCCAGGAGAGTACTCCAGAGAGTATTCTATTCACTGTGCCACCTAGCTGCCCCTAATTTTTTTTTTAAGTCTCCAAACCAGAGAGTATTCATCCCTTTCTCCCTTTTTATTCACTCTATTCTTAATGGTTTTTTTTCCTCCACTCCAACTGGGAAAATTACCAATCTGTTAGCAGCTCCTAATAACACAGATGGAAACTAGGCTGTTGTTTCAGTCTGTTCCTTATACTCAGACTAACAATCAGTACTGCTTCACAATCCATTTTAAGTGCAAATTAAGTTCTCTGTGGACCTCATCCACTACACAGAGAAAGCATTAATGACAGTGCCTTCAAAATGAGAGACATATGCCTTAACTGAGTAAGGGAAAGGAACCAGAGGTAACCTAACCCAGTGGTGCCAGAATTCTAATAAAAATGGGGGGGAGGAGCCCTAAACTGTATGTATTTCTGTCATATATTAACTTTAAAAACCACATATTATCCATATTCTGTTGTATTTTTATTTTGCTATTTTATTAAAATATTTTCCAATTATATCTTAATATGGTTTCTGCTTGGAGCCCAGAGCCACCTGTTAAAGAACTTGCTACTCTAAACTCCTAGCTCTGTTTGTAGTCATTCCTACCAGTTCCTGAATCAATGACCTGGTAAGTCATTGATCATTTGCTCTCATTCTCTCCTCTTCTCTTTTCCACCACCCTCCAACCAGAACCAAGTACAATATCCTCATGTACCAAACATCAAGGCCCTGCACATAATTATGAAGAGAAGACTAGAGAAAGGAAGAAAAGATGGAAGCAAGCATTTATTACGTGCCTATTATGTGCCAATCATTTTAAAAAACATTTCTCATATGATCCTTAGAACAATTCTGGGAGGTAGGTGCAATTTGCCTCAATTTCTTTACCCCTAAAATGAGTTTGATAATAGCACCTACCTCCCAGGAATTGTTGTGAGAATAAATAATTGTAAAGGACTTTCCAAACTTAAAAGTGCTATTTAGATGCTAGATGTTTTATTAGCATTATTATTATTATTTCTAAGTACCTTTCCTCTAAAGCCAAAGTTCTTAACTTCTTTTTGTTGTGGACCTCTTCAGCAATCTGGTAAAGCCTACAGACCACCCCATCTCATCTAGCCTTTCGGATGATCAGCAAGACTGCTGACCCTCAAGAAAGTCTAGAAAGAGAGAGTTGAAATGTTGTATCATACATATCTGGAATGTGTCAAGAAGAATTCCTCTCAGAAAAATCTTTAAATTCACAAGCTTCAAGGCCATGAATCTCAAACAGTAGCCAGCAATTTAATTTCATTTTTATTCTCTCCATTATTTTTAGACACGCCCTTCAACATTTTATTTCCTTTTTTTCTCAACATATGAACATGTTCCCCTTGCCTATGTTAAATTTGTAATTTTAAAGAAGCATTCATTTTTCATTCATTTACTTATCAGTATACAACTGTAGGAAAATGACAAACCAAGACAATACTGTGGAGGCCACAAATAAAAGCAGACTGTACTTATATTAGCTGGCAGTATAAAATATTTTGCCCGAGTGTGACAGAAGCCAATGAGACTGATGTGAAACTGATTATGAGCATTGGGATGACCCGATCCTATTGTAACATCCTCATTTTGTTGCTCAGCCCTGTCTGACTCTTCATGACCCCATTTGGGGTTTTCTTGGCAAAGATACTGAAGCGGTTTGCCATTTTCTTCTCCAGCTAATTTTACAGAGGAAACTGAGGTAAACAGACTTGCCCAATGTCACACAGCTAGTTATTCGTGTCTGAGGCCACATTTGAACTCAGGTCTTCCAGGTCCAAAACTCTATCCACTGCTCCACCCAGCTGTCTCTAATATTCTCACAGCCCTACACGTGTAAGGCTCAGCACATAAGCACAGTGCCTGGGGCATAGCAGGAGCTTAATAAATATTAAAATGACTGATGTCTCTATTCATCTTTTCTACTCTTTGTCTCAACCAGTCCTACTAATTCCCTTTTCAACCACGATTTCATCACCCAACTCATTACCATTCAAGCCTAAAATCTAAAATCCTCAGGCTAATCCAGGTCAAATACAGGACCTGGTTTACATACAGTTTCCATAAACATAAACCCTCTGTACCTCCACCCCACATTTCTCTCATGTGTACCAACTTCCTCTGCAAACCTCTGGGTATGCATTTTCTGCATCAGCTCCCAGCAGAATACTCAAGAGTTAGTCACACTGGATCAGTTACCACAGAATCTGGGTCCTATCTGAGACCCCTCCCAGCTCTAGACAGAGATCCCGTGATTCTAAGACTTCTAGTTTCATAATACAATCAATACAAAATAGAGAAGTAACTGATTTGCTTAAAGTTCCATAGTAAAGCAGTGAAAAAACTCTGGAGAACTACTGACTCAAAATCCTGAGGCAGTGGGCTGATATCAGTTTATACTCTGGCAACCCATAAAAGGCTTTTCTGGGGAAAAGGAATTACCCATCCTGGAATTTCCGAATCTCCCCCAATGCCAAAGCTTGGGGAAGGTACTAGGGGCAGCTCAGATGGTGCAATGGAATAGAACTCTGAGCCAAAAGTTGGGAATCTGACCTGAACCTGCATTTAAATCCAGTCTCACTTAATCGCTGTTTGCCTCAGTTTTCTAATCTGCAAAATGGGAATAATAATAATAATAGCACCTACCTCTCAGGATTATTGTGAGAATCAAATGACATAAAAATTGTAAAGTGCTTAGCAAAATGCTTGGCACACTGTAAGTGCTATAGTTATCATCATCGATTATTAGTAGTAGGGGCTACATTGTGTAGAACTGAGAGCTGTATTTTTCTGACTGCCCTTACAGATATCAGAGATGGAAAGAAGCGTGTTCATAGCCATGTCCTATGGCTGTGGGAGACCTAGTCAGTGGGGTGGGAAAAGCACTGGCTCTGGAATGAAACTTCAAATCTCACCTCTGATGCTCTGTGACCTCAGGGAAGTCATTTAAACTCCCCCGGCCTCAGTTTCCTCATTTGGTAAAATGACAAATTGGGACTAAAAAGTGTCTGAGATTCCTCTAGAGAGAGAACCCCATGATTCTATGGCTTCTGCTCTCATAATGCCATCAATACAAAATAAAGAAGTAACTGATTTGTTTAAAGTTCCATAGTAAGGCAGTGAAAAAGCCAGGGCTAAGGCCAGGACTTTCTGACTCGATTCTGGTTCTGCTTCCACTCTACCCCCTTTAACAATTGCCCTAGTCTTCTTCACTAATCCTCCTGAACTCTTTAATGGATAGGAGAGAGAAGAAATAGGGGTGGGTAGGGGCTGAAAGAGATAATTTCCTAGTTCAGCTAGGTGGCCAGAGGACCCAGAGTCCGAAAGCCCTAAATTCAAATCCCATCTCAGACAATTACTAGCTGAATGATCCTGGGCAAGTCACTTAACCTGTCTACCTTAGTTTGCCCATCTGTAAAATGAGGGTAATAATAGCACCTACCCCCCCCCCAGGGTTATTATGAGGACAAAATGAAAAATTCATAAAATGCTTTGTAAACCACCTTATAGTGCTATAGAAAAGTTAGCTAAAGTTATTTCTTATTTACATTATGTCACAAAATTAAAGGGTAACCTGTTCATAATTTTCACAAGAGTGATTTTTTTGGTACCCTTTTCCTAGAGAGAATGATCTATCTAGCTTTATCTATGATTAAAAAAAAACATGACAATACTGCCTTAAAACCTAAAAATACCTAATTTACTGCTTAGAATTCCTACAATTGCCTGAAAGTTGCAAAATATTCCTAAATGAATTTAAATCTGGAAAAAAAAAAGTTTACAAGTAGAGCTCAGTCCCTAGGTATAAATAATTCAGAATGGCTGGTTTAGTTTATGTACTCCTAAAGTATGTCCATATTTATTCATGATTAAAAATGTTATCCACCTCCAGAGAAAGAACTAATGTGGTCTAAATGCACATCAAAGCATACTTTTTTTTTTTACTTTATTTTTCTTCATTCTTTTGGTCTGTGTTTTCTTTCACAACATGATGAATATGAAAATACATTTTGCATAACTACATATGTACAACTTATATCAAATTGCTTGCTTTCTCAATGAGGGGGGATGGGAAGAAGGGAGAGAGAACTGGAACTCAAAATTTTTTTAAATGAATGTTAAACATTTTTACATGTAACTGGAAAAAATATTTAAAAATATATTCCTAGATTTACTCAAATAATTAATTACTTCAGAACATATACAACATCTCCTTTGGGGCTGAGGAAGAGAGAAGGGTGAAGAAGAAGACTGTGAGCAGGGAGAAAGGAAAGTTATTTTTAGTTGGTGTTTTCTTAAAGCCAGCATTTATTTACTTAATGAGTTTTATAAAGGCATCCTTCTTTCAAATCACTTAGGATTAGTATAGAGGGGGGAAATGAGCCTGATTTATGCTAACCTAGTAGTACCCCAGCCAAAAGAGCCTAAAATAACAGATGCCAGAAACGACTGGAGATAAATGCATGCATAGATCAATACCAACATTCCTAACACAGCATCCCCATTCTAATGAGGCATAAAATTCACTGTCAAAACAGTCGTCAACACCAAGCCAGAATCACTGAATTTGAAAGTTGGGAAGCCCCTCAACAGATCTTCATAAACAAAAGGAATCCCCACTATAATATACTAAACAATCAAAAAATAAAATTTAAAGAAAGTATGCTTCAATCTGCATTCTGACGCCAGTTCTTTCTCTGGAGATGGATAGCATTTTTCAGCATGAGTAAATATGGAAATACATTAACAGTACATAAACTAAACCAGTCATTCTGAATTACTTAAATCTAGGGACTCAGCTCTACTTGTAAAGCTTCTGCTTGAAGACTTCCAAGGAGGAGAAACCAATCACCTTCCAAGTAAGCCTTTAGAAAAGGTGTAAAGGTTGGGAAATCTCCCCAGACGTCAAACCTAAACGTGACTCTTTGGAACAGCTAGGTGGCACAGTGAGAGTGTCAGGATTGGAGTCAAGAAGGCTCATCTTCCTGAGTTCAAACCCGCCTTGGACTCCTACTAACTGTGTGACCCTGGGTAAGTCACTTAACCCCATTTGGCTCAGTTTCTTCATCTGTAAAATGAGCTGGAGAAGGAAATGGCAAACTACTTCAGTATCTTTGCCAAGAAAATCCCAAATAGGGTCATGAAGGGTTGGACATGACTGAAAAACAACTAAACAAAAACTTCAATCCAATTTTTTTTCTTTTAGGTTCTTCCTCCTGGGCCAAAACAGAACAAGTCTTAACCCTTCTCTCAATGACAGCCTTTGAACTACTTGAACACAGTCTTGGCCGAATTCTTCTGGACACTCTCCAGCCTATTAAGGTCTGTCTTAAACCATAAGGCCTAGTATTGAATATAACACCCTAGATAAGATCTAACTAGGGCAGACTACAATGGAATTAACACTTCTGAGTCCCAGGAAGCTAAAGCTCTCCTAATGCAGTCAAAGATCCAATTAGCTTTTTTGGCTATCACATCACACTGCTGAATCATACTGGACACTGAGGTCACTAACACTCCCTTTCAGAACAATTATTACCAATCTATGCCTCCCTTCACACCTTCCCAATCGTATCAGTGAATTTCATTTTCTGTACTCAAGTACAAGACTAACTACGATGAATTTTTCATCTTACTAGATTCAGCCTAGAACTCTAGCCTATCAAAACCCCTTTGGACCCCAGTTTTGTCATGCACTGGGTTAGCTATCCCTCCCTGCTTTGTAACATCTGCAAAGCTAATGAGCATTTCACCAATGCCTTTATCCAAGGCAAAGATTAAAAAAAAAAATTAAATTGCACAAGCCTAATCCCTGAGGTACTGCTCTGGAGACCCTTGGTGGAAAAAATAATAGAAACATTAGCAAACTAATGGCTCTTCAAGATATCCAACAAGTTTTGTATTTTTCAAATTGTTCTAACATCTTCATTCACCTCACTCTATCTTCACAAGAATACTAGGAGACAATTTTGATAAAGCCTTGCAAACACCATTTCTTTCATTTACTAGTTTATTTTATCTAGTAAAAAAAAAAGAAAAGGAAATAAGGTGGCATGACTGGTTCTTGATGAAGAATAATGGCTCTTCACCTCCCTTTCTAGCTGTTAGACAAGCATCTCTTTAAATAATCTAGTCTACATTTTCCCAGGAATCAAAGTCAAACTCCTTGGCCTATAGTTTGCAGACTATAATTGGGAGAAGATACATACTATTTTTAACTCTCATGGATCTGTGATTTCATCCATGTGAATACTCTATCCAACAATGCAGACCTCAATTCATCTATACCTGCCTAACCTGTTCACGAAGGGATCTAACCCGACTACTGGAGCTTTGACACTGCATTGGTATCAATGGGGCACGAAGGCTGCCCATCTGGTTATCTTTTGCTCTCAATATGTAACTGCCCCATTTTTTTTACCACATCTCCCCCAAACAGAAACTATCATATGATTAAGCTTCCTTCCACTTTCACGTGTCCTCTAAAAAAAACCCATAGATTTGATTAGTTTACCTCATTTGGTTTGTGCCTTATATGTGGCTGGTGCGCAATAAAAACTAATAATGAATAGGGCCAGAAAAAGCAGCTACTTAACAGTGTGACCAAAAATATCCCTGCTGGCATCCACAATCAGGATGCCTGAATATTTTTACCATTAAGTCCTTCCTTGGGAGACTAGTGAAGTTGAAGCTAATGTTACCTGAAAAGAGTAACCATAGTTACAAGACAGAGTCCAGGGGAAATAGAAAACAGGTACCTTGTCCCAATCTTATTTTCAATCCCTCCTTCTTTACTCGTTCCTATGCCATCACCTACCTATATGCCCAGGTCGGCCTTACAATTCTTAAAACCCTTTTTTTAAACCCCTTTCTTGACTTCCATACTTTTAAGCTATTGTCCTATGTTTTTCTCCCTTTCACAAACTCCTTAAAAAAAGGTCTCCATTTGTTACTTCCATTTCCTTTCTCTCCACTTAGCCAACCTTGTATAATCTTGTTTCTGATACCCACCTGATTAAAACAGCTATTTCCAAGATTATCACCAAGTCAAGTCAACATTCATTTATTAAAAGCTTACTCTATGTTAGGCACTGTTAAAAATTGGAGGAAATGAAAGGCAAAAACAGTACTTGCCCTCAAGAAGACATCATTGAAGAGGGGAAGACAACTTGTAAAAAAAGATAGAGAGAGAGAGAGAGTCTCTTTTTAGTTGTCATTGTACTTGACCTTTTCGCAGTTTGTAACCCTCCTGACCAGCCCCTACTCCCATCTTTTTGACCCATTCTTTCTCAGGCACCTTTGTTAAATCACCCAAACCCCTTCATCCATTAAGTGACTGTCTCCCAAAGCTGGGCGACTAAGGCCTCTTCTCTTTCTACATTCTCTCTCCTCTGCTCCTATGGATTCTATGCATTTCTATGCAGATGACTCCCAACTCCTGAACTCACAACTGTCCCCTGGAAATCTCTACCACCTCAAACTTAACATGTCCAGAAAAATAATTCATTTCTCACACCATCCTTCCAATCAGGTTCAATTTATCCCTCTCTCAATTAGTTTGCCAAATATCACTGATCTGGGAGCAGCTGGACTCATCGAATACTGTGATGGGACTAGAGGCAGAAAGAACTAAGTTCAAATTCAGCCTCAGACACTTACTAGCTGTGTGACATTAAGCAAGTCACTTAACCTCTGTTCCCTTTAATCTTCTGGAGAAGGAAATAAACTACTCTAGTTCTTTGCCAAGAAAACCCCATGGACAGAACAGCATTCTTGTGCTATGGTTTGTGAGGTCACAAAGGACAAGACTGAAGAACTGGACAACACTGACGGGGTGGGGGAGAGGTCTCTATATTCTCTACAAAGCACTACTGCAGGAGCTTCCCAACTGATTCTTCTGTGTCTTCTTTCTTTCCCCACTAATCCAACCTCCACAAAGATAAATTGATAATCCTGAAACACAGATCCAATGATATTAATCCTTCCTCTGCCACCACTCCCCCCTCAAAATACAAAACCAAAACTTTGCCCCTAGGATAATACGTAAAATCTTCAGTCCATATTTAAAGCCCCATAATCAGGTTCCAGGGCAGCTAGGTGGCTAGTGGATAGAACACTGGGCTTAGAATCAGGAAGATTCATCTTTAAGAGTTCAAATCTGGCCTCAAACACTTAAAATGAGCTGGAGAAGGAAATGGCAAACCACTCTAGGATCTTTGCCAAGAAAATCCCAAAACGGGGTCACAGAGCGTTAGACACAACTGAAACAATTGAACAACAATCAGGTTCCAACCTACCCTTTGCAATCATTCTGTATTACTCCTCCTTTCACATATTCATGATTCCAAACAAACCCAGATACAACAATCCATCTTTCACCTCCATTTCTTTACCCAAGTCTGTAACACACTCCCACCTTACCTCAACCTAACAGAATATGTACCAGTCTTTCTTGAAAGCACAGCTTGAGTACACTACCCACCATGCCAGGTTTTTCCCCCTCATCTTGTCATTGTTATTAGTACTCCCTCCCTCCTGAAATTATGTTTAAATATTTTATTTCTTCCCAGTTATGTGTAAAAACAACTTTTAACATTCATTTTTTAAAAATTTTGAGTTCCAAATTCTCCTCTTTCATTCCTCCCATCCTCCCTCACTGAGAAGTCAAGCAATTTGATACAGGTTAAACATGTGCAGTCATGCAAAACATATTTCCATATTAGTCATGTCATTAAAGAAAACACAGACAAAAATAAAGTAAAAAAAGTACGCTTCGACCTGCATTCAGATTCATTCGGTTCTTTCTTTGAACGCAGACAGCATTTTTCATACGTCCTTCAGAACTGCCTTGGGTCACTTTATTACTGAAATAGCAAAGTCATTCACAGTTGATCATAGTACAATACTGCTGTTACTGTGTACACTGTCCTCCTGGTTCTGCTCATTTCACTTTGCATTAGTTCATGCAAGTCTTTCCAGGTTTTTCTTAAAGCATTCTGCCCATAATTTCTTATAGCACAATAGTATTCCACCTTGACATTATTTTGCACATACTTTATATTTACTTACACGTGTGGGTCCAGTGGCAAATATTCCCCTAATAAGCTTGAGATCAGAGACTCTTTCAGGTCTGTGTATCCCCAGCTTAGTTATTCTGCACATAATAGGTACTAAATGCTAACTTAATATTCAAGGTTCTGTGTAAAGATGAATGAGAAAAACTGGAAAAAGAGTAGGTACCTATCAAAATGGGACTAGCTACACAAACTATGTTATAAGAATGTAATGGAGTATTATTGCAGCATACATGAGTTCAAATGCTGCCTTAGACATTTACTAGTTGTGTGACCCTGGGAAAGTCACTTAAGCTCCATTTGCTTCAGTGTCTGTGAAACTGTATCTATTTTACAGGATGGTTGTGAGAATCAAATGAGATATCTGTAAAGCTATTAGCATAGTGCCTGGCATACAGCAGGTGCTTCGTAAATGCTTACTTATTCTCTTCCCTTCACCCCATACAACAGGAAAAATATGAATTCTAAGAACTATGGGAAGACTTGTAGGAAGAAATATAAAGCAAAGTAAGCAGAATCAGTAGAATAATATACAAAATGACCATAATAATGTAAAAGAAAACAACACCGAAAAAACTGTTGACCTGAGATGAATTGCAATGACCCATTTTAGGCCTGGAGAAAAAAAGAAACACACTTTTCTTCCCCCATGGGAGAAAGGTGGATGAATACAGTTCCGTGCCATGTTCAATAACATTAAGATATTCTACTGTAATGTTATGAAATAAATGGTACTATCCTTATCTTTGGAATTATCCCAAATTCCTAACCACAATAGGAAGACATTGTAATATTCAATTATTTTTATTAAGGAAGACTAGGCAAGCCTCCCTCCCTAAGTATTCACCCTTAAAAAAAATGATACCGTATTATTAAAAAATTTGAAAATAGCAATAGAAAAAGAATTAGGTATCCAATTTCTTACATTTTAGACCATTACTCGAGTAACTATCTCTTCGTAGATGGATATGTGTGAACACAAACTTTCCTAATACTCCCAAATATGATTGAATTCTTCAAAATTCCTAAATCCAGAACCTTACAAGTATTTTATATCAAACTGTGGTTTGTTTTGTTTGTAAGGGACAAGGAATAATGGTTAGTTTTAAAGATTTTTCTTTATTTTTATGAGTGTTTCTAAAAACCTAAGCCTGATACTACTTACTGAAATGGGAGATTATAAATAAAACATCATTAGTCTTAGAACTATGGAACTCCGCACATTAAGGCTCACAGAGAAAACTACTGAGCCTATGGTAGGAATTATAGTACAGGTAATTAATTATCTTTTCAAAAATTTAGTATGAAAAATCTGTATTAAACACAAAAGTATGTTAAATAACTTTACTAGTTGATCCTCAAAACTATAAATAAAGTAATACCTGCAGGGGAAAGGAAGTTCAAAATTAAAGTTGCCATCACTAACCTACTTTACCAGTATATATAGGAAGAAAGATTACTACTTACTAAGCTGGACATTAACTTTGAATGTGTGCCTGTGAGTTCACAAAGCCACCCACACTTTGTAACTCTGTCTCCTTAAAGACCAACAGCACACAATTTTTAAAATATGGAGGGGGGGAGCATTGTGTGAAGGGTGCAATGGAAAAAAATATGTTTTTGAAGTCAGTCTTTACAGGAACCAGTTTCTGGCCTCCTGTTCTAACAAACTTAGTCCCCCGCCCCAACCACATTGAAAATAACAGCCAACAAGAAAGTGAGTACTACAGAATAACTTCTGAAAATAATGAGAGTGACCTAAGTTTTGGTATAAAGTTCTCCTCAGGTACTTAAATCTACTTCCTCCTTTAAACAACAAAAACAAAACAAACCTATCCACTGAAACTTCACTAGTTTAAACTTCAATATCACAACCCAAAACTAAGAATCCAGCACTTTTATCTAAAGTGAAAGTAGTTGGTTTTACACAGGATTTTACGGTGTCTGAAACAAACAACCGAAGTCTGTATGACAACGGACCCAAGATAGTACCCAAATTGCTTTGTTCCACCTGATGTCACAAATCATCCACCCTCCCATCACGATGGAATGCCCTAGAAACTAGACAGTTTTAGGGTTCAGAAACTAATCACACTGCGCATCGTGGCGAAAAGCGCTTTAAAATTATGTGGGCGTCTCAAAGCCATTTGGTAAGGGGCTGTGTTATTGCTGGAGGGGCTTTGGGACTGGGGTTATTCACACAAGACACAGAAAGGATGGGACCAAGGTAGTGGGACAGCTAGGGAAGAAGATCCTTTTGAAGTTTCCCCATCCCTCCGATTCTGCTGCCACCTCTCCTCACTCCAGTGCAAGCCTTCTTGGTCCTCTCCTAAAGCCTTACTGCGTCCACTTAAGTTTCTATTTTAGCGAATCAGAGCGGCGTCGGGAGACGGAGCAGGCGCCTTAAACAACCATCAATCAATCAACGTTTATTAAGCGCCTACTACATGCCACCTTTCCCACCCCACTTCCCCATCACTCAGGGAAGTTCAACTGCGACTCCCCAAGTTTCTTCCCCGCCCCTGTCATTTTGGGCACTTGGGCTGCACGGAGGAGTAACTTTGCCATCGGCCCCCACCGGAGCTTCCCGGGAGCAGGGGGTTAGAAATGCCGCAGGTCAGTCTGCCAGCCGCACCCCTCCTTCGGGGCCGGCGCGGGGCTGACCTTCAGCGGGGAGCCCGGGGCCGGGCCTTGCAAAGCGAAGCTGCCCTCCTCCCCAGCTCCCCGGCCTCCAGCCTGCCCCTGCAGCCCCTGCCCCATCCCCGCCCCCCACCACACCAACAGGCAGGGAGCCAGGCTACAGAGGCGGCAGCCCCCCAGTGGGGCCGGCCCGGGCCAAGTGCACAATGTGGGCGGCGGGGCAGCGGCTCGCCTCGCACCACTCACCGCTGGAGAACGGCTCCATTTTTTCCCCGCGGCGGCTCGGCTCTGGAGCAGTGCACAAGCTTCCGACTTGTGGACCCAAACCGAGCCTGCCTACTGAGCATGCCCAGGCTCCGCGACTTTAAAGAGGCAACCAGCAAAGCAAAGCCGTTCCACGGCTTCTCCACAATCCGCTCCGGGCTTTAGCTGGGGCTTTGAGCCTGGAACTGGAAGAGCGAGGCGGGAGGGCGGGGGGAGGAGTGCCTCGGCTCTCAGGTTCCGAACCTCCACCAGGGGAAGGGAGCTGGGGGGCGGGGCCAACTCCTCCTAAAGAGCCCCTCAGCCCCTCCCTTCTCCTCCTCCCCATCACAGAGCCCGGGACTAGTATAGGAGACCAGCTTAGCGGGAGGAGTGGGTCTTGGTTAGCGGTCAGACGAGGACGCGCCTGAGGCCAAGTTTTGAAGTTGCACATTGGGTATCTTGCCCCAGCAGTCAAAAATTGGAGGGAGAAGTTCTGGGGGCTCGTGGAAAGGCTGCAGAAGCTTGCGGGGGACCCCCGTGAACCCCGAGACACGGGAGAAAAGCACTCACCCGTGCACGACTTCCCCCTAGAATCCCTGGGCAGTGTTCCGTCCCCACGTGGCTAAAGGAACATGTGGAATCGCCAGAACAGTCTGGTCCGGATCTCCAAACCAGGAGGAGAAAAGCCTCGGGGCTTGGAGGTTCTTGCGCCCCTCCCCTTACCCCCTCCTAATCCGGAGCTTTCTCTCGGGCCTGAAATTCCTCATCTTTAAAAGGAGTGGATGGGAGTGTAGATGGTCCCCAAGGCCCCCCTCCCAGCCCCAGTATTTTGTGACTTTTGTAGCAATGTGTGTTCCCCCCCCACACACACACACCCTTTGGGGCTCAGCGGCCCACAGCCGACCCCTCCGATACAGATTGATCAATAAATATGGATATGTGCGTGTGACCTCAGGCAAGGCACAGCCCCAGTTTCCTTACCTGTAAAAGTGGGCTAATAATGCCTATCTCCCAGGTCGGTGGTTGTGTCGATAAAATGAGATAGCATTTGTAAAGTTCTTTGGAAACTTAGAGGCACTAGATAAATAAATTATAGATAGATTTCTATCTATACCTTACATAGATCTATATCAACAGACTAATCTGTAGCTCTATATAGCTAGAGATAGCAATTAATAATTAATGTATATCTGACATCTAGAGCTATGTATCTATATATACTTTACCTAACGCTTTACAAATGCTGTATCTCGTTTTATCTACATAACCATCCTGGGAAAGTAGGTATTATTATTATCCCCCTTTTACAGATGAGGAAACTGAGGCTGCGGCTTGCCTGAGGTCACACAAACTAATAAAGTATCAGAAACAGTCTTTGAGCTTTGAACTCAGGTCTCCTGGACCAGGCGCGGTATCCACCGCATCACCTAGCTATACTAGACTCGTTAAGTGGGCATAGGGACCGAGCCCCTCAAACGACACCTAAAAGAAGAAATCCCAGGACCCCTGTGCCCACGACAACAGTAGCATCAGGTGCCCTCTCTGGTCCAGCCAGTCTCAGCACCGACAGGCACGTGGTCCCAGGGAAAGAGACTCACCCGTAACGCCCGCTACGGAGGTGGAAGCTTTTTCTGCCCCGCCTAGCCTTGGCCCCGCCCTCTTCTCTTGGCCCCGCCCTCTCTTCCTGGCCCCACCCTGCTCGTCCCCTCCCCTCTGCACCGCACTGAGGCTCTACCTTATTTAGAGTTCACGGCCACCTTCAAAGCCTCGGCCTTGGCTCCTCCCAGTTCGGCCATCAGCAAAACCCGGAGGGAATGGAAGTCGTAGGACAGCCGCGCATGCTCAGTGGGTACGGCCAGTTTGCGTCTGGAGAGAAAAGCCTGTCTGTACACCTGCTCTCTCCGGAAAGCCAAACAGTGCCCGGAGGGTTTGCATAGCGGACTTCTAAGCCTGAAAGCCAATTTCCCCGGCCCCCACCTCACTGAAGAAGTGGAGCTGGGAGGGGAGGGTGAAACTGTTTGCTTTTTGGGAATCTTTTGCTTTGCTTCTGGCTCTTTGCGACTACCACCTTTCTTTCCTGTAGTTTATGTCTGACAGCATCAATCTTAGGCTGCTAGGTGGGGCCGGAGGGGAAGGTTTTCCTACGGCCTCAGGGCTTTCTTTGCTACAGCCACTTCCTGTAGTCATTTCCTGGGGGCTAAAACCACAAAGCTTTAGATTGTTCTCTTGCATGCTTGGTGCTAGCACCCTTAGTCCCCCCGGCCTTTTTTCCCCTCTTGTTGAGCTACAAAAAGGCTATGATGACTATCTTCCATCCAAATCTACTGAAATTGCCCAGGCCCTTTTTTAAAGATGTGGAAAATAAGTCTCAAATAAGCGTCTTGCCCATGGAGTCACACGACTAGTAAGTATTAGAGACTTGATAAAAGTGAACCCTCTCTGCAGTAAGGCAATACTATTTACATCTTCATAATGAACTCATTATTCCACTCATCACAGCAGCTTTTCCAGACATGTTCAACCTTCTTCAAAACTCCCATGGCTTCCCATTCTACCCCTATCCATCCTCTTAGCTGAGAACCTTGCCTTATATTTCACTGAAAAACGATTTCATTTGCTAAGAGCTCCCTTCCTCATTTCAGATAACCTTCTCCCACTATCTACTGTCTCACAAGAAGTGCCATTCTCCTGGCCAGGATAAGCCCCCCTACATGAATTCTCCAGACCATTACCCTTTTTTTATCCCCATTCTCTCAATTATCGTCAGTCTCTCCCTTTCTACTAGCTGCTTTCCTGATCCCTAAAATCCTGTCCGCGTTTCCTCCTTCCCGTTAACAATGCCTAATATCTCTCCTTCCCTTTGTGACTAAACTTTGAGAAGACTATATAATCAGAGCCTGTGGTTCCTTTCTTCTCACTCATTCTCTGCAGTCTGCCTTCCAACCTCATCATTCTGCTGAAACCGTTCTTTCCAGTGATCTAGTTCTTAATTACCAAATCTAATGGCCTTTTCTCAGTCCTCCCCCTTCTCGACCTCTGTACAGTCTTTGGTACTGTCAATCACCCTCTTCTACATACTCTCTTCTCTAGGTTTTCATGACACTGCTCTGTTGGGGTTGTCCTGCCTGTCCTACTACCCCTCATCTCTGCTGGATCTCTGTAATAATAGCTGGCATTTAGGTTGTCTAGCTTTAGGCTTGCAAAGCACTTTACATAGGTTATCTTGTTTTATCATTATAACAGTCCTGGGAGATGGTTGCTATTATTATCATCTTCATTTTACATTTGAGTAAACTGAGGCATACTAGTGTCTGAAGCAGGATTTGAACTCAGATCTCTCTCATTTGAGTTGCTCTCACTCACTAGTCATGGATGTTCCCTAATGCTCTATTCTGAATTCTCTTCTTGTTTTATGTTCTTTCACTTAGTGATCTCATCAGCTTCCATGGGTTCATGTAACATCTTTATGGGGATGATTCTTAAATCCACTTAGGTCTAACTTCTTTCTTTACCTCTAATCTAGAATTTCCAACTGCCCATTGGACATCTCAGACTCAATATCCTGTAGACTCTTAAACTCAGCATTCCAAAAGTGAACCCATTATTATTCCTTCCTAAACTCTTCCCCTCTTCCAGATTTCCCTGTTGCTATCCAGACCACCACCCTCCCAGTCATCCAGCCTCACAATTTCAATATCATCCTTGAGTCCTCCTTACTCTCACCACCCCTACATCCAATCTGTTGCCAAGTCTTTTTTTTTTTTTGCTTTTTTGGGAGGGCAATTGGGGTTAAGTGACTTGCCCAAAGTCACACGGCTAGTTTTTATGTTAAGTGTCTGAGGCCGTATTTGAGCTCAGGTCCTCCTGACTCCAGGGCCAGTGCTCTATTCACTGTACCACCTAGCAGCCCGAATGTTGCTAAATCTTGTTGACTTCTTATATGATAACTAAGTGGTGCACTTAGATAGAGCACTGGGATAGGACTCAGGAAGACTCTTCATGAGTTCAAATCTGGCCTTAGACACTTACTGGCTGTGTGACCCTAGGCAAGTCACTTAACCCTATTTGCCTCAGTTTACTCATTTGTAAAAATGAGCTGGAAAAGGAAACAGAAAACCACTCCAATATCTTTGCCAAGAAAACCCCAAAAGAGTCTCCCACAACTAAGCAACAACAACAAATATCTTTTGTATAAGCCTTCTTTTCTCTGCCACTCTCCTGGTGCTGGCCCTAATTGCCTCATACATGGACCTCTGGTTGGTCTCTTCTCACTCTAGTCTATCCTCCAGTCAGCTGTCAAAGTCATCTTCCTGAAACAATCTTCTGACCATGTCAATCCCCTATTCAATAAACTCCAGTGACTACCTACTGCCTCCAGAATCAAATATAAATCCTTTGTTTGGCTTGTAAAGCCCTTTTTAACCTGGCGATTTCCTACCTTTCAAATCTCATTACACTCTATTCATTTCCACAAGCTCTGTGATCCATAGACACACTGTCTCTCTTAACAAATTGCTCTTTTTTGCCCCCTTCTGCACCTCCCCTCTATTCCCTCTGTGAAATTTCAAATGCTTTAATGATGTTTTTTTTTTCATGTCTACCTACCTACCTTCTCCCTACCCCTAAATATAAGCCTTCCCTCATTACAAATTTTTAGAGCAGTGGTATCAAACTCAAATAGAA